>NC_092714.1:221047588-221370938 GCF_047496885.1 Scyliorhinus torazame | reverse complement strand
TCCATCTCACGCTGGAAGACCGAGACCCCGTTTGTGACACCAAAGGGAACCCTTAAAAAGTGGTAGAGCAGCCCATCTGCTTCGAAGGCAGTGTACTGGCGGTCACTATTACGGAGGGGTAGCTGGTGATAGGCAGACTTGAGATCAACCGCGGAGAAGACATTGTATTGCGCAATCCTGTTTACCAGGTCGGCAATACGGGGGAGAGGGTACGCGTCCAGTTGCGTAAACCGGTTGATGGTCTGGCTATAGTCGATGACCATCCTATGCTTCTCCCCGGTCTTTACCACCACGACCTGAGCCCTCCAGGGGCTGTTGCTTGCTTCGATGACCCCTTCCTTCAGCAGCCTTTGGACCTCGGACTTGATGAAGGTCCGGTCCTGGGCGCTATACCGTCTGCTGGCGCTATACCGTCTGGTGGCGACGGGTTTGCAATCCGGGGTGAGGTTCGCAAACAGGGAAGGCGGGTTGACCTTAAGGGTCGCGAGGCCGCAAACAGTAAGGGGGGATATAGGGCCGCCAAATTTAAAAGTCAGGCTTTGTAGGTGGCACTGAAAATCCAGACCCAGAAGGGTGGCTGCGCAGAGATGCGGCAGCACGTTTAGGCGGAAATTGCGGAATTCCCTGCCTTGGACGGTGAGGTTCGCGAGGCAGAACCCTTTTATCTGCACCGCGTGTGACCCGGAGGCCAGGGAGATCCTTTGTTGGATGGGAAAGGTGACCAGAGAAAAGCGCCTTACCGTGTCGGGGTGGACAAAGCTCTCTGTGCTCCCAGAGTCGATGAGGCACGACGTCACATGGCCGTTGATGGCGATCGTAGAGGTGGCCTTCGCTAGCGTTCGGGGCCGACTCTGGTCCAGGGTAATGGAGGCCAGCTGCAGCAAGGAGTTTAGGTCGGGCAGCGCGTAGTCAGCCGTGCTGGGGGCTTGAGGCCCCATCCAAGATGGCGCCGGCCATGGATCGCACATGGAGTCCAGGGACGGGGACTCCGAAGATGGAGGCGGGGAGGAACAAAATGGCGGCGGGGAGGAATAAAATGGCGACGGGGAGGAACAAAATGGTGGCGCGCACAGCTCCAGCGTGGCGGAGGCCATCTGCAGCAAGGAGTTTTGGTCGGGCAGCGCATAGCCAGCCGTGCTGGGGGCTTGAGGCCCCATCCAAGGTGGCGCTGGCCATGGATCGCACATGGAGTCCGGGGACGGGGACTCCGAAGATTGGACCGGCGAGGGACAAAATGGCGGCGCGCACTCCTCCAGCGTGGTTGCCGGGGGGCAAAATGGCCACGGCTGTGACGCTGCCTGAAGGGACAAGGGCTGCGGTGCGCGTTGGGCCGGCGGGGCTGGGAAGAAGGAGTGCGGTGGGCCTCGGACAGTCGGGACTTGGAAAACAGCTGTGGTTGAACAGCAGGGGCCTGGAAAAACGGCTGTGGGTACTCGCTGGACACCGCGGCCACCGCGCGGGCTAAGCAGACCGCGGCATAGTGGCCTTCCTTGCCGCCCCCTTTGCAGGTGACGGTGCGGGCCGGGCAGCGCGCGCGCAGGTGATTCGCCTGGCCGCAGAAGAAGCAGCGTTGGCCGGCGGCGGTAGCGGGGCGCCTTGCCGCGCAGGCCTGCGGTGTTAGCGGGTAAGTCTGCGGGTTAAGCGGGTAAGTCTGGGGGGCTGCCGCGGCGGGGTGCCACGCAGCCCAGGGGGGCGGGGGCGCACGGGGGCGTACGCAAGGGCGTTCTTGTACGCCACGTCCATGGACCCTGCCAGGGCCCGGGCCTCGGTGAGGCCCAGTGTGTCCATTTCGAGGAGCCTTCGGCGGATGTCGGGAGAAACCATACCTGCCACGACAGCGTCTCGAATGAAAATCAGTGTGCTCGTTCCCCGTCACCGCTGGGCAGCCGCAGTTTTGGCCCAGCACTATCAGTGCCCGGTAGAAGTCTTCGAGTGTCTCATCTGGGCTCTGCCGTCTCGTTGCCAGCAGGTGATGAGCGTAGACATGGTTCAGTGGACGAATGTAATGCCCTTCCAGCAGTTCCATGGTTTTATCATAGTTCGTCGCCCCTTCGATCAGGGGGTAGATCGCCGGGCTGACCCGCGAACGTAGGAGGTGTATCTTCTCCCTTTCTGTGGGGGTGTCGGCAGCCGTATCGAGGTAGCTCTGAAAACACGCCAGCCAATGCTTAAAAATCGCGGCGGAGTTTTCTGCGTGAGGGCTGAGCTGAAGGCACGCCGGCTTGATGCGGAGGTCCATCCTTCAAAAGTACTTATCTGATTAAATTGATGCACAATCAATACTCTTGAGACGACGAGGAGTCATATCGATTCAGCTTTAATCAGATAGAACTGTACCCAGCAGCGATGTTACAGAAGTGAAGGCTGCTGGGATGGCATTGGTTCTTATACCCCGCCTCTCAGGGCGGGGATATGTACATTACCCAATGGTAGACTCTGCAGTCTAGCCAATGGTCATTCACCTCTCAGGTACTGCAATACCTGGTATTACCACAGCGTCTCTACCTGTTTTTCTGTCTCTTTTCTTACCAGGACTGCACGTTGCGTGTCCTGATAGGCCTTTTCATACTGTGACTGGAAACTGATTTAATGCGCCAGACAAGACTGGTGGCCCCGTTTGGCGTCAGCCACCTCTTCATCCTTTGCTGCCAATTTCCTCCTTAATTCTAAATTCTCTTTCTCAACTTCGCTCACATTGACTTTACTCATCCGATGTATGCCCTCAACTTCTTTGTGGAGCGTCTTGACGACCTCCTCTGTGCCTCGCAATTATGCCAAACAGGACATGATTGCCATCGGCTTGCGAGCTTTTCCCAAGCTCTTTTTGTGTATCTCGCTCAAGTTCTCCCACCAAGTATGCCCTATACTTCCGGGACCTGATTCGCCATTATCGCAGAAATCATTCCACAGGGGCCATCCTTTGCCCTTGAGATATTTCCGGATTTCCTCCTCCCAAATGGGACACTGTCCCACTCTACTACTGCTGGTCGCTGCGACTGCAAATTCCTCAGGGTTCATGAGGCGTTGCATTGCCTGCATGGCCATCTTTCCTATCCGACTGCTTCTTCTAAATTTGGAACAGGGGGCTAAGGCGGTGTTGTAGATACGGGAACAGCTTTCACTATTTTTCAAAAATACAGACTTCCGACAGTTTTGACGCAACAAAAATCTATCAGTTTTACCTTATAGCCCTGTTACGCATGCATACACACACTTCCGAATTATGATTATTGATCAGAACTGCTTGAACACTTGTGGTTTTCTGTTTCCAATTGGGTTTCTAATTCAAATACCTTGGGTTCTCCCGAAGTGGTTTTCGACTTCTAGATCGGGTCCCGTCAGGATGTCGCCAAAATGTTGCTCGTTTTAGCCTTAGCTAAATTGCTCTAATTCTTTCACCTTTGCTCTTGAGTCACCAGGTATCTTTCTGATACCGCCACATGGTTCAAGTCCGAGTAATGATTAATAATCCAACATACCGCTTAGTAAGAGTTAAATCAACGCTCATTTATTATATACAGCAATTAATACTTATACATTAATTCTACCTCTAAGCTACTTCCTACAGCAAACAGGCCAATACTTAACTTTGGTTATGGCCCACCAGGTCAGGGAAACAAATGGCCTTTCGTATGGGTTCTGAGCCTGCGGGATTCAAAGCTGGTACAGGTCGATAGTCAGGAGTGTCTATCTGGTAGCGATCGTTGGAGTAAGACTTACGTTTCGTTCGGCTGTTGTTGGAGAGAGTGAAGAAGGATGCAGCCGGGAGGAGAAGAAGGTCGATTTGAACTTGGCCCCTAATCTTATATTGTAGTCCCCAGGGGCTTCCCCCCTCTCGGGGCGGACCTTGTACCTGGTTCCAAGTGATTGGACTTGGTCCCAATCACTTGGTTCGATATTCTCCAATGCTGGAGCAATTCCTTGATCGAGGGGTGGTCGTTTACCTCTCTTTGTGTCAGCTCCTGCTGGCGCCGAAAGGTCTGGGTCGGCTTTGTGTTACTAATTTGTAGCATATTGTTCCCGGGATTGCTACTTTATATGCAGATGGCTGGGGTGTTGTTATGTTGATGGCTGCAGGTATCGATTCGGTCTGGCTTCCCCAGAGGCGAATACACTGTTTTACCTGCAGCTGTCTGTTTGAGTCCTGTTGGCTGATTTTCCCAACAGCCTCTTCCGTTCGCCATTTTAAATCGGGGTTTGGCCATTCTAATCGGGAGTCAGCCATTTTACATGGCTACAGTCCTGTAAAAGATGGGCGATCCACGGTCAGATTACTCCTCAATTGATGAAGATTAAATTCATCTAATCCACCTGTGTTTGTCTTCTAGTCTTGAGCAGTCTGACACTTGGACATCCTGTGGAGAAACATAAGCCAATTTCAAACGGGTCATCTCATCTGAAAGTGAAAATAATTGGTCCAAAGAAGGATGTTTTCCCTTTATTCAGGTGCACCACTGTCATGCTGACCATGGGCTGGACTGCCTAGGCCTTTTTGATTCTGAGAGCATGAGTCGTGAAATTCTGTGGGGATTCGTTTGCTCTTCCAGGATAACCTCAATGGCAGAAGAGCTGTGGACAATCCCATAAAAACCTCTATAAACATTTACGCTTTTCTAGGCTTTCCATGGTTTGTCCACTGAAGTTACAGCAGGTAAGTGGGAAATCCCAAGGAAGAAATTAGGAAGGAGATATGAGACTTACTAATGTCCCTAGATATAAAAATTCAATAGAAAACATAACAGTGCCAGAGAGCAGACAGGCAGCAATTTTAAATTCTATCAAAACAAGAGATAGAACAAATACAGGAAACTATAAACCAGTTATCTTAACAGCAGTTGTAGGAAATATACTAGAAACTTTGCTAAAGGATGAACTAACCAAACAACTAGAGGTGGAGACTATATCAAAAATAATCAGCATGGATTTCTAACAGGAAGGTTTTGTTTAACCAACCTTATTGAATTCTTTAAAGAACAAGCAGAAAGAGCAGACAAGGGCATTGCAGTTGATGTGGTTACAAATAGACTTTCAGATGGCCTTTGATAAGTTGCTACATAAGGCATATGTGACAAAGTTTAGGGGAGTAGCATGGGGGGCCATATAGCAAAATGGGCCGGGGTGGAAAAGCAAATACAGCTATCCCTTATTTAGCACTCTTAATGTGTTCCTAAAATACAGCTTGCTAAACAAAGACATTTGAACAAAAATCCCTATTTCATAAAGAAGCATATATTAAGGATAGGTTTCTGACTTGTGATTTTTACATTAAAAACCCATTGGCTGTCTTGAAGCCAGCTGACCCCAAAATCCTCGACTACTGTGTCCTTCCTGCAAACTGCTTACCACTCACCGCCTGCCTCACTCCCTCCCTCTTGCTGCTTTTAGCTTGCACTTTCCTCTCCCAATCCTCTCACTGCTTCTAGTGCACCACTCCCCTCACCTGCCCCCTTGCTCCTTCCCGCCCTCTCGCTTGCTGCCCCTCTCCTGTGCTCTTGCTCACAGAAAGCGGCGAAGGAGGAAGCAAGAAGGGTGGCAAGCAGCAGGAAGCGAGAGGCTCAAGCAAGGGAAGCAGGAATTCCCAAGGGGGAGGGAGGAAGCGGGTCGGGAGAGAGAAGCAGCGAGCGAGAAACAGCAAGGGAATCAGAAGACGGAAGTGGCAAGCAGCAGGGAGTGAGGAACTTGGGAGAGAGAAGGTGAGCAGGAAGGGTCAAGAGAGGCAGCCTGTACAATTACAATGCAGTGCTGGGACCATGCACAGTAACGGCGCTAAATCAAAAATGGAGGCAGCACTATTTAAATAAGTTCTGTTATTTACAAACAGACTAAAACAAAAACGTGCTGTTAGAACACGCTCCCCTGTATGTAAATCATTTGAAGTACTAGTGTTAGCTGGTTTAGCACAGTGGGCTAAACAGCTGGCTTGAAATGCAGAACAAGGTGAGCAGTGCGGGTTCAATTCCCGTACCAGCCTCCCCGAACACGTGCCGGAATGTGGCGACCAGGGGCTTTTCACAGTAACTTCATTGAAGCCTATTTGTGACACTAAGCTATTATTATTATTAAGGCTTAAAGAGCTCAGAGTATTGGGGTTCAATTCTAAAGTAACATGATAGCAAAAGCAGGGATGTAATGTCAAATTTATATGGTCCTTTAGTTAACCCATACTTTCTTTTTAATTTCTTTGTTTTACAATTAGAATACCCAATTATTTTTTTTCCAATTAAGGGGCAATTTAGAATGGTCAATCCACCTACCCTGCGCATCTTTAGGGTTGTGGGGGTGAGACCCATGCAGACATGTGGATAATGTGTAAACGCCACACAGACAGTGACCCGGGACCGGGATCGAACCGGTTCTTTGACATCGTGAGGCAGCAGTGGAATAACTAACCAGTGCATCACCATGCCACCTGCAGTTAGACAACACTTAAGTGCAAAAAGGATATTAAAGCACAGAACGAATTGTAGAAATAAATTTACAGGAATGTTGTCAGAATTGAGAGATTGCATAGAGTCACTACAGCACAGAAAGAGGCCATTCGGCCCATCGAGTCTGCACCAACACTCCGAAAGAGCATCCTACCTAGGGCCACAGCCCCACCCTGCCCCAGTAACCCCTCGCAGACACAGGGAGAACGTGCAAACTCCACACAGTCACCCAAGGCCGGAATTGAAGCTGGGTGCCTGGCGCTGTGAGGCAGCAGTGCTAACCACTGTGCCTACATGCCGCCCTAAGGGACGCAACTGCCAGGAGGTAGATCGTTAGTTCGATTATCAAGATGATACTTGCCTCATAATTAACCACCCATTTTAAATTTAACCATGGCTGGCCGAGTTTCTGAGCTTCAGGAAACTAATTGGTTGAAGGGAAATAGGACTGTTTGATCTCGTAGCTAATTGCCTTTTTACTTACCTGTTGGATCCAGTGAATCTGCTCCATCAACAGCAGACAACTGTCTCTCTCCCACCACCTTCCAATCACCCACTAACTCTACCAAACTCCCCCTACTTGATTCCTCTGAATCTTCCACTCTCCCCTGACACTTTTAATCTCCCCCAAACCAGACCTTCCATCTCCCCTGCTCTGGCTTCCATTTTGACTCCTGGCCTCCCGTCACTCACCCTGATCCAGAATCTGATCTTGCCACTGGTCTCTGATCTACCCCCCCCTCCCCATCTCCCATATTGGGAGGAGCTTGTGTGGATTACACAGACAATGACCCAAGCCGGGAATCGAGCCTGGGACCCTGGAGCTGTGAAGCAACAGTTCTACCCACTGTGCTACTCCAATATGTCTGTACATAATTCAGGGCTATGATCCATTGCCTAGGTGCCATGACATATAATTTGAAAGCAGGTCGGCAAAACCCACCAATCGAAGAGAATATTTCATTTCTCACCACAGGCCATTATCCTACTTTTTGGCATATATCTAGACTGCTTAAAATATCCAACATTAACAACTAGTCCAATTGTGTTATCTATTGTACTTGCAGAAAAAGGCTATGATTGTGCTGAGGTGCTTACACTGCATAATTGTTATAATAAATGCCACATAGGCAGAGTTGGTGCAGTTTCTGTTTATGACATGATTAGGCAATTAAGTTTGTTTTCACAATCCTGTCAGTAAATGCAGCTATCTGGAATGCCCCGAAAAGTGACTGCTGTGAGTTGCTGGTGTCAACAGTTCACCACTTTGTAAATTGTTTATAATCCCCGTCTTTGAATAAAACACCTAGCTGTCTTTAAAATAGAGTTGGGAGCTGTTTTTAAGAATCAGTTTTCACTTTGGTTCGATGCAGTGGAAACCCAGCGCTGTTTAACCTACTCTGAGAAGGTATTCCCACCATTCTAAAAAGCATCGCAATGTCAATATACTCATCAGTCGCCACATGACATTAATGATTAACTTACAGAAGGACGACTATTTTTTTCATATGCAGGAATGAAAGGTTATTGAAAAGAATGCTGTTTTATTTTTGGAGAATTATACTTTGTATCATCTTATAAATTTGATGGGATGGACTAAACCAGAGAGAATATCAGACCAAGCTAGAGTCACAGATTAGCGTTACAGACTCTCGGCGGTTGTGCCGAGGCCGAAACGACATAACGGGCTACAAAGCGAAGCCGAGCAGTATCTCCAGCAGTAGCACACCCTCCCTGATGAACTCAATGCATTCTACCCTCGGTTCGAGCAGGAAACCAACGATCCGCTGTTGAGTGCCCCAGCAGTCCATAACACACCCATACCCACCATAACAGCTTCCAAAGACTGATCGGTTTTCCTGAAAGTGAACCCTCAGAAGGCGACGGGTCCGGATGGGATCACTGTGTCATGATATGCAAACACACACACAATGAGATACAGACAAGCAGCTAATGGACACAGAGAACAGGACATGACCAATAAGCAGGCAGGACCCTCAGGGGTTGGATCTGACTATAAAAAACACGAGGCACTTGCACTCCACCTCTTTCCACTGATGAACATCTAGAGAGTCAGTCAAGGGTGTTGTTACAATCTCACACCTCCACCACATGGCTAAGAGCTAGTCTGGTTCAGTCAGACAGAGTAACCACACTTAAGTTAGCAGAGAGTCGAACTCACAGAGAACTGTGCTAACTGTGCTATTAGTTCAATAAACCTGATTGAACTAACTTCAAGGTCTGGAGTATCTTTCTGATCTAAGCTGCATCCAGTTGCAGCCAGTGTTAGGCCAGTGTACCTAACACGACATGATACCAGGAGACTACTAATTTAAGGTGGCTTACCTCAGTCCGTTCCGTGATGACCAGATCTTTCAGCAGGGCGTGTGCCCCGGCACAGACAAGGTCAAGGCCATCACAGCTATGAAGGTCCGGGAAGACAAGAAGGTGGGATTGTGCTTCCTGAGCATGGTCAATTTTCTGGGCAAGTTCATCCCAAATATGGCCTCACACACCACGGCCCTACGAAACCTAGTAAAGATGTCCACTGCCTTTGAATGGAAGGCGGCCCATCAGGCAGAGTGGTTGGAGCTGAAAGCTAAGCTCACCACTGCACCCATATTGGCATTTTTCGAACCAGACAGGGAAACAAAAATCTCAACAGATGTGAGCCAGGATGGCACTGGTGCGGTCCTGCTGCAATGCGATGACACTTCATCTTGGGCACCGGTTGCCTACGCATCAAGGGCAATGACGCCCACCGAAAAAAGGTATGCACAAATCGAGAAGGAATGCCTGGGGCTTCTCATTGGCATTCTCAAGTTTCACGACTATATCTATGGCCTGCCGACATTCACAGGCCTCTGGTCCAATTATCCACAAGGACCTTAATGACATGACGCCTCGGTTGCAGCGCATCCTCCTCAAACTCAGGAGGTACGACTTTGATCTGGTCTACATGCCTGGCAAGGAGCTCATCATTGCCGATACACTGTCCCGCTCCATCACTGTGCCTAGTGAACCACTGAACGTCATCCGGCAAATTAAGTCACAGGTTGAGTCACAGGTGCTACCACCCTCCTGGCATCTGATGAGAAGGTGATTCCTATCCGTGAGGAGACAGCCAAAGACCCCCTCTTGCAGCGTGTTATGCAACACCTAGCCAATGGCTGGCAAAAAGGGCAGTGCCCTCAATTTTTCAATGTAAAGGACGACCTGACGGTGGTTGATGGTATCGTCCTCAAACTGGACCGGATTGTAATTCCACACAGTCTCCAGATCTTGGTGCTCTGTCAAATCCATGAGGGCCACCTGGGTGTGGAAAAGTGTAGATGCAGAGCCAGGTAGGCTGTCTACTGGCCCGGGATCAGCCAGGACATTGCGAACATGGTCCTTAATGGTGCGACCTGTCAACGCTTCCAGCCAGCGCAGAGTAAGGAGACACTTCAGCAACATGAAATCGAAACCTCTCCGTGGTCCAGGGTTGGCATCGACCTCTTTCATGCAAATAGTTGTGATTACGTGTTAATCATTGATTACTTTTCCAATTACCCTGAAGTCGTGAAGCTCTCAGACCTCACGTCTCGGACCGTCATCAAGGCCTGTAAGGAGACGTTCTCCAGGCATGGCATCCCACTCACTGTCATGAGTGACAATGGCCTGTGCTGCAGCAGCCATGAATGGTCTCTGTTTGCCCAGTCGTATAAGTTGAAACATGTCACTTCCAGCCCACACTATCCACAGTCAAACGGAAAAGTTGGGAAAGGGGTGCATGTAGTGAAGCAGCTCACCTACAAGGCCGCAGATTCTGCGTCTGACATTCACCTTGCGCTGCTTGCGTGCAGGGCGACCCCACTGTCCACTGGCATGTCGCCAGCTCAACTCCTGATGAACAGGGACCTGCAAACGACACTTCCAGCCATACACGTGCCCAACCTGGTGCAGCAACTCCGAGACCGGCCAAAACAGGGCTATGATGCTCCTGCCACCGATTTGCCCGTGTTATCCCCGTCCGACACTGTTCGGGTCAAGATCCCTGATGGAGACTGGTCAGCTCCAGCTGTCGTTGTTCGACAGGCTGCCCCCCATTTGTATGTTGTGCGCCTGGCTGATGGTTCCGGTGTGCGACGAAACAGACGGGCACTGCGTAAAGTTGCCTGCCCGCAACCACAGTCTTGCTGTGATCCTGCGCATCCTGTATGGGAATTGTGATTTCTTCGTCACTTGTCTCACATACAGTGGGTAGACATTCAGTGTCTTCTTGTTGGTTAAATGAGCTGGGTTGGTTAAATGAGACTGCCATAGTCTTCGTCTGGTGGCTCAAATAAACTTGATAGATCTTCATGGTCTTGTTCATGCATGGCGTTCGCTATGGAGTGTTTGCTTGATTCCATTTTTGAGCCTGTCACCGAACTGTCTGTGGAGGCTTGCGTCCCTCTCTTTGTGGAGGCTTGTGTCGCTCTCTTTGTGGAGGCTTGTGTCGCTCTCTTTGTGGAGGCTTGTGTCGCTCTCTCTGTGGAGGCTTGTGTCGCTCGCTTTGTGGAGTCGTGCAGTGTTCTCGCTGTAGAGTCGATCTGTGCTCTCTCAACAGAGTCGTTCTGTGTATCTGTATGGCGTCGTCTTCGTCTTGGGTATTGCTGTCATCCAATGTATCGACGATCTGCCATGGCACCATGGTATTGGATGCATCTACCATGAGAAGAGACGTGTTGAGCTTTTCAACCGTGTAGCTGATGCCGTGATCGGCATATCCGAATAACTCAGCCATGTCTGAGTAGTATTGTGTGTATTGTTCGATAGACAAATCATCCCTTTTTGTTTCGGAGTTGTGATCGTTCTCTTCATGTTCAATGAACAAATCATCTTCTTGTGTGGAGGCTGGGACCCTTCGTGGTGCGTGGACCACTCTCTGTTTCTTGTCGTCAGGCCGCAGCATAATCCTGCACTCACGAGTCGGGATGTTGTATATGCTGGGCTGAAGATTCCCCATTCCGAAGAACTCATCGTCGGGGTCGTCAATGTGCAACACGTCTAGTTGCGGTTCGGATTTGGTACTGGGGTAGCCACCTCCCAAGGTGAAATGTTTGTCTGAGTCGTTGTCTTCCAAGACCATATCATCACGTTTTGTGTCGGAGCTGGCATTGGGCTCGCGATGTCCAAAGAAGAATTCACGGTCTGAGTCATAGTCTTCAAGGACTGTATCATCACTTTGGGCAGTGCTAACTGCTTGTTGCAGGGTTCTGTGGAGGTTACTTTCAGCTACTGGTCGAATTTCAGGCATTGTGCTGTCGTTCCAGGTGAAAGAATCTGGTTTTACGGCTTTAAATTTTTTTTCCCCGTGTTTTGGGACATTTCCCCTTTAAGTGGGTGTGGTCCGGGGTCTCTAATGTCACGACGCGTGTGACGTAGTGCATAGGAAGTGATTGCGCATGCGCAGATCGCCATTCCTTTACTTGGGGCCTTTTTCGCAACTGCACATGTGCGAGAAGCCGCACATGGACCTTCCCATTCTGTGCGCTCTTCGTGCAACTGCACATGTGCAGCACCTTTTCCAAGATGGCTGCAATTCAAAACTGCTGTTCGTTGCTGCAAGCCTACTTTGCGGTGAGTTTTGGCGCCTCTTTTACCTTTTCTTCTTGCATGTTCCTCGCAGAATTCTTGGAATTTGTCCAGGACTGCCTGGAAGTCGCTCTTGTTTTGCCCCTTTGAGTATTTGAAGGTCTGGAAGATTTCAGCTGCTTCTGGACCCACGATGGTAAGCAGAAGCTTTATTTTTTTCTGCATCCGCCACGCCATCTAAGTCGGACGCTACCAGGTAGACCTCAAATGTCTGCCTGAGCCAATGCCAGTTTTCACTGATATTGCCTTGGTACCTGACCTGCTGTGGAACCGGAATACCGAACATCATCTTGCCTGGCTGCTGTTGCTGGTTGTCACTGTTTTGTTGAGTCGAGCTATATGGATTTAACAGTCACACCTGATTATCATGTTTTGTTATGCTCCTGACGTAGCATAAGCTGCTTCCTTGATGTGCACTCTGAAAAAGGAAAGTTCAGACTTGGAGATAGCTTTAACACATTTATTAAATTATTAACAATTCTCCTACTTGGATTCGATGCCACTGTTAATCCTGCTATAGCTACTCAGGCTGACAAACCAGTCTGCTACAATCCACGTGGTGGGTGTGATGTTCAATCAACCCTGTGTCTGCACTCACTGAGTGTCTCCACTGGAAAGAGACTGAGCATGTGCGATGTGTCCTTTTATATGGGTTGGTGTAATGCCCTCCTGTGGTAGTGTCACCTCTATGTGTATCGTGAATGCCCATTGGTCGTGTCCTAACTTACTGACCTATTGGTTGAATGTCTGTTCGTCATGTCTCTGGTGCTCCCTCTAGTGTCTAGCTAGGTGTAGTGTATGTACATTAACCCTTTGTGTACTTACAGTGATGTATATCACCACAGGTGCTAGCACACAGCTGCACCTGTGACTCAACCTGTGACTCAATTTGCAGGATGACGTTCAGTGGTTCACTAGGCACGGTGATGGAGTGGGACAGTGTATCGGCAATGATGAGCTCCTTGCCAGGCATGTAGACCAGGTCAAAGTCGTACCTTCTGAGTTTGAGGACGATGCGCTGCAAATGAGGCGTCATGTCATTAAGGTCCTTGTAGATAATGTGGACCAGGAGCCTGTGATCCGTCTCGACTGTGAATGGCAGCAGGCCGTAGACATAGTTGTGAAACTTGAGAATGCCAGTGAGAAGGACCAGGCATTCCTTCTCGATTTGTGCATATCTTTGTTCGGTGGGGGTCATTGCCCTTGATGCGTAGGCAATGGTGCCCAAGATGAAATGTCATCGCGTTGCAGCAGGACCGCACCAGTGCCATCCTGGCTCGCATCAGTCGAGATTTTTGTTTCCCTGTCTGGTTCGAAAAATGCCAATACGGGTGCAGTGATGAGCTTGGCTTTCAGCTCCAACCACTCTGCCTGATGGGCCGCCTTCCACTCGATGGCAGTGGACTTCTTCACTAGGTTTCGTAGGGTTGTGGCGTGTGAGGCCATGTTTGGGATGAACTTGCCCAGAAAAGTGACCATGCCCAGGAAGCGCAATACCGCCTTCTTGTCTTCATGGCTGCGATTGCCTTGACCTTGTCTGTGTTGGGGCAGTTCTGCTGAGAGTTCTGGTCCCCTCGGAACTTGAGTGTCGACATGCCAAAGCAACATTTGGCCCTGTTCAGCTTCAGGCCATTGGCGCGGACACGGCAGAATACCTGCTGGAGATGGGAAACATGCTCCTCAGGGGTCGTGGATCATATGATGACATCGTCCACGTACACACGAACCCCTTCAATACCCTCCATCACCTACTCCATGATGCGATGAAATATCTCCGATTCCGAGACAATGCCAAACGACATGTGATTACAGCAGTATCTGCCAAACGGTGTGTTGAAGGTGCAGAGCCTTCTGTTGGACTCATCCAGCTGGATTTGCCAGAATCCATGTGACACATCTAACTTCGTGAAAAACCTTGCATGTGCCATCTCACTGGTGATTTCCTCCGACTTCGGGATGGGATAGTGTTCACGCATTATATTCTGGTTGAGATCCTTCGGATCAATGCAGATGCGCAGGTCTCCAGAGGGTTTTTTAACCACCACCATCGAGCTGACCCAGTCAGTCGGTTCGGTTACCCTGGAAATGATCCCCTGCTGCTGCAGCTCCTTGAGCTGTTCCTTCAGGCACTCCTTCAGCGGAGCCGGGACTCGGCGTGGTGCATGGACCACTGGCTTGGCATCAGGTCGCAGTAGGATCTTGTACCGATATGGCAAAGTGCCCACCCCGTCAAACACATCTGGATACTGAGCGAGGATGTCGTCAATTGCGGCTTGAAGATCCACGTTGGAGGATGTCGTTGAATAAACCCGCTGCACCAGGTTTAGCTTTTTGCAGGCATGCGCGCCCAGTCGGGATGCCCTGTCCGGCTTGACAATTTCAAACCTTAGCCGTGCATGGGTGCTCTGGTTGGAGATGAGTAGATGGCAGGACCCCAGTGCCGTGATGGCATTACCGTTATAGTCCAGGAGCTGGCAGGCTGCTGGAAGGACCTTGGGGGCTTCTTGATGCGTTTGAAGTCTGCCTGTGAGAGGAGGTTAGCAGAAGCACCTGTGTCCAGCTTGAACTGGATGGAGCAGCGGTTGACCTGCATCACCGCACGCCATTCGTCCTCCGAATCCACAGCGAGGATGGACTGAATGCGAGATGAGTTAGGTGTGGCATGTTCACGTGTAGTAATGATGCCCACTCGGTAGGCGGACTCCAGGCATTCGTCCTCTGGATAGGTTGTACAGCCAGGACTAGAATCCTGTAATCGTTGTTGCACGTTCTGGATGCGCCGTCATCGGAATTGGGGGCGTTGGCCTCTGATTGGTGGTGCAGACCTGCACAAGGCTGCATAGTGTCCAGGCTTCCCGCAGTTTAAACAACGCCTGCCTCTTGCAGGGCAATGCCCCTTTAAGTGGGTGTTGCCACAGTTCAGGCACGTCGTGACGTCGGCGTCGTGACGCGGTGTACGTCGTCGCACATGCGCAGTGCGGTCGGCAGACGTCTGCACCTGTGCAGTGTGGGTGTCAGCCGCTTCGTTATCCCGTTCGCATCGCGCATTCGTGGGGCTCCGGGAAAAGCGCGTGAGGTGGCCGCTGTCTTCAATGCTGAGGCGCTGCATCCGGGAGATGGCCTGCACACTCTCTGGCTCATGGGAGGCAAGTTTCACATTTTCAGCCTATTTGTATTGGGAATACCGATTGTTTGCGTGCTCATGCACTGTACATGTTTCAATTGCGACTGGCAGGGTCATATGCTTGATTTTTAAGAGCTGCTCTCTAAGAGGATCAGAGTGAACTCCAAACACAATTTGGTTTCTAATCATGGAGTCAGCAATATCACCAAAGTTGCAGGACAGCGCTAGTACGCGGAGGTTAGTTTAGAAGGCACTGAAAGATTCATCTGTACCTTGAAGGCGTTGTTTGAATATGTAGCGCTCGAAGATTTCCACTTCACAGTGACTATCGAACTTGTCCAGGATGGTCTGAAACTTTGTCTTGTCCTGGCCTTCGGTGAAGTTAAACGAGTTGAAGAGTTCGATAGCTTGATCACCCGCTGTTGAGAGGAGAAGCGCGATCTTTCTTGCATCAGATGCACCCTTGAGGTCTGAGGCTTCGATGTACAGCAGAAACTTTTGCTTGAATATCCGCCAGTTGGCACTGAGATTGCCGGAGGTCCTGAGCTGGTGAGGAGCCTGAATCTTCTCCATGGTGCCGGGATACATTTGCTGGTCATCACGGAACGGACTGAGGTAAGCCACCTTAAATTAGTAGTCTCCTGGTATCATTTGTTAGGTACGCTGGTATAACACTGGCTGCAACTGGATGCAGCATAGATCAAAAAGATACTCCAGACCTTGAAGTTAGTTCAATCAGGTTTATTGAACAAATAGCTCAGTTAGCATAATTCTCTGTGAGTTCGGCTCTTTGTAACTTAAGTGTGGTTACTCTGTCTGACTGAACCAGACTAGCTCTTAGCCACATGGTGGGTGTGTGAGATTGTAACAACACCCTTGACTGACTCTCTAGATGTTCATCAGTGGAAAGAGGCGGAGTGTGAGTGCCTCGTATCTTTTATCGTCAGATCCCACCCCTGAGTGTCCTGCCTGCTTATTGGTCATGTCCTGTTCTCTGTGTCCATTAGCTGCTTGTCTGTATATCATTATGCGTGTGTCCGCATATCATGACAGGGGGTACACACTATGCTAACATGTCTGACTTCCACAGCCTACAGACAATGGATTTTGGAATTCAATCAAGAATGGTGGCCTTCATCCCTGTTGCTGCAGCGCTGGGGAACACTGAGGCTGAACGAGCTGGAGCTGATCGAGGAGGACCTTACAGCAGCGGAGCCTGCCCTAGGAGGCAGCCGGTGAGGAGGAGCTGGGAAGGAGGCACCGCATGACGTCTCATGTGTACCGGCACCGCCTGTCATTCGAGGACTTGCCGGACTGGGCGTGCTGTCAACAACTTCAGCTGAGCAGTGTGACATATCTGCAAGATCATGGCACACCTGACACCGTGGGGATATGGGGGAGAATACTTGCTCCCAGTAGCCGTCAAGGTGATGGTCGCCCTGAACGTTTACGCCACGGGGTCCTTCCAGGCACCGGGTGGGGATCACGCAGACCTCAGTGCACAGGTGCATCCGCGCCGTCATAGAGGACCTATATGCCCGCCCGGCAGAATATATCAAATTCAATGAGGACTGAGCTCACCCGGATACCCGGACAGCAGAGTTCGCCGACATTGGCGAGATGCCCTAGGTCCATCAGGATGCGCTCTGCTGCGATTCCCACCTGCGACCTGGTTCCCTTTTGGCGGCGACTGGGCCTGGGATGGGCCTGGCTGCTGCTCAGGTGGCGTGGTGCCACCCTGTTCTGCCCGCAGCTCATCAGATGCGCCTAGGACAGAAGGTAGGGGGGGGAGTCCGAGGCGCTGTGGTGAAGGGGGTGGTGGCATACGGGCCATGGAAAACTGTAACTCATCGGGGTTTCACTTGTTCATCTGATGCCGACCTCTGATCGGGCACCTGGCCATAGCGGCCGGTGTGGGTGTTGGCAGGTGGTGCAGTGTGGGGGTTCGGTCACCCTCCATGGGTGGGGGTGGTGGGGTGTGTTGCAGGTGTATGGGTCTGGATTAGTGCCAGGGACATAGTGCTGCCTACTCACCCTGGCAGGGTGACCATGAGGAGACCATACAGTTTCTTCCTGTGCTACTGGCCGGTCCTGGCGGTGTTGCCCATTGGGGCTCATAGCCTGTCCAACCTGTGTACAGGCCCGGTGCACGGCGGCGGATGGTAACCACCTCCCCACAGAGTGGGCTGCCTCTCCTCCACAGCATCCAGCAGTGTCTCCAGTTCCGCGTTGGTGAAAGGGGGTGCCACTCGCCATGCTGTCATCTTCTTGGCTGGAATGGTGTGTGTGGGGCGTAGAGTGTTTATATGCGGCTGCAGCTTGTCAGCCTCTCGAGTGTCAATCCCAACGCTGACGAATCGGACACCGTTTTCCATAGGAATCGGTCGTGTTCCATGGGGCGCCGGTATTAGCCCATTAACGGTTGATGAATTTTTCTGGGAATGTCGCCGATTTTCCTGTCATAGAGCACTACCAATTCAGTCCCGGCGTCAATATTTAGTGCGGGATTCTCCGTCTGGCCAGCCACTTTTTCCGGTGAGCACATCCCACTGGCTGCGGGATCCTCCATTCCGGGCAGCCGGCCAATGGGGTTCCTCATTGTGGGCATCCCAAGCCGTCAGGAAACCCGTGGGGGTGGTTGCTCTGCCGGCAAAGCGAAGGATCCCACCGACGGAGAATCCCGCTGTTCGTCTCTAAAATGGACAATCCCGCCTTCTGTGTCTGTACATAGGTTACCCTTGTTAGTTAGCAATAAAGCCTTTGTTCCTTCTTATTGAAGTCCACCTGGTATTGCCTCAAGCCACCGCATTCTGACGAGTATAAACCAGATTGATTTCTAGCCCACAGTCACTGAATTCGAGGGGGAAGGGAAAAGCCCCCAGAGCCAACAAGGAATTCTGGGTAACTTTGCAATATTATAAAACAGTGAGTGGAAAATGCTCATGATTGGGAAACTAGACCCTTTCGACCAGGGGGCTGAAAACTGGAGCCAGTACTTCTGACTCCGTCACTTCTTCACGGCAAAGGAAATATCAGGGGGAGGATAAACAGAAAGTTATTCTATTAACAATTTGTGGGCCAACAACCTACAATCTTAGAAGAAATTTGAGGATCCTGACACAAAGTCATTTGACCAGTTGGTGAAGCTGGTCAGGGAGCATTTCAACCCCAGACCCTCGATCATACTACAGTGATACAAGTTCAACTCGGCTGTCAGGGACCCAGAAGAAACAATCTCCGCCTTTGATGCCCAACTCTGGCAAATGGCCGAGCATTGTATGTTTGGTGCAGCACTCGGTGACATGCTGTGCGATCGTTCAGTATGCGGTATTAATAACACGAGTGTGCAAAAGAAGCTTCCGGCTGAAACGAAGATTACCCTATACAGGGTGATCAAGATTACTCAGGCAACCGTGTGCACCAACAGGGACGTGTCAAAGCTTCAAAGCATGCAGGAGGGTGAGGTTAACCATTTGTAGGATGGTACAGCTGCAAGGCCGGAAATTAGGTTGACAGGCACAGAGGACGTTCAGCCATGATCTCAGGAATGTAGTCCGCGGCCAGGGAAGAAATTCACCATCATCTCGACAGCGGCATGAATGCACATTAGAACGCACGTACTGTAAACACCGTTTGCAGATAATTAGCGGGCCCGACTCGGTATTCTCCGGGGCCTCTGCGACTCTCCTCCTCCGATGGGCCGAGTTCCCGATGGCGCGGTTCACTTGTGCTTTTAAAAATCGTGAAACCAGCGCCGCGGCTGATGACGGAGAGAGAGGAGGTAGGACACAGAGAGGGGCGACTATGGGCTGCCGGGCAGGACAATGGCCAGTCTGACTGAGATGGGGGATCCCTGCCAGGGCCAGGGGAGGGAGTGGGAGCAGCCGGGGTGACACCCCATGGGACTGGGGCGGTATCCAGGCATTGACCGCCATTACCGCGGCCACCCTGCTGTGCATCCCACTGACCACCCACCTTGGCCATTAGTTCTGCAGAGTGACACCAGCCATATAGGTGCCCCCATCCCCCATCCACGCATCTCCACCACACCTCGCCCACCCACCTGGCGCCACACGCCAGCAGCCTACCTAGGGCAACACCCACAGTAACCCCTATGGGGTCCACGATGCATACCCCTGGCTAGGGCAGTGCCAGCTGATAGTACCCCTGGCATCAGGGACGGGTGCCAGAGCCAGAGGCTCCCACAGTGCCGACCACCGACAGGGCCAGGAGTGCGGGGATGGGAAAGTGGACATATGAGGGCAGGGTCCGCACTGTCACCCAGGGTCACCTTGTAGCCCTGTGAGCCGAATTGGGCATGGGGGTAAGCACCATACTAACATATTGGCCTTTCACCCCCTGCAGACAATGGATATTGGAATTCAACCAGCAATGGTGGCCTCCTCCTAGCTGCCGCAGTCCTGGGGGGTGCCCTGCAGCTGTACAAGCTGGCGCCACTCAAGGGGGAGGAAGCTGCAGCAGCAGAGCATGCAGCAGCGGAACGTGCCACAGTGGAACAGGTGGCAGCCGCCCGGGAGGAGGAGATGCCAAGGAGGTGAGGCTTTGTGTGTACTGGCGCCGCCCTGTCATTTGAGGGCCTGCCGGACCAGGCGTGCCGTCAAAGACTCCGGCTGAGTTCCGACTCCTGGGGCTTGTGATACACGATGGGGGTTCGGCTGCCCTCCGAGTGGGGGAAGCGGGGAGGTTGGGTTATGGGTGTGTGGAATGGGGGTTTGTGCCACAGGGACAGCGCTGCCTACTCACCCTGGCCGCGCTGAGGAGGTTGTGCAGTTTCTTTTTGCACTATTGGCCGGTCCGAACTATGCCCAGTGCCCATGGCACTGACTGCCTCTGCCACCTGTGCCCAGGCACAACGAACGGCGGCGGCTGGCAGCCTTCCCGGGCCGGGGTACAGGGTCGTCCTCCTCACCTCCACGGTGTCCAAGGGGGTCTCTAGTTCAACATCGGTAAATTTCGGGGCTGCCCTCCTCGTTTCCATCTTGTTGGCTGGGATGGAATGTGTGAGGAGTGCAGTGTTTATCTGCGGCTGCAGCTTATCAGCCTCCTGAGTGTCAACCACGGGCCGGCGAATCCGGCACCATCTCTCATCAGAATTAATTGTGTTCCACGTGCCACCGGTGCTAGCCCCTTAACAGTAGCAAAATTGTTCCAGGTGTATCACCAGTTTGCTGCATGAAACATGGCCCGGCCACTGCAGGCCACCGCTGTGCGCATGCGCAGCTACGGACCCGGCAATTCTCCAGGGCGTAACGGCAGATAGAGCCGGCTGCTCTACACTACAGTCCTGCTAGCCCCCAGCAAAATGGGGAATCGGCCATTCCCACACCGGCGTGGGGACATAGCCCAGAATCGGAGAATCCTGCCCGTGGACATTGCTGGTCCTTTCTGGTTCCTTGTTTTGATCGAAATCCATTCAAAATGATTGGGGGTTCAAGTAACAAGGATGACAATCTCGGTGGCCATGGTAGGGGCCCTGCGGCTGGTGTTTACTACCCATGACCTTCCCGAAGTAGCAGTGTCTGACACTAGCACTCCTTTCACTGGAGAGATCTTTTAGCACTTGTCATTCGCCACACCTGAACAGCCCCCTATCACCATGCCTCAAATGGATTAGCAGAGAGAGCTGTGTTAATATTCAAGGCAGCGATGAAGAAGCAATTTAGGAGACCGCTACGTCTTACGCTGACCAACTTTCTTTTGGCCTATAATATGACCCCGCCCCCAATGCCATTTTGGGCTTTATGCCAGCAGAATTACTTATTGGCCGTTGCCTCCAGACCTAGTTGGACTTGGTTTTCCTGAATTTGACAGGGAGGGTAGAGGCTCGACAGGCCTTCCAGAGGAAACAGCCTGACTTGCAAAAAGGGGACAGGTCATTTCAAGTGGGCGATCTGTTCTTCATCAGAAACTTCGCCCCAAGCCCACTATGACTACCAGGCCGAATTGTGACTAAGTCAGGCCCAGTCTCATATATGGTGGATTTGAACGGCAGGAGAGTGAGGGAACATGTGGACCACGTAAGAAGCTGGGGCACCACAAACCCAATCTCTGAACAGTCGGAGCCAGCAGGCAGCACCAGTGGAGCGACAACAGACGGAGTCGTCCGACCTTGAGGATGCCGACCGAATGCCCAGGAGGGAGCTACAGAAGGGAATACCCCTGCGGGTTTGGTTGACTCTCAAAGATTTGCTGCCAAAGATGGCGACAGCGATAACTACAGGTTGGAGGAGCCAGTTGGGGGACTAAGGTGATCTACGAGACCAAGAAAATCTCCTGACAGGTCAAGATTGTGATCAACTGTCATGGACTCTTTTCCCTTGTGTTCCTCAGCACTTATATTGTATATGGTTACTGAATAAAACTTATTTGTAAATATGTTATTGAGGGACTTAGGTGGGGAGTGATGTGGTAGCGCGGGGCACAGGGAGTGGGGTCCTGGTCAGAGTGAACCTGGGAGCCATAGTGTGAAGACCTGTAGAGACTCTGTGCCTGTGTATAAGTTACCCATATTAGATGCCAGTAAAACCTTAGTTCCTTCTTACTGAAGTCTATCTGGTATTCCCTCAATCGCAGACTGCTGCATTCCAGAGATGATGGGCTAGATGTTCACCTTAGGTCTGTTTTTGTGTCAGAAACCCTCCTCTGGTAGGAAACTGACTGAGTTTTGGATTTTCCTGGCAGTGAGCCCTTAATTGAAAAGGAAAGGAATTTCCTGTCCCATTTAAGTGAATGTTGCAGGGATGGAGATGGATTATGCACAACCAAGGCAGCTGATTGTCGTGAGGGAGAGAGTCTCTGCCAAAGCTTGCCACTGTGTCATAAAGCCCGAGATGGCATGGGGAGGCACAAGCCTGGCCCCCATTAGGGAGAGGCAGAAACTGCTCTTCGTGAGGGTGGCAAGAAGAGGCCACCTCGTCATCCAGCAGGGGCATCTCTCTGTTCAGCATCAACTTCCTCTGCCTTCAATTCCTCCTCCCCTCTCACCTCCAGATCCTTCCTCAATGAATTGTCAACTCCAGGACCTTACCATCCTCAGGGTGAACATCTCTCTGAAGGGTAGCAGATCACCACAATGACCAAGACCCTTGCAGAGAGGCTATGCAGCGCACCACCTGACCGCTGCAGGTACCGGACCCATTGCTCTTTCAGTCCACGATGCCCCATTAGATGTGATCCTGATATATTGCCAACAATGATAATGAGGGCCTCTGTCACCTTAGTGATGCACCGATGTGCAGCCTCCTGTGTGATGCCACAGAGGTCTTCACTGACAAGGTCACAGGTATCTGTTAACATATGCCTAGAGAGTTGCAGCCTCTTTTGGCATTGGTTCTCAGCCATGGCTCAGGCTCTTTGCCTCTGCCTGTAGACATGGGCAGTATCTCCTTTGTGCCCCTCATCCCTCTGCTCTGTTGTGGTGGCTGGCTGTGTGTGTTTAAGGATGCTCTTATTCAAAATGACACTCTAATTGGACAACCCACTGAAATAGCAGCAACAGCCAAGCTCACATCATTAGTGAGCATATCAAAATGGGTTTCCCCAGTGGCCAGCCAACCAGCATAATGACAACTATAATGTCAAATGAATATTAAAGTTGTTTCGTGAGCAGGTCCAGGCTTTTCTGTAGTGGTGTTTTCGGGAAATCTTCATTTTAAAAACCTCTCCAAATCCAGCGCTTTCCCTTGACCCTATAGCAATCCCCTTAATTCTGCCACATCTAACCAATACGCCCATGAAAGCAATATTGTTTCTGGATGTGAGGTCTGTATTCGCAGCAGCTGCCCTGTGCTCTGCCCTCTCAGTGCAGGCTTCTGCTCTTCATCTCTAATGGCCTTAATTTCTGAGCGTGCAGAACTCACTTTCAGCTACAGCTTTCCTGCTGGAGTCTGAATAGCAATGCCCACAACACCAATGCCCTCATGAAGCCATTAGGGGGACAACCTCATAAACTGGCAAAGTCTTAATGCTGACTCCTCCCCTGACCTCTGATGAACTATTGCAACTTTAACTTCGATTTCTTAATCTTCGCAAAGCATTTATACTTATGCTTTAAAACTCTTCACAGCTCCATGACTTGCTCCAGGTATGGCCCTCACCTCCATATAGACAGCTGTTTAAACATAAGGGGACACCAATTGAAAGCTGAAATGAGGCAAAAAAATTTAACTCAGATGGTTGTGAGTCTTTAGAACTTTCTTCCCGAAAAGGTGGTGGAAATAATGGGCGGGATTCTCCACCCCCACGCCGAAGTGGCCGCGCCGTCGTGAACGCCGTCGAGGTTCACGACGGCGCGGAACGGCCCCTGTCCCGACCGATTCAGGCCCTGACAATGGGCCAGTATCGGGGCCGTGTCATCTACCCGCGCCTTGTCGCCCGCGTAAAAGCAGCGCCGAATAGATGACACGGCCGGCGCCGCATAACGGACGTCATCCGCGCATGCGCGGGTTGGCCGGCGCCAACCCGCGCATGCGTGGTTGCCGTCCTGTCGAAATCCGCCTCGCAAGAAGATGGGGGACGGATCTTGTGGGGCCGCGGAAGGAAGGTGGTCCTCCTTCAGAGAGGACGGCCCGACGATCGGTGGGCACCGATCGCGGGCCACCCCACATTCCAGGTGAAGCCCGGTGAAGGATCCCCATTCGCCCCCCCACAGGCCGCCTCCCCAGCGTTCATGCACCGCCCACGACTGTAGCGACCAGGTGTGGACGGTGCCGGGGGGAACCCGCCGTTTTGGCCTGGCCGCTCGGCCCATCCGGGCCTCAGAATAGCGGGGGTGCCGGAGAATCGCCATTTTCGGTATCTCCGGCGATTCTCCGGCCTGCGGCCCGCGAAACTCGACTGGCCCGTTCCCGCCGCTCGGGAGAATCGCGGGAGGGCGTCGGACCGGCGTCCCTGGAAATTTTGGCGGCCCAGGCGATTCTCCCAACCGGCGTGGGAGTGGAGAATCGCGCCCATTGTCTTTGAAGGTTTTTGGAAGCCAGAGGTGGATAGGTAAGCAAGTCCAAAGATATGCAGGTGAGGTGGATTGGCCATGCTAAATTGTTGTTAGTGTCCAAAAAGGTTAGGTTGGGTTACATGGATAGGTGGAGGTGTGGGCTTAAGTAGGGTGCTCTTTCCATGGGCCGGTGCAGACTTGATGGGCCTAATGGCCTCTTTCTGCACTGTAAATTCTATGATTCTAAGGGGGTGATAGGTCATCAGGGGTAAACGGGATGCAGATGTGAGGTAACTTCCAGATCAGTCTTGATCTAATTAAATGGCGGTGCAGGTTCGAAGAACTGCATGGCCTACCCCTGCTCGTATGTTCATATTTACAACAGTAGCTCTGCTTAAAAAAGTACTTAATAGGCTAGAGAGCACTTTGAAATATCTTGAGGCTTTTGAAAGGCCCTGTATAAACACAAGTCTTTCTTTCCCCCTTTTGAATGCCTGCTATTGTTACACACTTTCACTTTTAGTATGCCTCTCTTTGGCTTAGCTGTATTTTAAAGCTAGATTATTTCCAATCAGTGGGAACACCCTAAGCAAACTTCAACTCTACGAATGAACCGCAATGTGCTTTTACCCACCTGTCTAAATAAATGTGAAAACAAAATGCTGCAGATTTACAAGATCAGTTCAATGCAGCAAAGGAAAATGTAAGTTTCAACTATGAACCCTTTTTGGAGAAAAATATAAGAGGCACAGAGCTATATTCATATTATTAGGAAAACTGTTATGTATGTAAAACAATAAAATACAAAGTAAATAGGCATAAAGGGGAAACATTGGGGGAATAATAGTCTCGGCCATCTTAGTCAAATAATAGACAGGAATATTAAGATCTTTTAAAGATACAAAAAATACGTGAACATGTAAGGAAGTGAGCAAAAACAGACGATGTGACAACATCCTTGGGTTCTGGTATGAAATTAAAACAAGTTTGAAAATGAGGGTCAGGCTAAAGCCTGGTGCTACTGGGATTAACTTTAAGACATAAGGCTGCACAGTTCCTAACAGAAAGATGAGATTTTGCCCCTGAAGCTTGCATTGCTCGTATATTGAAACTAATTTCACTAAAATTCAAGTATTGCTCGAGATGGGGCACAATTTTGTGATTTCACATGGACGCGAATCACCACTGCTTTTTAAAAACATGAACCGGCCACCATTACCTCCAAAAGGTGGGAAATAGGTGAGAACCCTTCTCCGCCTTGTACCAGGGTTTACAAGGGGACAGTATCTGCTGGGCAACTGTAGAGGGAATCTCACCAGGCCTTCAACCGTATCAAGGCCGACATCACAAAAGCCGCGATGCATGCGGTCGACGAGATGCTCCCCTTCCAAGTCGAGAGCGATGCATCAGACGTCGCTCTGGACGCCACCCTCAACCAGGCAGGCAGGCCCTTGGCATTCTTTTCACGCACCCTCCACGCCTCCGAAATTCGGCACTCCTCCGTCGAGAAGGAGGCCCAAGCCATCGTAGAAGCTGTGCGGCATTGGAGGGATTACCTGGCCGGCAGGAGATTCACTCTCCTCACTGACCAACGGTCGGCTGCCTTTATGTTCGATAACACACAGCGGGGCAAGATCAAAAATAATAAAATCTTGAGGTGGGGGATCGAGCTCTCCACCTACAATTACGAGATTTTGTATCGCCCTGTTAAGCTCAACGAGCCTCCCGATGCCCTATCCCGAGGTACATGTGCCAGCGCACAAGTGGACCGACTCCGGACCCTACACAACGCTCTGTCATCCAGGGGTCACCCGGTTCCATTCACTTCATAAAGGCCCGCAATCTGCCCTACTCCATTGAGGAGGTCAGGGCTATCACCAGAGACTGCCAGGTCTGCGCGGAGTGCAAACCGCACTTCTACCGACCAGACCACGCGCATCTAGTGAAGGCCTCCCGCCCTTTGAACGCCTCAGCGTGGATTTCAAAGGGCCCCTCCCCTCCACCGACTGAAACACGTACTTCCTTAACGTCGTCGACGAATACTCCAGATTCCCCTTCGCCGTCCCATGTCCCGATATGACTTCTGCCACCGTCATCAAAGCACTCAACACCATCTTCGCCCTGTTCGGTTTCCCCGCCTACATCCACAGCGACCGGGAATCCTCCTTTATGAGTGATGAGCTGCGTCAGTACCTGCTCAGCAAGGGCATCACCTCGAGCAGGACAACCAGCTGCAACCCTCGGGGAAATGGGCAGGTGGAGCGGGAGAATAGGACGGTCTGGAAGGCCGTCCAGCTGGCCCTACGGTCCAAAAATCTCCCGGTCTCCCGCTGGCAGGAGGTCCTCCCTGACGCCCTTCACTCCATCTGATCGCTACTTTGCACGGCGACTAATGCAACCCCCCATGAACGTCTCCTTGCCTTTCCCAGGAAGTCCACCTCCGGGGTTTCGCTCCCAATGTGGCTGGCAGCTCCAGGACCCGCTCTCCTCCGCAAGCATGTGCGGCTCCACAAGGCGGACCCGTTGGTCGAGAGGGTACAGTTACTCTATGCAAACCCGCAGTACGTCTACCCCGACGGCCGCCACAGTCTCCCTCAGGGACCTGGCACCAGCTGCGCCCCCCCCCCTCCACCCCCTCTGCCCCGTCGCCACCCTTCCCCCCCCCCACAGCGCACCTCACCACAGCCCCTGCTCCAGGACGATCCGTCCTCCCCTTGGTCCCACTCGGGGATGAAGATGAGGTCTACATGCTCCCGGAGTCACCGAGCCGACGCCTGCATCGTCACCGGGACTGCGGCGCTCACAACGGAGGATCAAGGCACCCTATCGGCTGAATTTGTGAACTTTCTCCAAAATGTTAACCTTAAAATGTATGTAAATAGTTTTCCACCATCCCCGCTGGACTCTTTTTTAACAGGGGGTGAATGTGGTAGTCACCACTGTTGTATATATCACATACAAGATGTAATACGGTAAGGCTCCGTACTACAGGTACGGGGGTAGATCCCTGCCTGCTGGCTCCGCCCAGTTGGTGGAGTATAAATTGTGTGCTCAGCGAGCTACAGCCATTTCGGCAGCAGCTGCAGGAGGCTACACATCTCTGCTTAATAAAGCCTCGATTACTCTCTACTCTCGTCTCGTCGTAATTGATAGTGCATCAACTATTCACTCTGTCTATGCCCCTCATAATTTTGTAGACCTCTATCAGGTCACCCCTTAACACCCGTCGTTCCAGTGTGAACAAAGCAAGTTTATTCAACCGCTCCTCATAGCTAATGCCCTCCATCCTGATAAATCGCTTCTGCACCCTCTCTAAAGCCTCCACATCCTTCTGGCAGTGTGGCAACCAGAATTGAACACTATACTCCAAGTGTGGCCTAACTAAGGTCCTATACAGCTGCAACATGACTTGCCAATTCTTATACTCAATGACCTGGTCAATGAAGGCAAGCATGCCGTATGCCTTCTTGAATACCTTCTCCACCTGTGTTGCCCCTTTCAGTGACCTACCTGTACACCTAGATCTCTCTGACTTTCAATACTCTTGAGGGTTCTACCATTCACTGTATATTCCCTACCTGCATTAGACCTTCCAAAATGCATTACCTCACATTTGTCCGTATGTTACTATCCGTTTGAGTGGGCTTTACCAATGCAAATGCCTTACATTGAGGGTCTGTGAGAAAAGCTGTGACCAGATGTGGTGTGGACCTGTCCCAGTGGGAGGAAGATCAAAGAGAGTTGGGCCTTTAGGTTGTACACAACAAGAGTTTTATTAAGGCGTTTTTGTGTCAAATTAGTTTGACCCACAAATATCAGTGCCTAACCTCACCCGTGCCTACCCTGGGTCCCTAAAACTCTTTCATCATGCGAGCCCTCCCTCTACGTCCATGTGTATTCCCAGAATGCATATCAGAAGTGGAGGCAAGCTGCTGCCTTCCATGACCTGTTGCCTGAGATGCGCTTGGCATCAGCCCTCTGGAGGGCTTGGACCTGGAGGAACCTGGCCGAGTTTCGGGTGGCACTGATGTTGATGAGTCACTTTCTTCTGCCGCTGTCCCTGAGAAGTGCTAGTATCATGAAAGGGGGGGATTGAGAAGGCCTGGTCACTCCCTGGGTCTCCTGGGTGGACTCCCAGGGCCTCCCGGGTGGAAACTCCGGGATATGCCCCAACTCTTCCTCCTCCTTCCAGATGCTCGTGGGCACCTGGGTTACCACATGGGATGGAGAGGCAGCTGGAGTGAGCTATAGAAGCTGCAATGTCATCTGGCACTGCCAGTCTCAGAGGCTCGCCTGTGCCTGTACCATGGTGTCTAACCCCTCAGCAATGGTCCTCTGTGTCTGCACCATTGTCTTGAAGCCCTCAGGCATGGTTCTCTGTCTTGGCTTTGACGTCTTGCCCTAGGCTTTCCACTGTGGACGTCACCCTTGCAGTTTTGGCCTGGATGCTACGCAATGCCGGCAACATCTCCTTCGACTGAAGTTTTTGGGATTCTTCCATCCAGGCTTGCAGTTAGTTGCAGGAATGTTGCTGACAGCCCCTCATGGTATTCCTGGTTCTGCTTTTGCATCTCAAGCATCTGAGGGACGAATGTGTCCAGAAGCATGGCGCCTTGCTGGGACACAGCTGTGATCTAGTATCTAGCAGACCTCTGACTGTTAAATCCCTGGAACGCCCCTGTCTCCATCTGATGTGCATCAGAGGCTGTGTGGTGCTCACCAGATAGTGACCCAGAAGTCTGCCTGCTAAGCTCGCCCACCTAGGTGCTTGTCGCTGGGATGGTGGATGGTGCAGGTGGTCGCAGTGACCCATCATCCATGGCCTCCTCAGAGATCTCCTCCGAGATGTAGTCAAGGATGGAAGGGGGAGCACTATTTTTGGAGGAGGAAGAGGCTCATCGGTTAATGTTCCTGCCGGCCAAGGGAAATGATTTTAGTACATGGCCTGGTCTAGGGTTTGGACACTAATTATCGCACTTGAGACTGGTGATCTGGATGAGGGCACAGTGGCTCCTCACTTCTCTGTTGCAGATATCCCTCTCTCTCTCTCTCTGTGCAGGCCCACTCCAGGTTTCCCTGCAAGCTCCATGTCCCTCTCTTTGAAAGGTGTCAGGATCCTTGGGCGTCATTCTCCGACTCCCCGTCGGGTCGGAGAATGGCCGTTGGCCGCCCCCGCCCCCGCCGAAGTCTCCGGTACCGGATATTCGGCGGGGGTGGGAATCGGGTCGCGCCGGTTGGCGGGCCCCCCCCGCTCAATTCTCCGGCCCGAATGGGCCGAAATCCCGCCCAGGAATTGCCTGTCCCGCCGGCGTGAATTAAAGTAGGTATTTGCCGGCGGGACAAGGCGGCGTGGGCGGGCTCCGGGTCCTGGGGGGGGCGCGGGGCGATCTGGCCCCTGGGGGTGCCCCCACGGTGTCCTGGCCCGTGATCGGGGCCCACCGATCCGCGGCCGGGCCTGTGCCGTGGGGGCACTCTTTCCCTTCCGCCTCCGCAACGGCCTCCACCATGTCGGAGGCTGAAGTGACTCTCCCCACTGCGCATGCACGGGAAACTGTCAGCGGCCGCTGACGCTCCCGCGCATGCGCCGCCCCGACATGTCATTTCCGCGCCAGCTGGCGGGGCAACAAACGCCATTTCCGCCAGCTGGCGGGGCAGAAATCCCTCCGGTGTCGGCCTAGCCTCTCAATGTTGGGTCTCGGCCCCAAAGATTGGGGCGGCGCGATGCCCGTCTGATTGGCGCCGTTTTGGGCGCCAGTCGGCGGACATCGCGCCGTTGGGAGAGAATTTTGCCCCTTATTTTGGACGTCCCAATGCCCATTTTCTGTCTCTCTCGGTGGTTATGGACTAATGTCTCCTGCAGGGGCACAAAGGGGTATATTGTGAGCTGGACACCTGCCGGGTTGGACGTCAATAACAACTGGCATGTGTGGGCACTGCGCCTAAACAGGAAAGGGTTCTGATGAGAAATGGCGGTGAGTGTGGGGAGAGAGGGGGGGGGGGCGGGTTGAGGATGATGCTGGGAGGGTGGGTGATGGAAACCTACAAGGTTGTGCCATGTGGGTTCAAGGTGACATACTGGGCATGACATAGAATTTACAGTGCAGAAGGAGGCCATTCGGCTCATCGAGACTGCACCGGCTCTTGGAAAGATCACCCTACCCAAGGTCAACACCTCCACCCGATCCCCATAACCCAGTAATCCCACCCAACACCAAGGACAGAAGGGTCAAATGCCAAGGGGAGTCTGGGGCACTTTCCCTTGCTGATCATAGGAGGTCATTCATCTTTTTACTGCATTTTACTACTTTTTACCCCATTCTCTTTGTCATGCTGTTGGCTCTGACCAGTGCTGCCACCATGACCCAGGCCAGGTAAGTGACCTAGCAGAAGGGTCTCCTACCAACATATAGGTAAATTGTGACCTCTCCCCCCCCTCTCCTCCAGGGCATCCAGCAATCGAGCGAGGGTCCACTCTGAGACTCTGGGAGCTGGTCTTTTAGCTGCCATCCTCCTGGCTTGATTGAGAGTGAGCGCTGTGGAGGTGTGTAAATGCAGCACCCCTTTGATTGGTGCAGGCGCATCAGACATTTTGAGCCTCGGGTGCGGTGTTTCTCAAGTGGAGGAAAAAAAAATTGAAAGTGACTAAAGATTGCGATCCGAATTGCATCACCAAGGCCGATGGAAATCGCACCGATTTTCATGCCGGAAATGACACTCTGTCATTTGTTGGGAAAATTCCACCCATGGACTCTGTTCGCCATACTAGAATGTTATTCTACCTCAGGTTAATCCATTTCCCATCCTGCACCTATAATGACCCAAAAATGCATTTCAAAATTCCATTCTTTCTGTTAGGAATATGTTCATTTAGTGCATTATAAATTTCTGTGGGTGAGACGTTGGGCGGGATTCTGCATTGACGGGATCCTCCGCTTCGGTAGTGCACTCACGCCCGTAGATTTCCCGACGGTGTGTGAGTGGCCACAATGGGAAACCTCAATGGCCGGCTGCCAAGATGGAGGGTCCTGCTGCACGCCGTGCTAGAGAACGGGTGTGGCAGCACGTGAGAACCCCGCCCGATGAATTGTTTTTTTAAATTTCCAATTAAGGGGCAATTTAGTGTGACCAATCCACCTACCCTGCACATCTTTGGGTTGTGGGGGTGAGACCCACGCAGACACGGGGAGAGACATTGAATTTGTAATAGAAATAAATACCACACTTAAATACGTAACTTAAAGAAGGCAATTTGCTGAAATATAGATCAACACAGATCCCAAAAGGACTGTAATTTTAATGAATGTGGTTCATTTTGAGATCCTGATGACTATAAAGTTATGTGAACAGCATTTCCCGAGAAGAGAAAACACTCACAGTTTTTGTGATTATGAACGAAAACACCACTGCTACCTATTAACGTCCCCGATATTTGTTAGAAATCCCTCAGGATGAATTACTCCACAAAAGTCTTGTTTTAATCATGCTGCATTTACCAGGTCATCGAGTGGAGAAGCTATTAACCAAGTAGCAGGTTGCCAGATTATGCCAATATCACTCTGGCAATATCATTTTAATTCCACTTAATAATGGCTCTTTTTCTTCAGTATAATACAGCACTGAGAAGTAGAGTGGGACTCACCTGTCCATCAAAAAGCTTGCGAGGTTTAAAGACGCACCTCATTTTTCTGACCAGACAAACGTTCTTTTTAATCCAGAGATTTGAGCAGATGATCTAAACTGACACTTCAGCCCAGTAATGATGAAGCTTTGAACTATCTGAGGTCCCATCTTTCCAGTGAGACATTAAACCAAACTCCCATCTACTCTCTCAGTTATTCACTGTTCAGAAAGGAGCACAGAGTTCTTCCAGGCCATTATGGATCCCTGTAACAAAACCTAAAATAACGAGAAACCAGTCTATTTCATTGCCATTTGTGGAAGCTTGGTGTGCAAAAATTGGCTACTTGTGCTGCTAACATGAAACAGTGACAATACTTCAAATTGGCTGTAGACCCCGAGATTGCGAAAGTTACTAGTTCTTTATTTCTTTAATTGTAATTCAAATTCATTGTTCATCATATCCCACAAATTATTAAACATGCAATTCCTTAATTTATTCAAAGACCAGTACTTCTAATTTAAACTTTGCACTTATTTTCATCCTTTCTTCGGATGTAAACATTGCGGGCAAGACCAGAAGTTAACGCACATCCCGAATTGCCCTTGAGAAGGTGGCGGGGATCCATCTTCTTGAGCCACTGCAGTCCATGTGGTGTAAGTATTCCAATGTTACTATTAAGGGGGAATTTCTGGGATTTTCACCCAACAACTGTGAAGGAATAGTAATATATATCCAATTCACAATGGATTGCCACATGAGAAGAACTTGGAACCTGCTGGCTTTGTCCTTCTAGGTGGTAACGGTTAATGGTTTAAGAGGTGCTGTTGAGGACTTGATAAGTTGCTGCATTGCATCTTGTGTATGATGCACACTGCTGCTTCTGGGCACTGGTGGTGGAGGGAGTGAATCTTTATGGTGAGATGCCTTTATCCAGCCAAGTGGAGAATATTATCACACTATTCCTTTCAGCCTTGTAGGTAATGGAAAGACTTTGGGCAGACACAGGGTGAGTCACTTGCCACAGATTTCCTAGCCTCTGATCTGCTTTTCTGCCGACAATATTTATATGGCTGGTCCTGTTATGTTTTTACTCACTAGTAACCCCCAGGATGTTAATGGTGAGATGATGGTAAAGTTATTGAATGTCAAGGGCAATAGTTGGACGTCTTGGTGATTGTCATTGCCTGACTCTTGTGAGATGTAATTGTTACTAGCCACATATCTGCCCAAGCCTGAATGTTTTTGCAATTCTTGTTCCATGTGGGGTTCATTATCTGAACAGTTAGAATTAAACACTGTGCAATCATCACTAAACATCGCCACTTCTGACTTTATGATGGAGGGAAGGTCATTGATGAAAATGGTCAGGCTTAGGACACTGTCCTTTTACTGGGACTGAGATGATTGGTCTCCAAAAACCACAACCATTGTCCATTGTGCTAGGTATGACTAGTCTCAGATTCTCAAGATTATCAAGGTTCCTTAAAGTCCACATGGTTAAATGCTGCCTTAATGTCAAGAGTGTTCAGTCTCACCTCACCTCTGAACTTCGCTCTTTTGTCCACATTTAGACTAATGTGATGTTGAGGTCTGGATTGGAGTGACTCTGACAGAACCCAAACGGAACAGATAATGGGTGAGCAAAAGCAAAATACTGCAAGTGCTGGAAATTTGAAATAAAACCAGAAAATTCTGGACAAACTCGGCAGGTCTGGCAGCATCTATGAAGAGAAACAGAGTTAACATTTCGGACTAAATGATCCTTTCACTGAACATAATAGGTGAGCATGTGCCACTTGATAGCACCGTCACAATGATTGCATTACTTTGCTGATAATCAAGAGTAGACTGCTGGGTGTTATGATATGGCAGATAGTAATTGCCAGGCTGACTAAATCCCAAAGCTATCATAACGATTTGCAATTTGTATTCTGAGTAGGTACTGAACTCAGGAGTCAAAAATTCCAATACCACTTTTGGAGATTTTAAATATCTCAGATGCTGCTGTTGAGTTTTTCCCCAGCAGTTTCTATTTTTGTTTCAGATTTTCAAGATCTACAGGATTTCGCTTTAAAGAAAGATAGTTGGTTAGTTATTTGTGCAGTCATTTGAACCATCAGACTTGGCTCATAGGTAACAGGAGATTACAGGTTCAAGTCCCACTGCGGGATCTGAGCACAAAAATCAAAGCTTGTCATTCCAGTGTTGCATTGTTGGATTGTACTGTTGGAAGTGCGCCTTTCTGATGAAATAGTAAACTGAGGCTCTGTATGTCATTGTCAGGGAGTTGTCAAGGAGTCCGTGCCACTATTTTGAACAAGAGCAGGTGAGTTATCGCCAGTGTTTTGATGAATATTTATCCCTAATTCAACATCACAAAAGAACTCAGGTTATCTGGTCGCTATCACATTGCTTTGTGTGGGAGCTTGCTGAGCACAAATTGGTTGCCTTGTTTCCTACTTTACAACTGTGCCCATACTTCAAAATTATTTTATTAACTGGAAAGTGCTTTAGAATATCCTGTTGTTATGAAAGGCACTATTACCAATGCAAGTCTTTCTTTTCTTTCTTCTCGAATTTCTTTCTTTCTTCATCAGCAGAAATTTCAAATATAAAGTTTGTGATACAAATGTTACGTGTTTCTGATACTTCCATGAAAATTCATGAGTTTCATACATTTTCAACTTTATTTAGTCGTCGGAGATGTGAAGGATGAGGGGGGTATGGGGGGAGATCCTCCATTCCTGAGACTAAGTGTTGACGCTGGGGTAGGATTCGTGGACTTCTATGACAGCAAAACTGGCGCCACATCTGGACCGATTCAGCGACTGTGGAGGGGTTAGCACCAGTGCCACATGGAACACAACCGATTCCAATGAAAAACAGTGTCTGATTCGCTGGGTCCATGATTGACATTTAGGAGGCTGACAAGCTGTAGCCGCATAAACACACTTCACTCACCACACTCATCCCGGCCAAGGTGATGGCACTGGTTGTGCTGGAGCGCGCCCATCCCATTGATGGGTAAGCACTGTATGAGTGGGCATCTGGGTTGGGTGGAAAGTACCACTAAAGTTGTAATTTTATTGTGAAAGTTTGACTGATGGTGTCATGTCTTTCTTGGACGTCTACCTGGTCTGGCCTACAAGAGACTCCGGTCCCACGTTAGATTACAAATGTTCTCAGGGCAGCTAGGAAAGGTTACATTGCCCAAAATTCGAGAACAAATTGTGTTTGAAATTTTAGATTCAGTTGGTGAAGCAAATTCTCCATTTATCGTTGCAGTTGGGCCAAAATATGTGAGACCAAGATTATAAGGAGCTCATGACTAAAATGGTACAAGTAGTGAACACATTTCCTGGATATCAAAATCTAGTTGAAAAGCAATATTTGATTGTGAAAGAGTATAATCATTTTAGATTACTTTATCAAATAAAAAGGGTTGGGTGTGGGACAATTACTGTTGTAAACACCCACACGCAAATAACCATAAAATCTTTGATAAAGTAAAGGGAGACGTCACATTGCTGAGGCGGATATTATATGTGCCAGCGTGTATCGATCCTTGAAGGCAAAGTTTACAAATTGAACAACACTTTCCATAATAAATTGAATCAGAATAGTATTACAGACCAGAAAGAGGCCATTCAGCTCAACAAGCCTGTGCCGGATTATTGCTTCTAGTCAAACTGTTACACAGCTCTGATTTTAAAGGCATTAGATGTGGTAGCGTGATTTTTGACACTGAAAATATTCCCAGAGTCATTTTGCTTCATAATATTGTCTCAGTCTGTCATCTCAATCTAGAGGTTGTGCAGGGTTGCTTTGATTTTATTGAAAGCTCCCAGCAAAGCAGCATCATGAGTGGATGTTATTTTTGTGTATAACCTGCATAATCTACTTTCACTACCTGTTCTGTTTCCACCAGGAGTCTGGCTTCACATTGCTTTGCAGTCGCTCATAGTTACCTCCCATGTCAAATACAATGCGACCGGAGTACTGTGTGCAGATTTGGTCTCCTTATCTAAGAAAGGATATACTTGCCATAGAGGAAGTGCAGCGAACGTTCCCAGACTGATTCCTGGGATGACAGGATTGTTGTACGAGGAGAGATTCGGTCGTCTGCGCTTGTATTCACTGGAATCTAGAAGAATGAGAGGGGATCTAATTGATACATAAAATTCAGACAGGGCTGGACAGGCTGGATGCAAGGATGTTGTTTCCTCTGTCTGGGGATTCAAGAACAGGGGGTCATAGTCTCAGGATACGAGGTAGGCCATTTGGGACTGAGATGAGAAGAAACATCTTCACTCAGAGGATGGTGAACCTGAGGAATTCTCTATCGCAAAAGGTTGTAGAGGCCAAGTCACTGAATGTATTTAAGAAGGAAATAGATATCTAGACTCTAAACATGTCAAGGGATATGGGGAGAGTGCAGGAGTATGGCGTTGAGATAGAGAATCAGCCATGATCATGTTGCATGGTGGAGCCGGCTCAAAGGGCCGAATGGCCTACTCATGCTCCTATTTTCTGTTTCAATGTCATCTTCTTTGCTATGGTATAATAATAATATTTTACTATCACAAGTAGGCTTACATTAACTTGTGGAGGAAACCGGAGCACCCGGAGGAAACCCACGCAGACACAGGGAGAACGGGCAGACTCCGCACAGACAGTGACCCACGCAGAGAATCAAAGCTGGGACCTTGGCTGTGAAGCAACAGTGCTAACCACTGTTCTGCCATGTATACGGCCAGTTTGGCCCATCTCTAATTTCCCTCAGGAAGGTAATGGTGAACCATTACGTTCTTGAAGATCACTTACTGTGCCATTTCAAGGGTAGTTAAGGGTCAACCACATTGCTGTGTGAGGTACCCTCAATAACGACGCTTAGAGTGTAAACGGTAAAGAAGGCTTTAATAGACTAAGAACTATGCTAGAGCCGAGACGTGTGCTAACTGCTGCACAGCCCACAAGGCAGCCCCTTATATACGGCTCACAGATGGGCGGAGCCAGAGGCGGAGTCCCCAGGGTTCCAAGCCCGGTCTTAAAGGGGACGTCACTGTACATGATGACAAGGCAGTAACCGTTCATCACATTCACCCACTGTTTAAAAAACAAGTCCGGCGGGGGTGAAGTGCCATCATAGGTCCATCCGTCTCGGTGGCCGGATCGTCCTCATCGACCTCCTCAGTTTGGGCGGTGGTGCGGCAGGCACGGAAGTCCCGGTTGAGGGTACCTCCGGGAGCACAGCGGTCGGAGCTTCGGTCCAGGTCGGGGCAGGGGGACTAGGCAGGGCCGGGGGTAGCGGTGCCGGAAGGGGGTGTGTTGTAGGGGGCGCCGGGTCCTGCAGGGGAGCGGCGCAGGAAGGGTCGTCTGTAGTGGGGGATCCAGCGGGTGCCAGATCCCAGAGGGAAACCGAATCTTGCCTGCCGTCGGGGTACTCGACGTAGGCGTAACTGGGGTTGGCGTGGAGCAGTCGGACCTTTTCAACCAGGGGGTCCGTTTTATGGCTCCTCGTGTGCCTCCGGAGAAGAACAGGTCCCGGAGTCAACCGCCAATGTGGAAGCGAGACCCCGGAGGTAGACTTCCTGGGGAAGACAAACAATCGGTTGTGAGGGGTCTCATTCGTGGCCATGCAGAGGAGTGACCTAATAGAGTGTAGGGCATCGGGTAGGACCTCCTGCCAGCGGGTAGTTGGGAGACGTCTCGACTGTAGGGCCAGAAGGACAGCCTTCCACACTGTCGCGTTCTCCCTCTCCACTTGCGCGTTTCCCTGCGGGTTATAACTGGTCGTTCTGCTCGAGGCGATGCCTTTGCTGAGCAGATATTGGGCGTCATTCTCCGACCCCCCAGAGGGTCGGAGAATGGCCGTTGGCCGCCGTGAATCCCGCCCCCGCCCCCGCCGAAGTCTCCGAAGGGAGAAAAGTCGGCGGGGCGTTAATGGCGCCGCTGCTGCGGAGAATGTCACGGGTCTGCGCAAGGCAGCCGATTTTCGGCCTGCCGATATTCTCCCTTCCGGATGGGACGAAGTCCCGTCGACGTGATGACCGTTCACGTCGACGTGAATCAAACCTCCTTTTCATCGGCGTGACCCGGTGCTCCAGGCTCACGCCGACCAGCGAGGAGGTGAGTGACGGCCTGGGGGGTTGGCTCTGGGCAGGAAATGGCGTGGCCGCAGACTGATTGCGTGAGGAGAGGTGTGTCTCGGCTTGTGTGTGTGTGTGTGTGTGGCGGGGGGGGGGGGGGGGGGGGTTAGAGTAGGCTGGGCTCCGGGGGAGTGCCGGGAGGGGGTCCGTGCTGGGGTGGAGGTTGGGGGTTGGAGGGGGTCCGTGCTGGGGTGGAGGTTGGGGTTTGGAGGGGGTCCGTGCCGGGGTGGAGGTTGGGGGGGGGTCCGGGCTCGGGTGGAGGTTGGGGAGGGGGTCCGTGCTGGGGTGGAGGTTGGGGGTCGGAGGGGGTCCGTGCTGGGGTGGAGGTTGGGGGTTGGAGGGCGTCCCTGCTGGGGTGGAGGTTGGGGAGGGGGTCCGTGCTGGGGTGGAGGTTGGGGAGGGGGTCCGTGCTGGGGTGGAGGTTGGGGGTTGGAGGGGGTCCGTGCTGGGGTGGAGGTTGGGGGTTGGAGGGGGTCCGTGCTGGGGTGGAGGTTGGGGAGGGGGTCCGTGCTGGGGTGGAGGTTGGGGTTTGGAGGGGGTCCATGCCGGGGTGGAGGTTGGGGGGGGTCCGTGCCGGGGTGGAGGTGGGGAGGGGTCCGTGCTGGGGTGGAGGTTGGGGAGGGGGTCCGTGCTGGGGTGGAGGTTGGGGGTTGGAGGGAGTCCGTGCTGGGGTGGAGGTTAGGGGTTTGAGGGGGTCCGTGCTGGGGTGGAGGTTGGGGAGGGGGTCCGTGCTGGGGTGGAGGTTGGGGGTTGGAGGGGGTCCGTGCTGGGGTGGAGGTTGGGGAGGGGGTCCGTGCTGGGGTGGAGGTTGGGGAGGGGGTCCGTGCTGGGGTGGAGGTTGGGGTTTGGAGGGGGTCCGTGCAGGGGTGGAGGTTGGGGGGGGGGTCTGTGCTGGGGTGGAGGTTGGGGAGGGGGTCCGTGCTGGGGTGGAGGTTGGGGGTTGGAGGGGGTCCGTGCTGGGGTGGAGGTTGGGGGTTGGAGGGGGTCCGTGCTGGGGTGGAGGTTGGGGAGGGGATCCGTGCCGAGGAGGGTGATGGGAGAGCAAATGAGTTGGTCCACCTGGCCAGGTGCCAGCCTCCAACAGTTGGACCCATGCAGTCCATGCCACCTGGCTGGGGGGAGGAGTGGATATGGGCAATGATGGCATGTCGTCGTTCCCCTCCCCCCCACCAGGCCGTCATGTTTTCAGATCATCCAGCGATGTTGGCCGCCGTGGTGGCAGCCGCTCATGTCTATGTTGCCCTGGATGAGGAGGAGGAGGAGGAGGAGGAGCGTGCCAGAGAGGCGGCGCAGGCTGCCGCAGAGGGGCAGGCAGCAGCCGCCCAGGCTGGAGGGACACCTGACCGACAGGACGAGGAGGGGGAGGAGGACGTCGCGGCCCCACGGAAACGGACGCACCCGAGGGCGCCCCGTGTGTACCGGCCCCGCCAGTCATACCAGGACCTTACGGACCGGGAATGCAGGAGGAGACTCCGGATGAGCCGGGAAACCATGGCACACATCTGCCACCTGCTGGCACACCTGTCACCGCGTGGCACTGGCGGGGGACACCCTCTCCCCGTGTCCGTCAAGGTTACGGTGGCCCTGAACTTTTATGCAACGGGGTCATTCCAGGCACCGAGTGGGGACCTGTCCGGCATATCGCAGACATCGGTGCACCGGTGCATCCGGGCAGTGACAGATGCCCTTTATGCCATGGCGCACCGCTACATCCGCTTCCCCGTGGACCGGGCCAGCCAAGATGCCCGGGCCGTGGGCTTCTCTGCCGTGGCCGGGTTCCCCATGGTCCAGGGCGCGATCGATGGGATGCACGTCGCCGTGCGGCCACCTGCAGATAACAGGGCCGTGTTCACTAATAGGAAGGGGACCTATTCGATGAACGTACAGGTGGTCTGCGACCACCGCATGATGATCCTGCACGTCTGCGCTCGTCACCCAGGCAGTGTACACGACTCATTCGTGTTGTCGCGGTCATCCATCCCCGGCATGTACGAGTGACGCCATCCCTGGCTGAGGGGCTGGTTACTGGGCGACAGGGGCTACCCATTGCGATCGTGGCTGATGACGCCTATACGGAGGCCACGCAATGAGGTGGAGAACCGCTACAATGATGCCCATGTAGCGACAAGGGGAGTGATCGAGAGGTGCTTTGGCGTGCTGAAGATGCGTTTCAGGTGCCTGGACCTCTCTGGGAGCGGCCTCCAGTATCGGTCAGATAGGGTCGGCCGCATCATTGTGGTGTGCTGCGTCCTGCACAACATAGCCCAGCAGAGGGGCGATGTGCCGCAGGCAGAGGAGGGCGGAGTGGAGGAGCAGCAGGAAGAGGCACAGTCCTCCCCAGATGAGGGGGATGGGGGCAATGGTCAGGGCAGACGGGGTAGACACAGGCGGGTGGCTGTCCACCGTTACCGGCTGGCCCAGCGGGCACGGGACAGACTGATAGCCGCCCGCTTCACTGACTAGATGGGCGTGGGAATCGGGTAGTATGGCCACAGACCGCACACCATGGCAACAGCCGACCACCCACACCCCCCACCCATCCACCCACCCAGCACCCTCACCCCCCTCCCCAACCCCACACACCCCACCTGCATGCACACCACCCACCCCCCCCATTGCCGATCCACAACGGGCCGGGCTCACCCAGTTGCGGGTGGACGCGTGTCTATCGCAGGCCATGGAGGATGATGACAACCCGCCCTGCGATGAGCTCCTGGCTCTACATCGTTGGACTATGTCTGACCCATGGCCACAGTACCACCATCCACCCGGACCATCCCTGCATGCGGCTGTGACACTGCAGCGCACGGTCCCGTCCTCTGTCCGGAGGATGTTGATGGCGGCCCAGGGGGAAGGGGGCAGACTCACCTGGGGCTGAGGTAAGACCACCCCTCACACACACACTTGCGCTCAACGTACATGACACGCCCGCACACTTTGGACAGAGCACAAAGACAGCTTCGGTAGGTGTAACATTGACTTTAATAACCAAAGGAGTTCATGCACGTGCCCTAGCCCCTAAAACTCATCTGTGCCCTGCACCCGTGCCAACTTACTCAGTGTCTAATTGTTTGGCCTTACGGACCCTTTGACTACGTCTACGTGGTTCCCCAGACGGTACAGCAGAACTGGAGGTGGGCTCCTGTGATTCCTGCCCTCTGACACTGGATCCCTTTGGCGGCCGTTTCCTGGGGCGTCCTGGCCTAGATGGGCCAGGCTGCGGCCCGGGCGACTGGGATGGCGAGCTGCCAGCCTGTCCTGCCCGTTGCCCACCCGATGCACCTGGGACGGAAGGGGGGGAGTCCGAGGTGTCGCGGTGTACCGGGACCTCCCCGACAGAGGGAGCCGGGACGGACCACACCACCTCCTCCTCCCTCGGGGTGCCCGATGGCCCCCAGGCCTCTACATGGGTGGGGGATGCGAACGGACTGGCCATCCGACGCCCCCCCGACATCTGGCGCTGCCAGTCCTGGAGGCCCGTGCTGGTATCGACAGGGGTCTGCAGGTTTGCAGCCATGGAGCCCAGGGTGTTGTCAAACCCTGTCTGTGACAGTGCGACGCCGGCTCGCACATGGCCACTGGCGCCGATGCCCTCAGCGATGGCCTGCTGAGACTGGGCCATGGCCTGCAGAGACTGGGCCATGGCCTGCAGAGACTGGGCTATGGCCTGCTGAGACTGGGCCACGGCCTGCTGAGACTGGGCTATGGCGTTGAGCGCCTCTGCCATCTGGCGCTGGCACTGGCTCATGGCCTCCCGTGAGAGGGCAGCCATTTCCTGGGCCACAGACGCCGCCTGCACGGGAGGCCCCAGGCCTCGCAAACCGTTCCCCATGTCTGACACCGTCGCACCCATTGCCTCCACCGCGGACGCCACCCGTGCGGTGTCAGCCTGGGTGGCACGCATGACCGGGACCACTCCCAGCTCCTGGACGCGGGGGGACTCCTCCACCTGCGACCGCAGCCGCCGCAAGTCACCCGTCACCCTCTTCGCTCGTCTCCGGGTCGGTGGTTGCATCGGATCTATGTGTGGGGGTGGTAACTGCAGGAACCCGGGATCCATCTGGGCGGCAGATGTTCGCTTGGCCTGGGCTGCCCTCCGACCGCCCGGTCCCTCTGCTGCTCCTACCTCCACCTGCTGTACCGGGACGGTTGTGTTGTGTGCACCAGTGAGTGTACCAGACGCCTCATCACTAAAGTGCCCAACCGTGGTGAGTGTTTCTGCGATGGTGGAGGGTGTTGGTGACAGCAGTGGCGTTGTGTCGTGCTCTTCGTCCCACTCTGACTCCATGGCACTTTGGGGTGGGGGTTCGTCTCCACCCATCCACTCTGAGTCACTGTCCGGTATTTCGTCTTCCCGGGTAGGGGTGTCCTGGGTAGTGCTGTCCCGGGTAGGGGTGTCCTGGGTAGTGCTGTCCCGGGTAGTGCTGTCCCGGGTAGGGGTGTCCTGGGTAGTGCTGTCCCGGGTAGGGGTGTCCTGGCTCGGATGTGACGGGGGCCTGTGGCTGCCCACCTCATCGCTGGGTGGTCGCTCCCGCACGTGACGGGGGTGTCGTCTCCCTGTTGCTCCAGGTCTCTCCGTCTCCCGTGGTGTGCGAGGGGCATCCTGCGGGCGTCGCATGCTGGAGGGTCCGGGTCTCTCCGTCTCCCGTGGTCTCCGAGGGGCATCCTGCGGGCGTCGCATGCTGGAGGGTCCGGGTCTCTCCGTCTCCCGTGGTCTCCGAGGGCATCCTGCGGGCGTCGCATGCTGGAGGGTCCGGGTCTCTCCGTCTCCCGTGGTCTCCGAGGGGCATCCTGCGGGCGTCGCATGCTGGAGGGTGCGGGTCTCTCCGTCTCCTGTGGTCTCCGAGGGGCATCCTGCGGGCGGTGTGCATCTGCGGGGATGGGTGCCTGGACGTTTGGTCCTGCGATACACAATGAAGCATGCATGGTTAGACATCAGGCAGTGATCAGGTGATACGGGGGAGGGGGATATAGGGGAGGGGGGATATGGGGACGGGCTGTCGGTGGCTCACTTGCTGGTGGGCCCCCGACCTCTGCATCAGCAGCCTCCCGGTCCTCAGGTCCGCCAGCCAGTTCCAGGGCCCTTTCCTCATGTACGGTCAGTGGCCTCTCATCAGCGGGCCCTCCTCCAGTCCTCACATGCTCCCTATTGTTGTGCGCGCGCTTCTCCTGTGGGGGGGGGGTGGTGGCAGGGGTAAAAGGCAACAGTGTTAGGCAGGTATATGAATGCACGCCATCGGTTGCGCGTGCATTGCAGAGGTTAAGGTTAGGGCTGGATTCACTTGGGGATATGGGGGAGGGGGGGATATGGGGGATATGGGGGAGGGGGGATATGGGGGATATGGGGGAGGGGGGATATGGGGGATATGGGGGAGGGGGGATATGGGGGATATGGGGGAGGGGGGATATGGGGGATATGGGGAGGGGGGATATGGGGGATATGGGGGAGGGGGGATATGGGGGAGGGGGGATATGGGGGAATATGGGGGAGGGGGATATGAGGGAGGGGGGATATGGGGGAGGGGGAGGGGGAGATATGGGGGAGGGGGGCTATGGGGGAGGGGGATATGGGGGAGGGGGATATGGGTGAGGGGTGGGATATGGGGAGGGCGGATATGGGGGAGGGGGGATATGGGGGAGGGGGGATATGGGGGATATGGGGGAGGGGGGATATGGGGGATATGGGGAAGGGGATATGGGGGATATGGGGGAGGGGGGATATGGGGGAGGGGTGGGATATGGGTGAGGGGGGATATGGGTGAGGGGGGATGTGGGGGAGGGGGGATATGGGGAGGGGGGATATGGGGAGGGGGGATATGGGTGAGGGGTGGGATATGGGGGAGGGGGGATATGGGGTACGGGGATATGGGGGAGGGGGGATATGGGGGAGGGGGATATGGGGGAGGGGGGTTATGGATATTGGGCAGGGAGGGAGGCTCACCCTGCCTGCTCTGACGAGGTCGTTCACCTTCTTGTGGCACTGGGTGCCTGTCCGTGGTGTCAGGGCCACAGCGGTGACGGCCTCTGCCACTTCCCTCCACTGATGCCGGCTGTGGCGTGGGGCAACTCTGCGGCCGTGCCCGGGATACAGGGCGTCCCTCCTCTGCTCCACCGCGTCCAGGAGCGCCTCCACATCGCGTGACTCGAACCTTGGGGCTGAGCGACGGCCAGCCATCCAGTCGGGTGTTGTGGTCGGGTGTTCCGGTCGGTTGGGGGGGAGCTGCGCGGCCTTATGAGCCGTCACGCCGTGCAGCGAGTATGATGCTACACGGCGTGAACCACTGCGCAAGCGCGGATCCCGTTATGTCGCTGCTAGCCCATTTCGGGCCGGAGACTATCGTCCCATTTTTATGACGTGACGCAAGTGGGATTTGCGCCGTTTTTTGCGCCGATCGGCGGACTTTCCGCCGATAACGGAGAATTTCGCCCATTGACGCAGTTCATCGCTCAAGAACGATGTACCCCGGTCGCTGTGGATCTCAGCGGGGAAGCCGAACAGAGTGAAGATGCTGTGCAGTGCCTTAATCACGGTGGCTGAGGTCAGGTCGGGGCAGGGAATGGCGAATGGGAAACGGGAGAACTCATCGATAACGGTGAGGAAATAGGCATAACGATTGGTGGACGGGAGAGGCCCCTTGAAGTCCACGCTCAGTCGCCCAAAGGGGCCCGAGGTCTTCACGAGCCGAACCTTGTCTTGCCGGTAAAAGTGCGGTTTGCACTCCGCACAGATCTGGCAGGCCCTGACCATCGCCTTGACCTCCTTGGTTGAGTAAGGTAGGTTGCGGGACTTGATAAAATGGATGAGCCGGGTAACCCCCGGATGGCAGAGGTCATTGTGGATGGCTTGCAGGCGGTCGTCCTGCGTGTTGGCACATGTGCCGCGGGACAGGGCATCTGGGGGCTCGTTGAGCTCCCCTGGACGATACTTGATATCGTACGTGTAGGTGGAGAGTTCGATCCTCCACTTCAAAATGTTATCATTTTTTATTTTGCCCCGTTGCGTGTTATCGAACATATAAGCGACAGACCGTTGGTCGGTGACGAGGGTAAACCTCCTACCGGCGAGGTAGTGTCTCCAGCGCCGCACAGCTTCCACAATGGCTTGTGCCTCATTTTCGACTGCAGAGTGTCGAACCTCGGAGGCGGTCAGGGTTCGGGAGAAGAACGCTATTGGTCTGCCTGCCTGATTGAGGGTAGCAGCCAGGATGATGTCTGATGCATCGCTCTCTACCTGGAAAGGAATGGTTTCATCCACCGCGTGCATAGCGGCCTTGATGATGTCGGCCTTGATGCGGTAGAAGGCCAATTGAGCCTCAGCCGAGAGGGGAAAAATGGTGGTTTTTATGAGTGGGCGGGCTTTGTCCGCATACTTGGGGACCCCCTGGGCGTAACAAGAGAAAAGCCCCGAGCACTGTTTGAGGGCCTTGAGGCTGCGGGAGAGAGGGAGTTCCTTAAGGGGGCGCATGCGGTCGGGGTCGGGACCTAGGACCCCGTCTTCCATGACATAGCCGAGGATGGCTAGCCGGGTGGTATGGAAAACACATTTTTCCTCGTTGTTGGTCAGGTTAAGGGCTCGGGCGGTCTGGAGGAACTTTTCGAGGCTAGCGTCATGGTCCTGCTGGTCATGGCCGCAGATTGTGACATTGTCCAAGTACGGGTATGTAGCCCGCAAACCGTACTGGTCCACCATTTGGTCCATCGCCCTTTGAAAGACGGAGACCCCATTTGTGACACCGAAGGGGACCCTGAGGAAGCGGAAGAGCCGGCCGGCTGCTTCGAAGGCAGTGTAGGGGCGGTCTTTTGGTCGGATGGGGAGCTAGTGGTAGGCGGATTTGAGGTCGACCATGGAAAAGACTCGGTATTAGGCGATCCGATTTACCATTTCCGCGTTGCGAGGAAGGGGGTACGCATCAAGCTGCGTGAATCGGTTTTTGGTCTGGCTATAATCCACGACCATCCGTTTCTTCTCCCCGGACCGGACTACCACCACTTGCGCTCTCCAAGGGCTGTTGCTAGCCTCGATGACCCCCTCTCCCAGTAAACGCTGGATCTCTGACTTGATAAATGTCATATCTTGGGCACTGTAGCGCCGGCTCCTGGTGGCGTCTGGCTTACAGTCGGGAGTGAGGTTCGCGAATAGTGAGGGGGGTGCGACTTTCAGTGTCGCAAGGCTGCATACCATGAGGGGGGGCAAGGGTCCGCCGAACTTCAGTGTCAGGCTTCAGTGGCTGCACTGGAAATCCAGTCCAAGCAGCAGGGGGGCACAGAGGTGAGGGAGGATATAAAATTTGAAACGGGTGTATTTGGCGCCCTGGATCGAGAGATCCGCAATACAGTACCCCTTGATTTGTACCAAGTGGAAGCCAGATGCGAGGGCTATAGTTTGGGATGTGGGATGGGTGCGTAGCGCCTTACCATTTCAGGATGGATAAAGCTCTCCGTGCTCCCGGATTCGAAGAGGCATGCAGTGTCACGCCCGTTGACCTGGACCTGCATCATAGAGTTCTGCAGGTGTTTTGGCTGAGTTTGGTCGAGGGTGATCGCTCCCACTCACGGGTAGTCCGAGTCCTCAGCCGAGTCGGAGTCGTAAAATGGCCGCCGCCGTCGGTCGCACGTGTCAGGTCGAGAAGATGGCCACCGACAAGATGGCCGCACCCATGATTCGCACGATGCTGATGACGCGTCAGAAGGGGGCGTGTCGGGTCAGTGCGCAGCCGCATCGCGAGGCATGCGGGCCTGAGAGCCTGATTTTTGGGCCGGCTGTTCTTTGTTTTTCTGGCCCCTGGGTCTGGCCAGACAGACCCTCGTAAAATGCCCCTTCTTCCCGCAGTCGCTGCAGATCGTGGAGCAGGCTAGGCAGCGTGGGTGTGGATGCTGGCACTGTCCGCAGATGTAGCACGGTGTGCCCCCACGGTGAGCGGGTCGCCGCTTGGCGCAGGCCTGTAATACGGCTGAGTCTGAGGAAGTCCGGGGGGGGCTCGCGGAGTCCGAGGGATACATACCCAAGTTATGTCGGGCCACCTCCAGCGAAGAGGCGAGTGTTTGCGTGTCCTGGAGGTCTTTTGCCCCGTTTTCGCGCAACCGCTGCCGGATGTAGGTCGAGCGGATGCCGGACACGAAAGCGTCTCTGATGTGCAGGTTCATATGGACTTCCCCTGTCACATCCTGGTGGTCACAGTCCCTGGCAAGTGCGGTGAGTTTCTCAACAAATTCGTCGAGCGATTCCCCCGAGCGCTGCCGGAAGGTAGAGAGCAGATGCCTGGCGTGCACCTCATTGATAGGCTTGACGAACTGCTTGCGGAGTAGCTCAACCGCCTCTTCATCAGTCGTCGCCTTTTCGAGCGTGGCGGAAATTCTGTGACTCACCCGGGGGGTGGAGTAGGCACAGCTTGCGTGGCCCCAGGATGCGAGTCTCTGAAGAGTCCAGGTAAGCCTCGAAGCATCGGAACCAGTATTTAAAAATTTTGTTCGCCTCCGGTGTCCGTGCTTCCAGGTTGAGCTTCTCTGGTTTTAGGCCTGCGTCCATCCTGATGTAGTTTAGTTTATTAAATTGTGGTACCCTCAATAACGACGCTTAGAGTGTAAACAGTAAAGAAAGCTTTAATAAACTAAGAACTATACTAGTGCCGAGACGTGTGCTAACAGCTGCACTGCCCACAAGGCAGCCCCTTATATACGGCTCCCAGATGGGCGGAGCCGGAGGCGGAGTTCCCCAGGGTTCCAAGCCCAGTCTTAAAGGGGACATCACCTTACATGATGACAAGGGTACAGTGTTACAGTAACCGTTCATCACAAATGATCTGTCTGAACTATGCACAGAACAATACTTTTCACTGTACCTCGGTACATATGACAATAAAGAAATTCAATCCAATCATTATCAGGCACTCTGTACCCATTCCAGGGACCTGGCACCTGGAATGGGTGGGGCGGGGAGGGGGTGCTGGAAGCCACCCTCCCTGCCATTGCCTCTGACCACCTCTGCAAGCCCCTCCCTCAATCCCACCCCACAACCCCAATCCCGCCAACACTCACATTTAGCCTGAGTGTCTCGCGATGATCCTAGGTGCTAGTAAGCAATGGAGAACTGCCAGTCTCTAATTGGCTGGCAGCTCTCAGCAGGCAAGGCTTCCACTGCCAGGGTCCAGAATCCAGGGAAGGCCTCTTGGTGGCCATTTAACTTAATGCTGTTGGGCCTCCCTGTTGGAGGTTATGGGGTGTTGTAGCCAGTTCTCCAACTCGAGGGTGGGGCCCCCACCAAATTGACTAAATCCAGCCCAAAATCAGGATTTGCTTTTATCAAGGTTTCTTGTTGTTCATTAGTGAAGGAAAAATAATGAGAGTAAAGAATAATTTTACACATAGATATTAGGGGAGTGACTGAATGGAAATGAAAGAGTCCTATGTCGAGCACGTTTAGCTGGGTGTTTCTTGGCACTGGCAGTGCTGAGAACGACCCCGTTATTAAATGGGACACTGCTTCATTCCTCAGCGAGGAATGCCCCACCGAGGCCGCACTTAGTCCCATTTTCTGTTCACCAGCGCAGGAAGAGATTTAAAATGGTGCCCCAATCTCTTAACACCCCCCCCCCTCCACAAACCACAACCTCTGGATCCCCCAATGCCTAACTTACCAATGAGAGGGGCCTCAACACCCCCGCATCCCACTTCATAAGGGCAGGGCATCCCCGGTCCCAATCCCCAGCACAGGCAAGATCCCACCCAGGCATCTTGGCACTGCCAGCGCAGCACCCTGGCAATGCCCCTGCCAGCCTCTGTCACCTGGGCACCCTGGCAGTGCCAAGGTGGTACCTCGGAGGTTGACAGTGCCACAGTGCCTGGGTGCCAGTGTAAAACCATGTCCAGAGCTCCCAGGAGTCCCCAATCACCTGGCAGAGCCCCCCAAGTGCCATTATGCCTGGTCCACGTTAGTGGCGACCAGTGCTAAGCGCAGGCATTAGACGCTGCGCCTTGGCTAACTCCAGGACAAACATATTCAAATGAGCCTGACTGTATACTTGACACCTCACGAGATCACGTGAGACCTCATGAGGTATAACAAGGCCGTTAAATCTCGCGAGACAGCGTCGATGTGTCCTGAGTCGGGCGCGACGAGGCCGGCAGATCGTGGCCCAGGTTTTTTTAAAAAGAAATGTAAAATGCCAGAATTGAATCAATTAGTGTGATTCATCCTCCATGGGCATGTTGAAATGTTCTCCACCCCAGATTGTTCAATACCTGGCAGATATTCACAAGTTATTAATTGCAGGTTGGTAAATTTATTAGGGCTCACAAAATGCTTGTGCATCAGATCACTGTTTAGTGTATGATCTATTAGATTGGCTCACAGTGCCAATGTATAATAAATAACCTATTACCTGTAATCTACGCATAATTTTCATTCTTCCAAAATAGTTATATAAAATGAACTTCTCGCTGCTCTTCAGAAATAGGCCTCTCGATAACATTACTCTTGAAACTTTCCAGTATAACTCTCAATGCATTATTAGTGAATAAAGCTCATCTTACATTATCACAGGGGCAGCAGAGGAGGTGGGACTTGCAGCAATAATAATATCATTAGAAAAAGAAATAACTTTAAGCAGTGGAATTGCAAATACTTTTTAGAGTACATGATGTTAGCTTCATAACTTTTATATTTTCTTTCTCTTCTGACAAATATTCTGAGGCATTGTAGAGAAATATATCACTCCTCAGCATGGCTATCTTGTGCTGCAAATGTGTTACAAAACCCTCGCAAAACGTTTTTCAAAAATGTTAGGATCTATACTTAAAGTGAGTCTGAGTCTTGCACAGTTTGTACATCATCCTACTTATACCTCTATTAAACTGAAGATCCAGCCTTTTCACACTGCGACTTCACACCAATATTTTTTTTCTCTGTGTGTTTACTCACCCCGTCTATCAAAGTATTTCTGCCCAGTGCTGTGAGACACCATCAATAACCAGGACAGCTGAACCAAAATCAGCAAATCAAGTTTGATGAGGTATAATTCTTGGATAACCTTGTTGGTTACATTTTGCTGAAGTTATCTGATGAGTACATGTGGAAATAACTTGTAGTCATCAAGCGGTGAATTGTTTGCTAGCGGTAAAAGTGTTTTGGTTGTAAATACTTCAAATGATCCTTGATTACAAACATTGGGCGGAGTTTTCCGCCCAAACAGCTGCGTGCTCCATGGCAGCCCGCCATTGGCCGGCAGCGGGATCTTCTGGTCCCACATTGTCACTGGGATTTTGCGCTGAATGCACCCCTCGCCGCTGTGAAACCCATGGCGGGGCTGTGCCATTGGCGGGGCCGGGAGATCCTACTGCGTGAACAGCCGGAAAGTTCCATCCAATGAAGATTGTCATATACAATGGGGTGGCACGGTGTCACATTTGTTAGCACTGCTGCCTCATAGCACCAGAGACCCGGGTTTGATTCCAACCTCGGGTGACTGTGTGGCGTTTGGACATTCTTCCCGTGTCTGCGTGGGTTTCCTCCGGATGCTCCGGTTTCCTCCCACAGTACAATGACGTGCAGGTTAGGTAGATTGGACACGCTAAAGTGCCCCTAAGTGAGGTTATGGGGATAGGGTGGGGGATTGGGCCTAGGTAGGGTACTCTTTCAGAGTGTCTGTGCAGCCTAGATGGGCCCAATGGCCTCCTTTTGCACTGAAGGGATTCCATGATTCTATGAACAGTGCCAAAGTCCTGCTGCACAGGATCACAATTAAAAATGGATACACCCCTGTAGATAGATAGTTGAGTTCAGTTCTGAGGTGATTGGTGTATCAAGATTATCAGAAACTAAGTGATGACAGGTTTGCTCAAAGATCACAATTGTATTATATGACATGAACTCACACGCCATCCGGAAAATCAGGTGAGAATTGTCAAAAGTGTTGGCCACTGAGGCCAAAGCAGCTAATTTAGGATACACCACATCATCACAGTTAAAACTTGTGAAGGTACAATCTGAAACCTGGATCAGGGTTCCAGGGGCTCTCCTTATATAATTCACCCCCCCCCACACACACACACACACAGACGCACAGCACACACAATTACTTCAATACCACTGGCCACCGCACATCATAAAAGAGTTGTTTCCTTTGCTTTACCAGTTTGACACAACTGAAGCCGCTTGAGTTTTCTGGGGTTTCATAAGATCAATATGGTCAACATGTTCCATCTGGTGGAGGAACATAAACTTGAAAACTGTCATGTTATTCTGCTACTTCACCCTCATAAACAAAGTGTGATTTAAGGGCCACTCCCTGTTGGAGACCAGTGAGAACGCCCAGAATACAAGGTACACGAAACGTGCTTTATTACGTTGCTGCAGTTTTGGCACAGATTTTGTTTTTCAGGCGTTTACCTGGTGGCTAGCTCAGAAAATACCCCAAAAGCATACTTTCTACTTTTATTTCTTCAATAACGTTACAAGATCATTTATTCTGTTACTTTTCAGATGATGCTGCCTTTAGTCTCTTTAAATAATTCAGAACAAGAAAAGGATAGAATGGTCTCTGAACATCTCCTTCAGGATAATCATCTCAATTGTTATAGCTGACAATCCCCTCCAATAACTTTAGCGATTTACATAGAGGCACAGCCAAGTGTTCTAACAATGTATTGATTATTTTTTTAAAAATTGTACTAAATTGAATTGATGTTGCACATAGTTTCACCAGCGCAAAGCAAATATCAGCCACACATCTTATATTGCAGACAAAAGTTTAACCTCTCTTAGGGCAGCACAGTGACGCAGTGGGTTAGCCCTACTGCCTCACGGAGCGAAGTTCCCAGGTTCAATCCCGGCTCTGGGTCACTGTCCATGTGAAGTTTGCACATTCTCCCCATGTTTGCGTGGGTTTTGCCCCACAACCCAAAGATGTGCAGGGTAGGTGGATTGGCCACGCTAAACTGCTCCTTAATTGGAAAAATGAATTGGGTACTCTAAATTTATTTTTTAAAAGTTTAACCTCTCTTCACCCCACCAATGGAGGTCCTCCCACAGCTGACCTGGTGTCACTGTAGCTATCTGGGATGGCCACTTACAAAGGAAACATGGATACTTGCAAAGACTCAAGGGAAATATGGCCAATACAGGATTCAGGCAAACTTAGAACCTAAATGTATATTTGCTAACAGAGAACCAGACTATCAAAACCCCTAGCCGATTTGCATTCTAATGACCCATTTCCCCAGGACAAAGGACTGGTACTCACGTATCAGATACAATTCCAGACACATTGGCGCCACTCCCTTCACCCAGGAAGCCCAAAAAGCCAAGGTCAATGACAGCTCAGGACATGCCCAGCCATCAAAGCACACGCCCCTTTATTGGCTCAAATCGAAGGTAGTAATCGAAGCCTGCCGAATTATTGGGTCCAAAGCTAAGGACCGCCCAAAAGAGCGCGAAATCCCAAAGGATAAAGAGAGACACTGCCATGTGTTCCATCTCTTTTGACCCTGGCACACCGGCACTCTTCGGCCCGGCCTATACCTGAAGCCAACTGCAGCACCACGACCAGAAGCAAGTTCAAGATCAACGATCGCTACCGGACGGATGAGCCCAGCAGTACCGAAGTTACTTCTCCAGACTCAGCCACTCCAGATCCAAAGAAAGGCCTTGTTCCTCTGCCAAAGCCAGGTGCCTGAAGTTAAGTACAGGTTGTTGTAGTGTTAGGTGTAGTTTAGCTTGTAGTGTTTTTATGTTGCATGTGTGAGTTAATCCTGTGTGTAGATAAACTATTATTGAACTTGAACTAACTGACTGGTTGTTGGGTCTTTGATCAATATCCAGTTGAACCTTGTGGTGGTATGCGACTCTGAAAAGCAATATCATCATTATTAATTGGCAACATTATTGGTGAAGCTGGTGGGATAGTATCCCACTCATTATTAAAAAGGGTAACATCACACTCTGGAATTCCCACCCTCAGATGGATTGGTCTCTTCACCAACCTCTTTAAAAAAAACACCTAATTGACAAATCAACCCAATTTATAGCTCCTTTTTTGACTCAGATGCCCATTTTTGATCACATTTCTCTATGTTAACAATGCTATATAAATGTAAGCTGTTGGTGTAATAAAATGTACTGTCCTGCATCGTTCTGTGTTTAGTGCTTAAAGCACACAACACAATTAACAAGCATCGATTGTGTCTGTTTCTACAAGTAGTAAAACATGATATTTAGTTTCCTTACTAATGCTGTTTTCTTCGATGTGTCGTAGCAGTGTGGGGAACATGTAGTAATTTTGGCTTTCCACGCGCAATTTCCGAACTTTCAATGACTTTTGGAAAGCTGCAATTTCTTCACAGTGCCAAAAGCAATCATCATCCGACCCTTGCAATTTGAGGTTCAGTTCATTTAGAATTGAAAAGTGGCTGCAAGGTAAGACATAGTTAGCATCCAAGTTTCATCAGCAAACAAATCAGCCAGAGAGGACAATTTCTCGAGAACGGAAACGTGGATTTCGTACCTCAGTTCGCAAACCCCGAGTAGCTCCCCTGTTGACTAATCATGACAGTAACTCTTCAAGCCGATAAAGTCCACCGTCATAGGGATTGACTGGTCACTGTTTCAATTCGATGCTTTAATGTAGTTTAAAAGGTCAGCAAAAAACTTACAGCCACCCTTCAGTACACTGAGGGCGACGGTGTGATAAGTTTCCATAGATTTCATTATATGCCTTGCCAAACGTTCAGTTCTATCCATGATTAAACCATGAGGAATACATACTCTCTCCAGATCATTTGAGCAATGTTTAGGGGTGCAAAACAGCCCTGTTCAGCATCTGTGATCACCATGCAGTCAGCCGCCGCCATGCCGCGAGCGCACTATGACCCCGGGTTCAGGTCCCAACACTCCCGGGCCGCATGCACACTGATGAGTGGGCACATATGCACAGTGCGGCCGTATTTTCTTAGCTGGTCACAGCTGCCATGTTTAAAGCAGCTTGCAGCCGGCATTGTTAAAAGCCAACTGCTGCAGCTGCTACGGTTGTTGCATGTGAATTCCTGCGATCGGAAACGGCTCCGCGACCCTCCTGACACCCGCCCGCGACCCCCACTATGAAAATGCCTGATCTAATTAATGAAGCTGGAAGGCCGAGTCTCCACCGCCCACCCCGGTTTGCCCCGACCCCCACAGCGGGAGATCCTCCTGGCAGGATGTGTGCAAGTTTTCCCAAGCGTTGGCGTGACACAGTGGACACTGCAGTGGGTAAAAGCAGTCAGTGCAATGCTGTGGTGCCCTCCAAAGCCCATCAAAAGGCCCCATCCCTCTCCGATGAGCATCCACCCTCCCCCAACATGGTGATGGGGGGGGTTGGGGAGGTCGGGCCACCTTCATGCATGCGTGCTGTGGGTGTTGACCCAACCACCACTGACACTCCCAGCCCCCCACCAGTCCCACCCAGCAGAGATCCTCCATCAGAAACTCCCAGAGGGACTCCCCCCACCCCCCCACAAGAGAGATCATGGTCAGAGACCCCTACCCGAGAGTTTCAGAGCAGTCCAGGCAGTAGACTGAAAATTCACTGCATTTTCACTAACCCTTCCCTAACATCTGCTGCTTCAGACAAAAATGATTCAAGCACTTACATCTCTTTGATGTGGTTGATGTTTGCAAATATTGGTGTTCAGCACTTAACAGTCACTCCAGGGGGGGCCACCCAGTCAACCTGGGGGTGGGGACTGCTTTGTTGCACGGGGGAGGGGGGAGGGCGTGATTTGCAGTGCAGGGAGGGGTTGCCGGCCATGGAACATAGTTATCGGGCTGCCCACTCAAAATGGCGTCCCGATAGAATTCCCTCGGGAATCCCTCATATTCCTTGCCATGCATAAATTTGAACCGCAAGAGATACTGAAATGCTTACCAATTTGCGCACCCAGGGGGAATGTAAATCATTGGCAATTTCCCTCCAATGGGAAAACATAGGGCGGCATTCTCCATTCGTAATCGGTGATCGGGCGGAGAATCCCTTTTGATGCCGAAATTGGGGGCGGCTCCTGTTTGACGCAGATTTCATCTGCTCCACCCACTCCTAAACAGCATCATCGCGGTGCGCGCTGCACACCGTTGGGACGGCCTCAATGTGTAACCTGACCGCCCTCCTCCGATACTCTGCCCCCGATGGGCTGAGTTACATAGATACATAGAAGATAGGAGCAGGAGGAGGCCTTTTGGCCTTTCGAGCCTGCTCCGCCATTCATCACGATCATGGCTGATCATCTAACTCAATAGCCCAAACCTGCTTTCTCCCCATAGCCTTTGATCCCATTCTCCCCAAGTGCTATATCCAGCCGTCTCTTGAATATATTCAAAGTTTTAGCATCAACAACTTCCTGTGGTAATGAATTCCACAGTCTCACCACTCTTTGTGTGAAGAAATGTCTCCTTATCTCTGTCCAAAATGATTTACCCTGAATCCTCAGGCTGTGACCCCTGGTTCTGGACACACCCATCATTGGTAACACCTTCCCTGCATCTACCCTATATAGTCCTGTTAGAATTTTCTAAGTCTCTATGAGATCCCCCCTCATTCTTCTGAACTCCAGCAAGAACAATCCCAACTTAGTCAATCTCTCCTCATATGACAGTCCCGCAATCCCTGGAATCAGTCTGGTAAACCTTCGCTGCACTCCCTCGAGAGCAAGAACATCCATCTTCAGAGAAGTAGACCAAAACGGCACACAATACTACAAAATGTGGCTTCACCAACGTCCTGTACAGTTGTAGCAACACATCCCTGCTTCTATACTCGAAACCTCTTGCAATGAAGGCCAACATACCACTAGCCTTCTTTACCGCCTGCTACACTTGCACGATTACCTTCAGCAAATGGTGCACAAGGACACCCAGGTCCCGCTGAACACTCCCCTCTCCCAATTTACAACCATTCAGGTAGTAATCTGCCTTCCTGTTTTTGCTTCCAAAATGAATAACCTCACACTTATCCAAATTATACTGCATCTGCCATTGGTTTGCCTGCTCGCCCACTCGAGTTCCCGACGGCACGGTTAACTTGTGGTCTCAGCTGTGCGGGAACCCGGCGTAGCGGCTGCGGACTGAGTCCAGCGTGGCCACAGTTGGGCGGGGGCTGTGCTGCCTGCCGGGAGGGCTTTCACGACGGCTGGGGGGCCTGGTGGGGGGTGGCCAGGGGGTGCTGAGGGGTTGTCCAGGGGCAGTATCTGGCAGGTCGGGTCCGCGCACAGCCGGCGCCATGTTGTACGGCGCGACCGCTGCAGGTCGTCGCCGTGTGCATGTGCGACCGCGGACCCGGCCATTCGCCCACCGTTTATTTCGTGAAGGCTGGGAGTTTTATGCGGTGCGGCTGCTAGCTCCTCACTGGCGCCGATTTTTTCCACGCAAAACCCCACAGATCTTCCGCACTTAGCCTCAGTAACTGAGAATCTGGCCCTCTGTTTCCTGTCTGTCAACCAATTCTCAATCCATGCTAATACATTACCCCCTATACCATGTGCTTTAATTTTGCCCACTCACCTCTTATCGGGGATTTTATCAAAAGCTGTCAGAAAGTAGAGATGCACCACATCCACTGGCTCTCCCTTATCTATTCTACTAAATGCATCTTCAAAAAACTCCACTAGATTTTCTAAGCCATCTGATTTGACTTTCATAAACTCATGCTGGCTTTGTCCAGTCCCGTTAACACTTTCCAAATGTTCTGTTATCACATCTTTTCTATTAGGCTCAATGCATTTCCCCCACTACTGATGTCAGGTTAACTGGACATAATTCTCCCTTTCTTGTTTTATTGCTCCCTGTAATTTTACTTTCACACATTGGGGCGAATTCTCCGTTTGAGAGACCAAGTGCTGATACCAGGACTGAATTGCGAATGTTCCACCTGGACGAAAGCAATGCCAGTCCTGGAGTGATTAAGATCCCATTAATGGGCTAGCACTGGCATCACATAGAACTCGTGCAATTCCAATGCATGCCAACCCTCCCAAGGTGATGGCACTGGTTGCGCTGGAGCACGCCCATCCCATTGATGGGTCGGCTAGGGCCAGAGGGTACCTAGGAGCTAACCTAGGTGGAGCTAACCTCCCAGTGGGCAGTCAGCAGTGTGCGCAGCCGCATGGCTGCCTTGCCGGCTGCTGCAATGGTGGTCCATGCCCGGCCACCCTGACCTCACGGCCCACCTCCTAGCTGCTCCCCGCTCTTACCTCCGGCCCTGGCAGACGCCCCCTTCAGCCAGCGGCACAACTGTCAGTACACTATAGTGATGTTGGACACTGTTTGTACCCCCTCCCGCCCCCTCAGTAGCTACGGCACCCGTGACCCGATTTGAAATACCACAAGTGAACCTCGCGATTGGTAATTCCTCCTGGTGGAGGCGGAGCATCGCAGAAGGCCCAGAAAATGCCATATTAGGCCCGTTAATGATACGCCAATAGGCTTTACTGTACAATTTACATGCCCACACTGGCATGCGCCATAGAACACATTCATGCTGCTGTCGAGGGACCAGAGCATGGCATTCCGTTTGGTGCCTGCCGCCAACTTTGATTTACACCTGACGCTGAATTCTCTGCCCTCTTTCCCAATTCCGGCGTCGGCCGACAGAGAATCCCACCCATTATTTTTTGTCCTCTTTTGCTGAATTCTAAAATGCTCCAAATACTTAGGTTTGCTGCTTTTTAGTCCAATCCACCTAACCTGCACATTTTAATCTGTGGGAGGAAACCAGAGCATGCAGAGGAAACCCACAGACATGGGAAGAACATGCAACTCCACACAGTCACCCAAGGCTGGAATTGAACCTAGGTCCTTGGTACTGTGAAGCAACAGTGCTAATCACTGTGCCACTGTTTCAAGTCTGTATGACTCTCCTTCAGAGATTAAATTTGCACCTTCTGGTTCTTGATCCTTTTACCAGTGGGAGCAGTTACTCCCTACCTACTCTGTCCAGACTCCTCATGATTTTCGAACAGCTCTATCAAATCTCCTCTCGGACCTTTCTTTTCCAAGCTAAACAGTCTCAGCTTCGCTAATCAGTCTACGATATATTTCCTAGTTAGAATTGTCAGCAACCTGAAAGTTCCCCTCCACGTCACTCATCATCCTAACTTGGAACTGTATCACCAGTCCTTCACTGTTGCTAGGTCAACATCCAGGAACTCCCTTCCTAATACCACAGTGGGTGTACCTACACCACACGGACTGGAGCTCACCACCACCTTCTCAGGGGCAATTAGGGATGGGCAAAAAATGCTGGCATGCGAAGCCCAAATCCCGAAAAAGTGAATTAAAAAAACTGAAGTCCCTCATTTCTGGTGCCTTTCCAGGAATCTTTTCCGCACTCTCTCTAATACCTTCACATCCTTCCTAAAGTTTGGCACCCTGAACAAAAGCACAAGAAAAATGAGAAGTAGACCATATGGCCCATCAAGACTGCTCCATCATACAGTATGATCAAGGCTGATAAATGGGTTTCAACTCCACTTTTCCTGCCCATTCCCCATATCCCTCGATTACCCGAGTCCCCAATGATCTGCTGACCCAATGTTAAATATATTCAGCGATGGAGCATTCAGAATGTTCTGAGGTAGAGAATTGCAAAGAGTCACAACCATTTGATTGAAGTAATTTCTCATCTCAGTCCTAAACAAAGAATAAAGAACAAGGAACAAAGAAAAGTACAGCACAGGAACAGGCCCTTCTGCCCTCCAAGCATGTGCCGACCATGCTGCCCATCTAAACTACAATCTTCTACACTTCCTGGGTCCGTATCCCTCTATTCCCAGCCTATTCATGTATTTGTCAAGATGCCCCTTAAATGTCACTATCGTCCCTGCTTCCACCACCTCCTCCGGCAGCGAGTTCCAGGCACCCAATACCCTCTGTGTAAAAAACTTGCCTCGTACATCTCCTCTCAACCTTGCCCCTCGCACCTTAAACAAAACGATTGACCCCTTTTCCTGAGACTGTGCCTCTGGGTTTTAAATTTGCCAACCAACAGAAGTAATCTCTCTGCATGCACCCCATGAAGCCCTTCACAATCCTATATATTTCAATCAGATCGCCTCTCATTCTGTTAAACTCAAGAGAACATAGGCCAAATTTTCTCAATTTCTCATCAGAGGACAATCACCTCATCCGAGGGATTGATCAATTGGATCTGCACTGTACTGCAAGTATATTCCTTTGTAGTAGAGCAGTCGCTTCAAGGGGTGAGCCCTCACAGAACACGTGACCGGCTCAGGCCCTATCGCGCAGGAGCACACGAACTCCGACCAATGGTGAAAAAGCCTGGGGCCCTGGGAGCGGAGTCCTGGGAAGAGGGGGCCCTAGAGCCAGAGAGTGAAGACCTGTTTAGTGACTCTGTTCCTGTGTATAGGTTACTTTTACTTGTTACCAATTAACCCTTGTTCCGTTATAGTGGATGTCTCCCTAGTATTGCCGCGAGCCACTACATGAGCGACGAGTGTAAACCGATCGATCGCAAGTCCTCAGTGATTCAAAATTTGAGGGAGAAGACTCCAAAACAAACAGAAAAATCGAAAAGCATCGATGGCATCATTAAACAGTGAGTGAAAAATACCCATCATTGGGAAGCTTGACCCATTCAACCAGGGGGCTGAAGACTGGAGCCAATATATCCAGCTGAACTGTTACTTTACAGCAAATAAGATAATGGTGGAGGATGAACAGAAGGTTATTCTATTAACAGTTTGTGGGCTCAAGACCTACAACGTCATAAGGAATTTGACATCCCCAGAGGCTCCCAACACACAGTCATTTGACCAGTTAATGAAGCTAGAAAAGGAGCATTTCAGCCGCAGACCCTCAGCCATACCACAGCGCTAAAAGTTGAATTTGGTCGTCAGGAACCCAGGAGGGGCGATCTTTGCTTTTGTTGGCAGACTCTGTCCAATGGCTGAGCATTGTGAGTTCAGCACAGCACTCGGTGACATGCTGTGTGACGGTTTAGCATGCGGTATTAACAACATAAGTGTGCAAAAGAAGCTTCAGGCTGAAACAGAAATTGCCCTAGACAAGGCGATCAAAATAATTCCGGCAACCAAGAGCGTGAAAGGGGTGCAACAGAACGTCAAAGCGTGCAAGAGGGGGATGTAAACCAGCTGTGGGGCTGTATAGCTGTGAGACGCACTGCCAGGTCGATAGGCACAGATGGTGGTGCACCTGGAAATGTGGAGGTTTCGTGCAGCACATCTGCTCCCGATGGTTGTCGAGGTGACGTTGTCCTGACTTTTTCGGCATTAGGATCATTCCAGGGATCAAGCGAGGACCTGTGTGAGATCTCGCAGATGCCTGCACACAGGTGTATCCATGATGTGACGGATGCACTATGCGCCGGGCATCAGACTATATGGACGCGATTCAGTGACCCTGTTGCACCCGGCACAGATTCGGGCGCAATGGAGGAATCGTGAAATTGGGCCGTGCACTGGTGTGATCCAAATACCTGGGTATCGGATTAACCCAGCGCCCCAGACTCACCAGCCATGCCCGAGACACCTCACCAGGGAACCATTTAAGGCTGGTCTCTCAGGCTATTAGTGGGGCCTGGGTAGTCGGGGACAGGACGGGTTGAACTCCCCCTGGCACCTGGGCACCTTGACTCTGCCAGTCTGGAATCCTGGCTTGTTCCAGCATGTTCAGGTGCCAGGTTGGCAGTGCCAGGAGTTGGGTCTGTTGGGGGCCTTGCCAAGTAGAGGGGGTTTCCCCGGTGCCACCCCAAGTGTGGCCTTGGCAGGATGAAACTTCCCAAGGTCAAACAAAATGGCAAAGTGGACAACACCCGTTCAGGGTACAAGCATTGTCGGTACTATCTGCTGCGCCTGAAGGCAGTTGAACTCCTCAGCTGGATCTGCAGATGCTGTAAAGTTGCTGACACCCACCTGTAAATCTTGGCTCTGTGCCTGCATCTCAACCAGTGATGGAATCATTCTTTCCAGAAGTGCAACATGTCTCCGGACTACCGTCCCGGGGATCGGGCAGCCCTCCGACTGCCCGCTCCCTCGGGTGTCCCTGACTCCACCTGATGTGCTGCAGCATGCGTGAAGTGCAGACCAGATTGTGACCCAGCAGCCTCGTATCTACAATTCTCCACCAAAGTGATAGTCTCTGCAATGATGAAGGGTGGAGGTGACACAGTGGTGAAACGGACTGGTGCTCCAGGGTGTGCAGGGGATGTGGCTGGATGGCAGTGACCCCAGATGGCCTGGCCTCATCTGTTGATGATCTTGGTTAGATTGCAAGGGTTGAGATCTTGGGGTGGACTGATCTGTGCGAGAGGGATGATTCACTTGCTACAGGGACATCAGCATTGCATTGTGTCTCAAACTGGAGGCCTGTGACCAAACGGTGTGCCCCAGGGATTGGCGCTGGGTCAACTGTCGTTTGTTATATATATTAATGATTTGGGTGAGAATGTAGGAGGCATGGTTAGTAAGTTTGCAGATGACACCAAGATTGGTGGCACAGTGGATAGTGAAGAAGGTTATATAAGATTGCAACAGGATCTTGACCAATTGGGCCAGTGGGTCGATGAATGGCAGATGGAGTTTAATTTGGATAAATGTAAGGTGATGCATTTTGATAGATCAAATCAGGGCAGCACCTACTCAGTTAATGGTAGGGAGTTGTGGAGAGTTGCAGAACAAAGAGATCTCGGGATGCAGGTTCATAGCTCCTTGAAGGTGGAATCACAGGTGGACAGGGTGGTGAAGAAGGCATTCGGCATGCTAGGTTTTATTGATCAGAATATTGAATACAGGAGTTGGGACGTCTTGTTGAAGTTGTACAGGACATTGGTAAGACCACACATGGAATACTGCGTTCAGTTCTGGTCACTATATTATAGGAAGGATATTGTTAAACTAGAAAGAGTGCAGAAGAGATTTACGAGGGTGCTACCAGGATTTGATGGTCTGAGTTATAAGATGAGGCTGGATAGGCTGGGACTTTTTTCCCTGGAGCGTAGGAGGCTTAGGGGTGATCTTATAGAGCTCTTTAAATAATGATGAGCACATATAAGGTAGATAGCCAACATCTTTTCCCAAAGGTATAGGAGTCTAGAACTAGAGGGCATAGGTTTAAGGTGAGAGGGGAGAGATAAAAAAGAGACCAGAGGGGAAATCTTTTCACACAGAGGGTGGTGAGCATCTGGAACGAGCTGCCACAGGCAGTGGTAGAGGCGGGTACAATTTTGTCCTTCAAAAACAGTTACATGGGCAGGGTGGGTATAGAGGGATATGGGCCAAATGTGGGCATGTGGGGCTAGCTTAGTGATAGAAACTGGGCAGCATGGACAAGCTAGGCTAAAGGGCCTGTTTCCATGCTGTAAACATCGATGACTCTATGACTCACTTGGTTGCTGCATGACAACCTCCATGTCAGCCACTGCCCTTGCCTTGGCCTCGCCCGCTATCTCCATTGCCCTCTGCTCCGCAGGTGTCTGCACACGCAGGTCAGGAATACCCCCTCCTGGCACCCTCACCTGTTATAGGTCGTCTTGCCTGGGGATTCAGGAAGGACACGGTGAGATGCATGGAAGCAGGTTCTATGGGAGTCTGTAGCTGGCGGCATGTGTGTGCAAGGCTCCTGGCCAAAGAGGAAAATACATGTGATGGGGCTTGTTGGAAGGTAGAAACATAGAAAAAATAGGAGGAGGCCATTTAGGCCTTCAAGCCCTCTCCTCCATTCATTATGATCATGGCTGATCATCCAACTCAATAGCTTAATCCCGCTTTCCCCCATATCTTTTGATCCCCTTTGCCCTAAGTGCTATATCTAACTGCTTCTTGAATGTTCTGACTCAACTACTTCCTGTGGTAATGAATTCCACAGGTTCACCACTCTTTGGGGGAAGAAATATCTCCTCATCTCTGTCTTAAATGGTCAATTCGGTATCCTCAGGCTGTGACCCCTGATTCTGGGCACCCCTACCATCAGAAAAATCCTTCCTGCATCTACCCTGTCCAGTCCTGTTAGAATTTTATCAGTTTCTATGAGATCCCCCTCTCATTCTTCTTAACTCTAGCGAATACAATCCTAACCGACTCAATCTCTCCTCATACGTCTGTCCTGCCATTCCAGCAAATAGTCTGGTAAACCTTCGCTGCACTTCCTCTATGGAAAGAACATCCTTCCTCAGATAAGGAGACCAAAACTGCACACAATATTCCAGGTGTGGCCTCACCAAGGCCTGTGTCATGAGAATGTCGCTATAAGAAATGTTTGGCTGCTCATATTACTGCAGTGATGTCAGAGTGTGGGTGGAGCTGGGCTGTCTGTCAGCTTTTTTACTTTAGTTTTAGGCTGTTGGCTGCAGGGTGTGTTTTAGTTTCATTTTCAGTGTTGGAACTGAAGCCAGACAGAGCAGGTGTACTGTTGATCTCTCTGCCATGAAAATACTATCTCTTGATCATTTGGTGAATTCAGAATTATAAAGGTTCTCATTAGTGAATGTAAGCCGAATGTGCTTCTGCTGAAAGGTGTTTCTTTTGTCTTCTGGATGTTGTTTGGGAAGTTATTAAGGGTTATTTAGTGTTGTATTCTTTGGGGGTTGTATTTGAATTGATAGTTGCTAAGATGTTCACTGTATGTTTGAAAAAGGTTAACTTGAGTTCATAGAATAAACATTGTTTTGCTTAAAAAAATTATTTTCCATTTCTGCTCTACCACACCTGTAGAGTGGGCCGTGTGCTTAGTGAACTTAAAGACAGTGAGGGGTGAGCATATTGTGCTTGCTTTTCAGGTGTGGTATTCTAGTTTAAGTGGGGAGTGTGTTGTGAACAATGGCTCTTTCAGAGGCTCAGAAGTTTATGGGGGTGGAGACGGTCACACGCAGTACCTTACGGACAGAGACTAAAAGCAGACTTAGATTTGGCAAAAACATTGCAGTTAACATTACCTGACAAAATGCAAAACGATGAGGTAATTATGGCGGTGGCTAAGCATTTAAAATTGCCTGAGATACAGTTTGACTCATTGGAAATGGCAAAAATTCAGTTACAAATTAAACAAATGGAACATGAGCAAGAATTAAAGCAGCTTGAATACGAGAAAGAGAAAAAAGAAAGAGAGAGGGAAAGAGATAGAGATAGAGAGTAAGCTTTGCGCAGGTCAAAGAGACACAGCCGGAGTGAGAGACATCCAGAGTGGGAATTTGGAACTTGGTAATTTGATGCAGTGAAGTAATCAGGAAATGTAAGTGGTAAGTCTAATTCTGCTGTTTTTCAGTCAAAAGTGCAGTGTGTGGATTACTGTCTGATTGGCTGAAGCTGCCCCCACCCTAATTGCTGAGAGGCAGTTATCTGTCAGTCACCTGAGGCCTGTTTAGGGGCACAAAGGTGCACATTGTATTCTTCTCTTTGAAATTTAAGTAGTGTGAGTCACCCTGGTTAGCTGAAGTCTGTATCAAGACAGACAGAAAGCGCACTCAGAAAGCTTTGCGCAGGTCAAAGAGACACAGCCGGAGTGAGACACATCCAGAGTGGGAATTTGGAACTTGGTAATTTGTTGCAGTGAGGTAATTCGGTGCAGAGTGGGAGAAGGTGCTTTTTCCCTAATGTTTTGTTCACTCTCTTTCTTCTGGCCTGTAACTTTCAATCAGCAGGGAGAGAACCAGAGAGCATCTGAGACCCTCGGAAGGTAAGTAAGTGATTTCTACTCATTTTTACTTTTATTACCTTTTCAAATTGTGTGTGGGGTGGGGAAAACTGAAGTGACATCACAGAAAAGCTGTGACCTGATTGGCTGGTTGGGAATCTATACTAAAATTAAAAAATTAAGCATTGGTAAACTAATTAAACATAATTACTTAATTATAATTTAGAGGGGTATCTAAGCCAGAGATCGGAGAGCACTGTATTTAGCTTTCACATTTATAGTAGAAATCTAGTGCTAAGGAAACATATAGTTAACAGTAACTTTTTAAAAAACTTTTAAATTTAATTTACTAATTAATTGACACAATGTCAGTTAGAGGGGTGCAGTGCTCTGACTGTGAGATGTGGCAGGTCCGGGAGGCTTCCAGCGTCCCGGATGGCTTCATCTGCAGAAAGTGCACCCAACTGGAGCTCCTCACAGACCGCATGGTTTGGTTGGAGCAGCAGTTGGATGCACTTAGGAGCATGCAGGTGGTGGAAAGCGTCATAGATCGCAGTTATATAAATGTGGTCCCACCCAAGGTGCAGGCAGAGAAATGGGTGACCACCAGAAAGGGCAGGTAGTCAGTGCAGGAATCCCCTGTGGTTGTCTCCCTCTCGAACAGGTATACCCCTTTGGATACTTTCGGGGGGGGGGATAGCCTATCAGGGGAAAACAGCAACAGCCAGAGCAGTAGCACCACAGCTGGCTCTGATGTTCAGAAGGGAGGGTCAAAGCGCAGAAGAGCAATAGTCATAGGGGACTCTATAGCCAGTGGCACAGATAGGCGCTTCTGTGGACGTGAAAGAGACTCCAGGATGGTATGTTGCCTCCCTGGTGCCAGGGTCCAGGATGTCTCTGAACAGGTAGAGGGCATCCTGAAGGGGGAGGGAAAACAGGCAGAGGTCATTGTATATATTGGTACTAACGACATAGGCAGGAAGGGGCATGAGGCCCTGCAGCAGGAGTTCAGGGAGCTAGGCAGAAAGTTAAAAGACAGGATCTCTAGGGTTGAAATCTCGGGATTACTCCCTGTGCCACGTGCCAGTGAGGCTAGAAATAGGAAGATAGAGCAGCTAAACACGTGGCTAAACAGCTGGTGTAGGAAGGACGGTTTCCGTTATCTGGACCACTGGGAGCTCTTCCGGGGCAGGTGTGACCTATATAAGGACGGGTTCCATCTAAACTGGAGAGGCATAAATATCCTGGCCACAAGGTTTGCTAGTGTCACACGGGAGAGTTTAAACTAGTATGGCAGGGGGGTGGGCACGGGAGCAATAGGTCTGAAGGTGAGTGCATTGAGGGAGAAATAGGGACTGGGGCCAGTATGGCTCTGAGGCAGAGCAGACAGGGAGACGTTGCTGAACACAGTGGGTCTGGTGGCCTGAAGTGCATATGTTTTAATGCAAGAAGTATTATCGGTAAGGCAGATGAACTTAGAGCTTGGATTAGTACTTGGAACTATGATGTTGTTGCCATTACAGAGACCTGGTTGAGGGAAGGGCAGGATTGGCAGCTAAACGTTCCAGGATTTAGATGTTTCAGGTGGGATAGAGGGGGATGTAAAAGGGGTGGCAGAGTTGTGCTACTGGTTAGGGAGATTATCACAGCTGTACTACTGGAGGACACCTCAGAGGGCAGTGAGGCTATATGGGTAGAGATCAGGAATAAGAAGGGTGCAGTCACAATGTTGGGGGTTTACTACAGGCCTCCCAACAGCCAGCGGGAGATAGAGGAGCAGATAGGTAGACAGATTTTGGAAAAGAGTAAAAACAACAGGGTTGTTGTGATGGGAGACTTCAACTTCCCCAATATTGACTGGGACTCACGTAGTGCCAGGGTCTTAGACGGGGCAGAGTTTGTAAGGAGCATCCAGGAAGGCTTCTCAAAACAATATGTGGACAGTCCAACTGGGGAAGGGGCTGTACTGGACCTGGTATTTGGGAATGAGCCCGGCCAGGTGGTCGAAGCTTCAGTGGGGGAGCATTTCGGGAACAGTAACCACAATTCAGTAAGTTTTAAAGACAAGGATAAGAGTGGTCATAGGGTGAATGTGCTAAATTTGGGGAAGGCTAATTATATCAATATTAGGCAGGAACTGAAGAACCTAGATTGGGGGCGGATGTGTGAGGGTAAATCAACATCTGACATGTGGGAGGCTTTCAAGTGTCAGTTGAAAGGAATTCAGGACCGTCATGTTCCTGTGAGGAAGAAGGATAAATACGGCAATTTTCGGGAACCTTAGATAACAAGAGATATTGTAGGCCTCGTCAAAAAGAAAAAGAGGCATTTGTCAGGGCTAATAGGCTGGGAACAGACGAAGCCTGTGTGGAATATAAGGAAAGTAGGAAGGAACTTAAGCAAGAAGTCAGGAGGGCTAGAAGGGGTCACGAAAAGTCATTGGCAAATAGGGTTAAGGAAAATCCCAAGGCTTTTTACACGTACATAAAAAGCAAGAGGGTAGCCAGGGGAAGGGTTGGCCCACTGAAAGATAGGCAAGGGAATCTGTGTGTGGAGCCAGAGGAAATGGGCGAGGTACTAAATGAATACTTTGCATCAGTCACCAAAGAGAAGGAATTGGTGGATGTTGAGTCTGGAGAAGGGTGTGTAGATAGCCTGGGTCACATTGAGATCCAAAAAGACGAGGTGTTGGGCGTCTTGAAAAATATTAAGGTAGATAAGTCCCCAAGGCCTGATGGGATCTACCCCAGAATACTGAAGGAGGCTAGAGAGTAAATTGCTGAGGCCTTGAAAGAAATCTTTGGATACTCACTGTCTTCAGGTGATGTCCCGGAGGACTGGAGAATAGCCAATGTTGTTCCTCTGTTTAAGAAGGGTAGCAAGGATAATCCAGGGGACTACAGGCCGGTGAGCCTTACGTCAGTGGTAGGGAAATTACTGGAGAGAATTCTTCGAGACAGGATCTACTCCCATTTGGAAGCAAATGGACGTATTAGTGAGAGGCAGCATGGTTTTGTGAAGGGGAGGTTGTGTCTCACTAACTTGATAGAGTTTTTCGAAGCGGTCACAAAGCTGATTGATGCAGGTAGGGCAGTGGATGTTGTCTATATGGACTTCAGTAAGGCCTTTGACAAGGTCCCTCATGGTAGACTAGTACAAAAGGTGAAGTCACACGGGATCAGGGGTGAGCTGGCAAGGTGGATACAGAACTGGCTAGGTCATAGAAGGCAGAGAGTAGCAATGGAAGGATGCTTTTCTAATTGGAGGGCTGTGACTAGTGGTGTTCCGCAGGGATCAGTGCTGGGACCTTTGTTGTTTGTAGTATATATAAATGATTTGGAGGAAAATGTAACTGGTCTGATTAGTAAGTTTGCAGACGACACAAAGGTTGGTGGAATTGCGGATAGCGATGAGGACTGTCAGAGGATACAGCAGGATTTAGATTGTTTGGAGACTTGGGCGGAGAGATGGCAGATGGAGTTTAATCCGGACAAATGTGTGGTAATGCATTTTGGAAGGTCTAATGCAGGTAGGGAATATACAGTGAATGGTAGAACCCTCAAGAGTATTGAAAGTCAGAGAGATCTAGGTGTACAGGTCCACAAGTCACTGAAAGGGACAACACAGGTGGAGAAGGTAGTCAAGAAGGCATGCGGCATGCTTGCCTTCATTGGCCGGGGCACTGAGTATAAGAATTGGCAAGTCACGTTGCAGCTGTATAGTACCTTAGTTAGGCCACACTTGGAGTATAATGTTCAATTCTGGTCGCCACACTACCAGAAGGATGTGGAGGCTTTAGAGAGGGTGCAGAAGAAATTTACCAGAATGTTACCTGGTATGGAGGGCATTAGCTATGAGGAGCGGTTGAATAAACTTGGTTTGTTCTCACTGGAACGACGGAGGTTGAGGGGCGACCTGATAGAGGTCTACAAAATTATGAGGGGCATAGACAGAGTGGATAGTCAGAGGCTTTTCCCTCGGGTAGAGGGGGTCAATTACTAGGGGGCATAGGTTTAAGGTGCGAGGGGCAAGGTTTAGAGGAGATGTACGAGGCAAGTTTTTTACACAGAGGGTAGTGGGTGCCTGGAACTCGCTGCCGGAGGAGGTGGTGGAAGCTGGGACGATAGTGACATTTAAGGGGAATCTTGACAAATACATGAATAGGATGGGAATAGAGGGATACGGACCCAGGAAGTGTAGAAGATTGTAGTTTAGTCGGGCAGCATGGTCGGCACGGGCTTGGAGGGCCAAAGGGCCTGTTCCTGTGCTGTACTTTTCTTTGTTCTTTGAAAAAGAAAGAGAGAGAGAGAGAGGAAAAAGAAAAGGAGAAAGAAGGAGAAAAGAAAGAATAGCACTAGCAGAACAAAAAGAAAGAGAAAGGGAAATACAGATCAGGGAAAAAGATAAAGAGAGAGAGTTTGAACTTCAGGAGATGGCCATGAAACATGACAGTCAGTTAAAATTGGTAGACGCAAAGAGAAACGTACAGTTGGATGATAGTGATGAGGATAGTGAGAAAGAGAGTCAAAGTCGAAGGCTTGGTGGGGATCTATTTAAATATGTCCAAGCATTGCCAAGGTTTGAGGAGAAGGAGGTAGAAGCCTTTTTAATTTCATTTGAGAAGGTGGCTAAACAAATATAATGGCCACAGGACATGTGGGTATTACTGATTCAAACAAAGCTGCTAGGTAGAGCTAGTGAAGTGTTTGCATCACTACCGGAGCAGGTATCTGGTACATATGAGGAGGTGAAAAAAATCCATCTTAGGTGTATATGAACTAGTGCCTGAAGCCTACAGACAAAGGTTTAGAAATTTAAGGAAATAATTTGGTCAAACATACATGGAGTTTGAAAGGCTCAAACAGAGTAATTTTGATAGGTGGAAAAGGACTTTGAAAATAGACCAAACGTATGAAGCTGTCAGAGAAATTATACTTTTGGAGGAGTTTAAAAATTCAATTCCTGATGTAGTGAGAACTCATGTGGAAGAACAGAAGGTTAAAACTGCGAGATTAGCAGCAGAAATGGCAGATGATTATGAATTAGTTCATGAATCAAAGCTTGGTTTCCGACATCAGTTTCAGCCTGTGAGGGATAGAAACTGGACATGAGAAATAAAGGTAAAGGTGATCTGATGGGAGATAATAAGGAGAGTGTACCTCAGATTAAAAAAGAAATCCAGGAGGGTGGAAAAGACACAAAAAGTTTCAAATGTTTTCACTGTAATAAACTAGGCCCTGTAAAGTCAGTGTTGGTGGTTGAAGAAAAGCACTGGGAAGGCTGATGTGGTAAAACAGGATAAGACAGTGGGGTTTGTTAAAGTGGTAAAGGAAAGCCCAAGTGAAGTGAAGGAGGTGCAAAAGATTGTACAGCCTGATCAAGAGGTGATTGATAAGAAGGTGCCAGATCTCTTTAAAGAATTTACTTGTGTGGGTAAAGTTTGCTCATCTGTATCAGGAGGAGCAGGTAAAGAGGTCACAATTTTAAGAGATACAGGAGCTAGTCATTCTTTAATGGTAAGAGATGAGGAGTTATATAGTTTGGGAAGAATGTTGCCAGAAAAGGTGGCAATATGTGAAATTCAGGGTGAGAGGAGTAGTGTTCAATTATATAAGGTAAGGTTGGAAAGTCCAGTGAAGAGTGGTGAAGCGGTAGTAGGAGTAATAGAGAAAATTTCTTGTCCAGGAATACAGTTTATCTTGGGTAATGATATAGCTGGATCGCTGGTGGGAGTGATGCCGACTGTGGTTGATAAGCCAGTGGAAAATCAGACAACTGAAGTGTTGAAGGACGAATATCCTGGGATTTTAGGAACATAAGAATTAGGAACAGGAGTAGGCCATCTGGCCCCTCGAGCCTGCTCCGCCATTTAATGAGATCATGGCTGATCTTTGTGGACTCAGCTCCACTCTCCGGCCCGTACACCATATCCCCGAATCCCTTTATTCTTTAGAAAGGCATCTATCTTTTTCTTAAAAACGTTTAAAGAAGGAGCCTCAACTGCTTCACTGGGCAAGGAATTCCAGAGATTCACAACCCTTTGGGTGAAGAAGTTCCTCCTACACTCCATCCTAAATCTACCTCCCCTTATTTTGAGGCTATGCCCCCTAGTTCTGCTTTCCCCGACCAGTGGAAACAATCTGCCCGCATCTATCCTATCTATTCCCTTCATAATTTTATATGTCTCAATAAGATCCCCCCCGCATCCTTCTAAACTCCAATGAGTACAGTCCCAGTCTACTCAACCTCTCGTCATAATCTAATCCCCTCAACTCTGGGATCAACCTAGTGAATCTCCTCTGCACTCCCTCCAGTACCAATATGTCCTTTCTCGGGTAAGGAGACCAAAACTGAACACAATACTCCATATGTGGCCTCACCAACACCTTATACAATTGCAGCATAACCTCACTAGTCTTGAACTCCATCCCTCTAGCAATGAAAGACAAAACTCGATTAGCCTTCTTAATCACCTGTTGCACCTGCACACCAACTTTTTGCGACTCGTGCACCAGCACACCCAGGTCCCTCTGCACAGCAGCATGTTTTAACATCTTACCGTTTAAATAATAATCCATTCTGCTGTTATTCCTCCCAAAATGGATAGCCTCACACTTGGCAACATTGAATTCCATCTGCCAGACCCTAGCCCATTCACCTAACCTATCCAAATCCTTCTGCAGACTTCCGGTATCCTCTGCACTTTTTGCTTTACCGCTCATCTTAGTGTCGTCTGCAAACTTTGACACATTGCACTTGGTTCCCAACTCCAAATCGTCTATGTAAATTGTGAACAACTGGGGGCCCAACACTGATCCTTGAGGGACCCCACTAGTTACAGGTTGCCAACCAGAGAAACACCGATTTATCCCCACTCTCTGCTTTCTGTTAGTTAACCAATCCTCTACCCATGCTACCACTTTCCCCTCAATGCCATGCATCTTTAGTTTATGCAGCAACCTTTTGTGTGGCACCTTGTCAAAAGCTTTCTGGAAATCCAGATATACCACATCCATTGGCTCCCCGTTATCTACTGCACTGGTAACGGCCTCAAAAAATTCTACCAAATTAGTCAGACACGACCTACCCTTTGTGAACCCATGCTGCGTCTACCCAATGGGACAATTTCCCTCCAGGTGCCCCGCTATTTCCTCCTTAATAATAGATTCCAGCATTTTCCCTACAACCGAAGTTAAGCTTACCAGCCTATAATTACCCGCTTTCTGCCGACCTCCTTTTTTAAACAGTGGTGTCACGTTTGCTACTTTCCAATCCTCTGGGACCACCCCAGAGTCTAGTGAATTTTGATAAATTATCACTGGTGCGTTTACAATTTCCCTAGCCATCTCTTTTAACACTCTGGGATGCATCCCATCAGGGCCAGGAGACTTGTCTACCTTTAGCCCCATTAGCTTGCCCAATACTGCCTCCTTAGTGATTACAATCATCTCAAGGTCCTCACCGATCATATCCTTATTTCCATCAGTCACTGGCATGTTATTTGTGTCCTCCACTGTGAAGACTGACCCAAAAAACCTGTTCAGCTCCTCAGCCATTTCCCCGTCTCCTATTATTAAATCTCCCTTCTCATCTTCCAAAGGACCAATATTTACCTTAGCCACTCCTTTTTGTCTTATATATTTGTAGAAGCTTTTACTATCTGCTTTTATGTTCTGAGCCAGTTTACTTTCATAGTCTACCTTACTCTTCTTTATGGCTTTTGTAGTAGCTTTCTGTTGTCCCCTAAAGACTTCCCAGTCCTCTAGTCTCCCACTAATTTTTGCCACTTTGTATGTTTTTTCCTTCAATTTGATACTCTCCCTCACCTCCTTAGATATCCACGGTCGATTTTTCCCCTTTCTACCGTCTTTCTTTTTTGTCGGCATGTACCTTTTCTGAACACTGTGAAAGATTGCTCGGAAGGTTCTCCACTGTTCCTCAACTGCTTCGCCATGAAGTCTTTGCTCCCAGTCTACCTTAGCTAGTTCTTCAATCATCCCATTGTAATCACCTTTGTTTAAGCACAAAACACTAGTGTTTGATTTTACCTTGTCATTCTCCAACTGTATTTTAAATTCCACCATATTGTGGTCGCTCCTTCCAAGAGGATCCCGAACTATGAGATCATTAATCAATCCTGCCTCATTACACAGGACCAGATCTAGGACCACTTGTTCCCTTGTAGGTTCCATTACATACTGTTCCAGGAAATTATCCCGGGCACATTCTATAAACTCCTCCTCAAGGCTGCCTTTACCAACCTGGTTAAACCAATCGATATGCAGATTAAAATCTCCCATGATAACCGCTGTCCCATTTCTACATGCATCCGTTATTTCTTTGCTTATTGCCTGCCCTACCATCCTGTTACTATTTGGTGGCCTATAGACTACTCCTATCAGTGACCTTTTCGCCTTACTATTCCTGATTTCCACCCAAATTGATTCAACCTTGTCCTCCATAGCACCAATATCATCCCTTACTATTGCCCGGATGCCATCCTTAAACAACAAAGCTACACCACCGCCCTTACCATCCATTCTATCCTTTCATCTAGTCTGATACCCTTGGATATTTAACTCCCAGTCGTGACCATCCTTTAACCATGTTTCAGTAATGGCCACTAAATCATAGTCATTCACGATGATTTGCGCCATCAACTCATTTACCTTATTTCGTATACTACGAGCATTCAGGTAAAGTACACTTATGCTGTTTTTTATGTCTTTGTTATGAATCCTAACACCTTGATCAGTAACTTTTCGCAATTTATTTTTCCTCTTACCCTTTCTCCTAATTTTCCTTATCTTTGAACCCATATCTCTACATAATAACCTGTCACGTAACCTTTCATAGAATTTACAGTGCAGAAGGAGGCCATTCGGCCCATCGAGTCTGCACCGGCTCTTGGAAAGAGCACCCTACCCAAGCCCACACCACCCTATCCCCAAGGCAGTAACCTGCTGCCTTGATCTCCATTAACCATTATACTGTCCATAGCTTTACACTTCCCTTCCCCCCAACTTGCTAGTTTAAAGTCCTTCTGACCAACCAATTTATCCTATTCGCTAGAACACTGGTCCCAGAATGGTTCAGGTGAAGACCGTCCCAACAGTACAGGTCCCTCCTGCCCCAGTACTGATGCCAATGCCCCATGAAATGGAATCCCTCTTTCCCGCACCACTCCTTTAGCCATGTGTTAACTTCTCTAATTTTCTCAACCCTATGCCAATTGGCACGTGGCTCGGGTCATAATTCAGAGATTATAACCCTGGAGGACCTGTTCTTTAATTTAGTCCCTAGTGTTTGATAATCCCCAAACAGGTCCTCTTTCCTAGTCTTACCTATGTTGTTAGTCCCAACGTGGACCACAACAACTGGATCCTCCCCCTCCCTCTCCAAAATCCTTTCAAGCCGATCAGAGATGTCCCTCACCCTGGCACCGGGCAGGCAACATACCATGCGGGACTCTCGATCTGGCTTACAAAGGATGCCATCAATCCCCCTAATTATAGAATCCCCTACACCTACCACTTGTCTTTTTGCTCCCCCCTCTTGAATGGCTTCCTGTACCACGGTGCAGTGGTCAGTCAACGCATCCTCCCTACAGCCCTCTTCCTCATCCACATAGGGAGCAAGTACCTCACACCTGTTGGACAAGGTCAAGGGCTGAGGCTCCTCAACTCCTAAACTCAGGATCCCCCTACCTGCCTCCCTTGCAGTCACACCACTCTGTCCCTGACCACTGTCCGAATTAACAGAACGTATTCTACCGGGTGTGACTGCCTCCTGAAACAAAGTGTCCAGGTAATGTCCCCCCTCCCTGATGTGTCGCAGTGTGTGCAGCTCGGTCTCCAGCTCATCAATTCTGAGCCGAAGTTCCTCGAGCAGCCAACACTTGCTGCAGATGTGGTCACTGACGGTCTCAATGGGATCCACCAGTTCCATCATCATACAGCAACAGCACATCACCTGTCCAGCCATATTCAACTAGTTAATTAATTTAAATTTGTTTATTTTTATTTTCTTTATAGAACCTCAAGGATAAACCCGAACACCAACAAAAACACAGCCCTCACTTGCCACTCACCCGAACTCAGTCACTCACCTAAACTCAGATGTACTCTGTTCCAATCAGCACTCCATGTCTAAAGGCACTCCTGCCACACCTTTTGTGCAGTCACCACTCCCAGCACTGTCCCGGCTCTCTCCTCCCGCGCCTTTTAAATCTCCCAGCTCTCTCCTCCGGCGCTGTTTTCGCTGTCCCGGCTCTCTCTGCTCCCGCGCTGTTTTCGCTGTCCCGGCTCTCTCCTCCCGCGCTTTTTAAATCTCCCGGCTCTCTCCTCCGGCGCTGTTTTCGCTGTCCCGGCTCTCTCTGCTCCCGCGCTGTTTTCGCTGTCCCGGCTCTCTCCTCCCGCGCTTTTTAAATCTCCCGGCTCTCTCCTCCGGCGCTGTTTTCGCTGTCCCGGCTCTCTCTGCTCCCGCGCTGTTTTCCTGATTGTGTAATAACAAGGTCGCAAAGTCACAGGTTAAGACAAGAGGAGAAATCAAAGAGTGAAGATGAAGTGGAAGTTCAATTATCAGAAACGATTTTTGATCAGATGGTTGAAAAAGAACAAGAACAGGTGGAGGATGAGGCAGATACTTTTAGTTCAGGAAAATTGGCGGAGTTACAACAGAAAGATGTAGAAATAAAACAGATGTATCAGAAAGCATTCACGGAAGAGGAATCTGAGAGTATACCAGAGTGTTATTACCGTAAAAATTATGTCTTGATGAGAAAATGGAGACCTTTACAGATGCAGGCGGATGAAAAGTGGGCAGAAGTTCATCAAGTAGTATTGCAGGTAGGGTATAGAAAGGAGGTGTTGCGAGTTGCACATGAGGTACCAATGGGAGGTCATTTGGGAATAAGGAAACCTCAAGCTAAAATCCAAAAACATTTTTATTGGCCTGGACTACATAAAGATGTAGTTAGATTGTGTTAATCATGTCATACATGTCAAGTGATAGGGAAACATCAAGCAGTGATAAAACCAGTACCCTTAATACCCATTCCAACATATGAGGAACCTTTTACAAGGGTCCTAATTGATTGTGTAGGACTGTTTCCTAAAATGAAAAGTGGGAATCAATATCTTTTGGCTATAATGGATGTGTCTATTACGTTTCCAGAGGCCATTCCAGTACGTAATATTACAGCTAAAAAGATTATGGAGGAGTTACTTAAATTCTTTACTAAATATGGGCTACCCACAGAAATACAATTGGATCAAGGATCAAATTTTACCTCAAGGTTATTCAAAGAAGTTATGGATAGTTTAGGAATAAAACAAGTTAAATCAACTGCGTACCATCCAGAATCGTAGGGAGCGTTAGAAAGGTGGCATCAGACATGAAAGACAATGTTGAGGGCTTATTGTCAAGATTATCCAGAGGATTGGGATAAAGGAATTCCATTCGTACTGTTTGCAATTAGGGATGCACCTAATGAGTCAACCAAATTTTGTCCTTTTGAACTAATTTTTGATCATGAGGTAAGAGGACCACTTCAATTGATTAAGGAAAAATTGGTGAGTGCGAAATCAGAAATTACATTATTGGATTACGTGTCAGATTTTAGGGTATGATTAAATAGAGCAGGTGAACTGGCTCAACAACATTTAAAAATTGCACAAAATGTGGTGAAACGGGGAGCGGCCAAGAAATCCAAAGTTCGTAGTTTTGCCAGTGGAGATAAAGTTTTAGTGTTGTTACCAGTGGTAGGTGAGCCTTTATAAGCTAGGTTTTGTGGACCTTATCAGATTGAAAGGAAATTAAGTGAGGTGAATTATGTGGTACTAACGCCGGATAGAAGGAAAACTCACCGTGTGTCATGTGAATATGCTTAAAAGGTACTTTGAAAGGGAAGGAGAGAAAAAGGAGGAGGTTTTAATGATTCTAACTCAAAGTGACGAACCAAATCCAGGTGACTGTGAATTTGACATAGCTCAAATTAAATTGGAAAACGAGGATGTTCTTAAAAATGGTATGTACCAATTCAAAGTTATGCCATTTGGCATGAAAAACGCACCAGCCACATTTCAACTGTTAACTAACAACGTTGTTTCAGGATTACCCAATTGTGTGGTATACATCGACGATCTGGTCATTTTCAGCCAGACATGGCCAGAACATTTGAAACATTTGATGGGAGTTATTCGATCGACTTCAGGAGGTGGGTTTGCTGATAAGCCTAACCAAAAGTGAATTTGGAAAAGCCCAAGTCACTTTCCTTGAGGAATTTCTGATACCCTCAACACAAAAGGAAATAATGCCATTTCTTGGCATGAGTGGATTTGATCGAACATTTGTGCAAATGTTTCGTAGCGTGATTGCTCCACTGATGGACTTGCTTAAGAAACGTCGAAAATTTCAATGGACAGCGGACTTTCAACAAGCATTTGGCGGCCTGAAAGCTGTGATAACCAATGCTCCTGTGTTGGAGAATTACAAGGGACTCTGTGATCAGATTGAACTAAAGTATCTGACTTTAAAGAGAAATGCCGAGACGTAGAGAAATGGACGGATCGTGCAGAGATGTTCTTGTTCAAAGAGACTGTCAATCAGGAAGGATTTCAGTTGGAGGAAGGAGAACAAAAATGGACTATATTATTATACCTGTTTGTGTGTGTTTTTTGAAACGAAATAGTGTATTTACTGTGTGCATTTCTTAAAGGATAGTGAAAAGGTGAAAAATGAAACCATCTTGAAGTTGATGGTTTATTCTTTTTTCTTTGGGGGAAGGTGTCATGAGAATGTCGCTTTAAGAAATGTTTGGCTGCTCATATTACTGCAGTGATGTCAGAGTGTGGGTGGAGCTGGACTGTCTGTCAACTTTTTACTTTTGTTTTAGGCTGTTTGCTGCAGGGTGTGTTTTAGTTTCGTTTTCAGTGTTGGAGCTGAAGCCAGACAGAGCAGATGTACTGTTGATCTCTCTGCCATGAAAAGACTATCTCTTGATCATTTGGTGAATTCAGAATTATAAATATTCTCAGTAGTGAATGTAAACCTAATGTGCTTCTGTTAAAAGGTGTTTCTTTTGTCTTCTGGATGTTGTTTGGGAAGTTATTAAGGATTACTTAGTGTTGTATTCTTTGGGGGTTGTATTTGAATTGATGGTTGCTAAGATGTTCACTGTATACTTGTAAAAGGTCAACTTGAGTTCATAGAATAAACATTGTTTTGCTTTAAAAAATACTTTTCAATTTCTGCTCTACCACACCTGTAGAGTGGGCCATGTGCTCCCCATACCACAATCTATTCAAAGTTCTGGGTCAGGTGAACTCCATGATACATTTTGGGATTCTCTAAACCCTGGCTCATAACACCTGTATAATTGCAGCAAGATATCCCTGCTTCTGTACTCGAATCCTCTCGCAATGAAGGCCATCATACCATTTGCCTTCTTTACCACCTGCTGCACATGCCTACCTTCAGTGACTGATATACGAGGAAACCCAGGTCTTGTTGCATGTTCCCCTCTCCTAATTTATGGCCATTCAGAAACCAGTCTGCCTTCCTGTTGTTGCTACCAAAGTGGATAACCTCGTATTTATCCAAATTATACTGCATCTGCCATTCATTTGCCCACTCATTCAACTTGTCCAAATCACACTGGAGGATCTCTGCATCCTCCTCACAGCTCACCCTCCCACCCAACTTGGTGTCATCTGCAAACTTGGAGATATTACATTTTGTTCACTCATCTAAAATCATTAATATATATTGTGAATAGCTGGGGTCTGAGCACCGATCCCTGCGGTACCCCACTAGCCACTGCCTGCCAATTTGAAACAGACCTGTTAATTCCTACTCTTTGTTTCCTGTCTGCCAACCAGTTTTCTATCCATCTCAATATGCTACCACCAATCCCATGCTTTTTACTTTACATGCTAATCTTTTATGTGGGACTTTGTCAAAAGCCTTCTGAAAGTCCAAATACACCACATCCACTGGCTCCCCTTCATCAATTCTACTAGTTACAGGGTGGATTATATGGGAGATGCAGGCAGGTGGGGTGTGGTTGGCCTCTAGGGGATTGATGTGAAGAGTGATGGGACTGATGGGATCATTCATGTTTTTACCCCATTGGGTTCCAGTCCTCAGGTTCGTCAGGCTGGCAACAACACTGACTGCCTCTGCCACCTCCTCCCAGGCCCTGTTCCAACAGCTGGCTTCAGTCTGCAGCCCAACCTGGGGAAGAGGGTGTCCCTTTTCTCTTCCAGAGCACCAGCATCTTGTCTAGATCACTTTCCAGAAAGCAGGGGCAGGTACCCTGGAGCCATCTTCTTGGCTGGAATGAGAATGAGCTTGTCAGGCTCTCTAGCGTTAATTCTGGCCGTGGCGAATCAGAAGCTAACGGTAATGGGAATTGATCTCAATTCATGTGGGCAGAGTACTGGCACATTTGCATGTCCTGACTCACTTATCGAATAGCGCCTCCAACGGGAATGTGAATCACACGCTATTCAATCCCGGCGACAACATTTAGTCTCCCAAACGGAGAATCCCGATCCCAGAGGCCTTGCCAACAGGTTTGGCCTTGCATGGGTAGCTTCTGCTATGTCAGATCTTCGAGGTAATTCAGAGGCATTCAAGTTATTGATATGGGCCCTGAAGACATCTGGGGCAGGATTCACCAACGGCGGGATCCTCCGCTTTGCCGACAGCTCACTCACAGCCGTGGGTTTCCCGTGGGGGTGGCCACGATGGGAAACCCCACTGGGCGGCTGCCAAGACGGAGGATCCCACTGCCAGCCGGGGCGCACGTGCCAGAAAACGGGTCTGGCGGGATGGAGAATCCCACCCCTGAGATTTATTGATACTAGCTGGCTGTTTAACCACATAAGCATCCAGCGAGCAGTGGCATCATCAGCATGTTAGCTGGGTGGTGTCTTGTTCCCTGAATGTGGAATTTTACTTCACCTTTCCTCATACAATTATATAGTTTTAAATCCTTCTATCCCTATAAATGTCCCTTTAGTGCATTACATAGATTCTCTCGTCCCTTTTTTAGATGTATTCACTTAATCCCTATAAAGATGCATTAGTCAACCATATTCATTATCTGCCCTAATAAATTGTTGCAACAAACCATATTCATTATTTCCCTCTTACACACAACATCCTCAATAACATGGCATTCCGTGTCTGACAAAGTCAGGAGCAGCAAGGACACCATTTTTCATCTTAAATTAAAGGCTCCCAACCAGCACCCATAACAATGTAAGTAGGTCCTACATTTCTTGGACCAAGAGAACTGCCTGTTCTTCTTCAAATACCTTTTATATCCACTAAATAGGCAGACAGGGCATCATATTAATGTCTCATACAAAAGACAGCATCTGAAATCAATGTCACGCTCCCTCCTTTACTATTGCATTCAAATGGAACGGCACAATGGCACAGTGGTTAGCACTGCTCCTCACAGCTCCAGGGTCCCGGGTTCAATTCCAGCCTCGGGTGATTGGCTGTGTGGAGTTTGCACTTTCTCCCCATCAGGTCTGTGTGGATTTCCTCCGGGTGCTCCGGTTTCCTCTTACAGTTCAAAGATGTGCAGGTTAGGTGGATTGGCCATGCTAAATTGTCCCATGGGGGGGGGAAAAAAAAGGTTAGGTGGGGTTACGGGGATAGAGCAGTGGTGTGGGCTTACATAGGGTGCTCTTTCCAATGGCTGGTGCAGACTCAATGGGCCGAATGGCCTCCTTCTGCACTGTAAATTCTATGATCTGTTTCTGTGCTGTAAATTCTATATAATATTAATGAAATTGCTCCTATGGCAGCCTTTATAAACATCATAGCCAACAAATTTCAATGCATTTTGAGGGAACTTCAGAAGGAAAGCCCCAGATATATTGAAACCCCACTGACAAGCAAAGAGAATACGGCAGGTAAAAGTGAAATCACAAAAAAAAACTAACTGCTGCCTGTTTGTGTTTCTATTCTGCACCAATCTCTTCCCATATAACTCCATCTAGCCCAAACAGCATGACCTGCAACTTTTTCTAACAACTTCTATTTATATAGCAGCTTTAAAGTATAACCGAGCGCCTCACAGGAAATATAAAAAGAACAAAATCGGGCACCAGGCCATGGAGGGTATGTTAGTTTAGATGACGAAAGGTTTGGTCAAAGATGCAGCTTTTAAAGTAGGAAATCAAAGATGGAGATGGAGAGGTTTAGAGAGGGAATTCCAGAACTTAGCATCTCGGTCATTGAATATATTTCATGGACACCGACGATGGAACAATTAAAATCAGTACTGTTCAAGTGGCTGGAATTAGAGAAGCACAGATACCTTCAGAGGGTTGTGAGGCTGAAGGAGATAACAGGCCCCGCTTTCTCAATTTTGCCCCTCAACGGAGGTGTGGTGATCCTCAGGTTAAATCACCATCAGTCAGCTCTCCACCCTCAAAGGGTAAACAGCCGATGGCGGCCTTACACTTTACAGAGACCCTACAGTGCAGAAGGAGGCCATTCAGCCCATCAAGTTTGCATCATCCCTTTGAAAAAGCACGCTACCTAAGTCAACGCCTCCACTCTATCCCTGTAACCCTTCCTACCGTTTTTGACACTGAGGGGCAATTTATCATGGCCAACCCACCCACCCAGCACATCTTTAGTCTGTGGGAGGAAACCCATGCAGACACGGGGAGAAAGTGCAAACTCCACACAGTCACCAGAGGCTGGAATTGAACCTGGGTCCCTGGAGCTATGAAGCTGCAGTGCTAACCACTGTGCCACCCCATGAGCGGCAAAACCATGGAGGGATGTGAAAACAAGGATGAGAATTTTTAAGTCAATATGTCTATCCCTCCTGTTAAATGCATCCCTGCTCTTTGCCTCAAGGACTCCATGTCGTCGGGATTTTCACATTCCAACCTTTCTCTGGGCAAACAAATTTCACCTGAATTCTTTATTATTTGCAAAATGGTCACTAATAAATCTGTGTAAAAACAGAAAATTCTGGTTAACCGCAGCAGGTCTGGTAGCATCTGAGGATAGAAAGAGTTAACGTTTCGGATGTAAATGATCCTTGTGCAGAACTGTCTAGTTTCTGATCCTCCCCAAATAGAAACACGTCCTCTACATCTATCCTACAGCCTTCTCCTTTCCAGATAAAACAGCCGCAATCTGTTTATTATTTCCTGGCAATTGTTGCCTCTCAGTTCCACTTAACTATATTGTGGCACCTAACACAAACAGGGCCAACCTGCAGAAACCTGGAAGTAGAATGTCAAATCTAGCTCCTTGCCACGTTGATGGAGACACCTCACTGATCAGCACTTTCCTGTCAATCGCACTTGTGAAAATATTTGTCACATATTAACATACTCCATCTTAAAGCTACAAGAGCAAATATATTTACCGATGGGATACAATCTGGGGGGGAGGGGGCAGCTGTTCGGTGTGACAGTTTGATTTCGGTTTAGAATGTAGCCCTTTGAAGCATTTAAATCTGAAGGCAAACCCAGCTTCTCCTATTTCAAATGGCCTTCACCCTTTGGAATAATGAAGCTCGTCCCCGGAGTTTCCAGAGGACATATCCAGAGCGGAAAAGTCAGTGACAGTCCTGTCTGGCTGGACCTATATATTTTACGTCCTCACGCCCTCATTATTAGGTTTGTATGCTGAGGGTTTGACGCCCACTAAGTGAGCTGATTTCTCAATCTGGGCTGCTCGGGCTGGTTCATGTCTGTCTCCCGATGAGCTGTTGGTGGCGCCGGTGCCCGCGGAGCTGCGGCTGGAGGTGAAGCCCGACCAGTGCAGCCCCTCTTTCCGTCTTAAAGCCTTCCTGCTCCGGCCCGGTCTTTGGACAGTTCCTGCTGACCTTCATCCCCGGCACCGCGGACCGGGCAGGTTAGTGACGCGCTTGTACTTCACTTGTCGCTATTTCCCCTTCCGCAAGCGGGCACTGTAAATAGGGAGACCGGCTCCCCAAGCGCCGGCGGTCACCTTTGTTACATCTTGTGCTCTCTTCCCAGCCCCCCGAATCAAACAGCAGGTCTGAATCGGTATCATTCAGCTAACTTGTTGTTTTATTGTTAAATGCCCGGTGTACAGGCGTCCTGCATCCCAGCACCAGTGATGCAATGTGCCTCAAGCGTCTGAACTCACTTCCTGGTTGTGGCCTGATTATTGTACTCAATGCATTGATTAATTGGCAAACTGCTGACCCCTCTCAGACTGTACGAGTCTCAAAACTTGCCTGATTGGGACTTGCTCCCCCAATATATAACCCCCTCATCTTTCCAAAGGCTATGAGCACTGCCAGGGATGTCAAGAGGCCCAAAGATTCAGTCTCAGATTTATACCCAAAACAGACTCTCAAGTGCTGCCCATTCCAAAGATTAGTCAAGTCTGGTTCTATTTCAACGTACTTACTACCGTCAAAGAACAAAGAAAAGTACACCACAGGAACAGGCCCTTCGGCCCTCCAAGCCTGCGCTGACGCCCGTCTAAACTAAAATCTTCTACACTTCCGGGGTCCGTATCCCTCTATTTCCATCCTATTCATGTGTTTGTCAAGATGCCACTATCGTCCCTGCTTTCACCACCTCCTCCGACAGCGAGTTCCAGGCACCCACTACCCTCTGTGTAAAAAAACCTGACTCGTACATCTCCTCTAAACCTATGCCCCTAGTCATTGACCCGTCCTTAAGAATGTAGGAGCAAACACAGGTTATCTAACTGTTTGTACTTTGTAATATGTCCACGGAGGCAGAAGTCCCATCACCAGAATTCCTTTTATTTATAAACCCAACAGCTGAACAACCATGACCATTCAGCCTGCTGTCGACACTGGGAGTGCAGAGGATCTGACACTCCCTGTTATATACACAGAAAGGGGTTCACTGATTGGGCCACTAATCAGGGAACTCGAATTCTAACTGGCCAATCTCAAAGGCCTGGCATAAGTCATTCCACCTCTCCCCTCCAAAATCCAAGGAGGATTTGGTCCTCGTGACTCATGGGTCTCCTGCTTTGTTTTTGCACCGGGTCCGGCTCCTCCACTTCGGCCTCCAATGTGGGGGGGGGGGGGGGGGGGGGGGGGGTATAATGGGGCCCGTCTTTTCTGATGTGAGCGCCTGAGGGGCGGTTTGCCCCTTTCCTCCAGCGGCAGGGGTACAGCTGCGGCATCATCCACGGTGTCCATATCCGGGTCCGTTGTCCTCACCAGTGGTGTCGAGGAGCGTGAATAGTTTGTCGGGGAGGACTCTCCATGGTCCTTGGTAGGCTGGTCTGAGTCAGCTCCGGGGGAGGAAACAAATCTGAGGCGCACACCTGGTCCAGGTGTTTATTACATGTTTTCCCACACGTATCTCATACGACGACACAGGTCCTGTCCTGGCCCTGACTGTTCCTGCTACCCATGTGGGGTCATTCGCATAATTTCTGATCCATACATTTTCACCCGTGTTGAACTGTCTTTCTCGGCGAGTGTTGTCGTGGCCTCTGCATTGGGCCTCTTGGTATCTCTCTATTCTGCCACCTAAATTCGGGAATAGTAGTCTCAGCCGGGTCTGGACTCGTCTGCCCTGGAGTAGCTCTGCCGGTGCTATTTCCGTTGTGGCATGTGTGGTTGTTCTGTAGTGAAATAGCCAGCGCGACAGTGAGGTGTCCAATGATGCTGCTGGCTGTTTCTTCAACCCGACTTTAAGGTCTGGATGGCTCTCTCCGCCAAACCATTCGATGCCGGGTGGTATGGTGCCGTCCTTATGTGCCAAATGCCATTCGACTTCATAAATTTTGTGAAGTCCTGGCTGGTGAAAACTGATCCATTATCTGAAACTAACACCTTCGGGATACCATGAGTTGTGAACGAGGTGCGGAGTTTTGCAATGGTAGTTGTTCCTCATGGGAGGTAGGTGGGGCTTCTAGGGTATGCATTCTCCTGTACCCCGGCCTACATGACCTTCTCCATGATGATGGTTTTGGGCTTCAATTTCTCCTTTCTAGCTCCGATCTCTGGCAACAACTACAATATTTTGCCAGGTGAAAGGCTGCAGGGGCTGCCGCCTGTCTGGACCTAATTTTCCCTTGCTTGGGTGGGCTTCTGCAAGTGGGCCTGCTTAACTTAGTATCGGAGTCATTCCGGAGGTTGGCTATGCAGTTGCTTATCCCCCAGCGGTAGTCCCTTAACTCAGTTTCACTGGTATGGGCATCGACCTCCATCGGAGTACCCTGTAACTCATGCGCTCCGCTTGCCACTTTTTCTAAGGACAAAGCCAGCTGCAATGCTTGTTTGCAATCCAGCTCGGCCTCTGCCAACAGACGTTTCTGTATTGCTAAGTTATTTATTCCACATACCAAACGGTCTCGGAGCATCTTTGTGGGCAGCACGGTAGCACAAGTGGATAGCACTGTGGCTTCACAGCGCCAGGGTCCCAGGTTCGATTCCCCGCTGGGTCACTGTCTGTGCGGAGTCTGCATGTTCTCCCCGTGTCTGCGTGGGTTTCCTCCTGATGCTCCGGTTTCCTCCCACAATCCAAAGACATACAGGTTAGGTGGATTGGCCATGATAAATTGCCCTTAGTGACCAAAAGGTTCAGGAGGGGTTATTGGGTTGCGGGGATAGGGTGGAAGTGGGGGCTTAAATGGGTCGGTGCAGACTCGATGGGCCGAATGGCTTCCTTCTGCACTGTATGTTCTATGTTCTATCTCATTTAGCATCAGGCTAAAGTCGCAAGCCTCTGCTAATAGCCTTAATCTTGTTAAAAAGTTTGTAACCGACTCCCCAGTGTCTCGGAATGCTGAGTAAAACCGATACCTTCGCAGGATCAGAGGTGGCTTAGGGTCATAGTACTCTTTTACTAAGTCCGTCAATTCCTGGAAAGTTTTCGTGTCCGGTGCCTCCGGAAAAGTGAGAATGACCCGTTGCTTTTCATCCGGAATTATATCGTTTGCTCTAAAGAAGTATTTAATCCGCTCTACATATTGGGCCCAGTCTTCCACTGCAGAGTTAACTTTCCGAATAAAGGCATTTTGCCTGTCAGCAGCATACCCTCAATATGCGGCAGCTGCTGACGAGCAGGTTTCTTCGGGTCGTCCCGTTTTCCTTGTCGCCACTGTAATAAGTCCACGGAGGCAGAAGTCCCGTCACCAGAATTCCTTTCATTTACAAACCCAACAGCTGAACAACCATGACCATTCAGCCTGCTGTCTACACCAGGAGTGCAGAGGATCTGACACTCCCTGTTATATACACAGAAAGGGGTTCACTGATTGGGCCACTAATCAGGGAACTCGTATTCTAACTGGCCAATCTCAAAGGCCTGGCCTAAGTCATTACACACTTTTATATAATTTACTTGCATACAGGAAGAAGTTTCAATTGGCTTTTCTGAGAGGACTTTCCCCCCCCCTCCCCCCCCCCCCCCCACCTCCCCCCCTCCCCCCCAAAAAAGGGTCAAGGCTGATAGTCCAGCTTGCAGTACTGAGCAGGTGTGGCCTTTCACATGAGACATTAAATCAAGACCCTGAGTGCTTTCTCAGGTACATGTGAAAGATCCCATTGCTCTCTTTTGAAGAACAGTGGAGTTATGCCCAGTGTCCGGGCCAACATTTATCCCTCAATCAACAGTTCATTCATATGGTCATGATCATTGTGGTTTGCAGAGGTTTGCTAGCTGTGCACATTTTGGCTGCTGCATTTCCTATGTTACATCCATGATTACACCTCAGAAATACCTAACTGCAAAGAACGTTGCGATGTCCTAAGTTCTGAAAGGCACTATATAAATACAAGTCTTTTCTTTTTTACAAAACTGAATAGACACCAACCAGGCAAAAAGAGAAAAATAAAGTAGGATATGAATTGGGGAACAAAGATGACAGAGCAGAAGGGTTTTAAGGTGATTTTTGGAAATAGGTGACAAGGTGGATGGAAGCAGGAAGTACCAGAGGACACAAATATAGTGGCTGAATGGCAACACACAATGGAAGGTGGTAGAAGAGCAAGGTGGTAGAAGAGCAAAGAAACAGTGTGGAAACAGGAGAAGTTCACCAAGGTTGAGAAAGATTATGGAAAAGCTGAAGTGAATGGGAGCATTTTGAAGTCAACTCTTCTGGATTCAAGGCTACTGGAATTTCAGAAAGATAGGGGTGAACAAAACGGGGATACGGAATTTCAGATGATTTGAGGATTGAGGCAGGGAGACTGCCGAATAGATGATTCTAGAAGCTGAACTGGCAGGAGACGCAGACACGAGGCTGGAATTTACACCAAGGTTGGGCTCCCTACATTTCGATGTAAATTTCAGAGATGAGCCCATCTCCAGAGATGAGCCCATCTCCATGTACCCCAGCTCACCCCACTTAAATCTTTCAGCTTTGGCAATGTGAGAGGACATCCCATCTCATACTGCAGCTCTGCACATGGACAGCACCAAGCAAGAGCAGTGGTCACTGTTGGTAGTGTTATGGGCCAGGGTTTAGAGAACCCCAAAGTGAATCATGAAGTTCACCTGACCCACAACTTTTAATAGATTGTGGTATGGGGAGCACCCGTCCCACTCTACAGGTGTGGTACAGCAGAAATGGAAAAGTATTTTTTAAAGCAAAACAATGTTTATTCTATGAACTCAAGTTAACCTTTATAAAACATACAGTGAACATCTTAGCAACCATTAATTCAAATACAACCCCCAAAGAATACACTAAGCAATCCTTAATAACTTCCCGCACAACATCCAGAAGACCGAAGAAACACCTTTTAACAGAAGCACATCAGGTTTACATTCACCACTGAAAACATTTATAATTCTGAATTCACCAAATGATCACGAGACAGTCTTTTCATGGCAGAGAGAACAGCAGGACACCTGCTTTGTCTGGCTTCAGCTCCAACAATGAAAAACGAAAGTAAAACACACCCTGCAGCAAACAGCCTAAAACAAAAGTAAAAAGCTGACAGACAGCCCAGCTCCACCCACACTCTGACATCACTGGTAAACACCCATTTCTTAAAAGTACCGGGCCAAGGCTGAGCTCAGGGCCAACCAGTAATCAATGTCCCACACCTTCTGACTCTTCCTGAGGTTGATGGGGTTGTGACAGTGACTTGTACCTGCAGACAGGAAGGGAAACACTGACTGGGGCTTCATTGACACTAAGTTGAAGGAAATTATTAGCTTATCTGCCTTTTGATGTCAGACAAACTTTTTGTAGAGTTAAGTAAAGACACCATCTTTAGCTTAGACTGAGTAGCAGATGCGATCATAAATCGGTCACATCTGCTGCTGTACATTTCAAGGTGTATAAAATATATAATTGCTTATTGTCACAAGCAGGCTTCAATGAAGTTACTGTGAAAAGCCCCTAGTCACCACATTCCGGCACCTGTTCGGGGAGCTGGTACGGGAATTGAACCCATGCTGCTGGCATTGTTCTGCATTACAAGTCAGCTGTTTAGCCCACTGTGTTAAACCAGCCCCTAACAAGACCAGGCTGCAGAAGGACTAGCAAAGGTTTCATTTAGTCTACTTATTTGTTTTGTTCCAGAAGAGAAATGCAGATTGTATTTCTGCTTCAGATGCACATCTTTTGTACTCTAGACTTTTGGTAGTAGGCTTCAAACAATAGCATTTCAGAGAAGATACTTTCTGTACATTAGAAAGTATCAGATCTGCATTGTTAAGCACATTTACAGCCTTTCAAAATTTATAAACCCTAAAAGGTAATAGTTTCACATGGATTAGAAGATTTTTTTCTCTTTTATGGGATGTAGAAACTGCTGGGATGTGGGGTCATTGTTCCCCATTCCTCATTGCCCTTGAGAAGGTAGTGGTGAGCTGCCTTCCTGAATCACTGCAGTTCCTGTAGGAACATCCACAGCGCTGTTCGGAAGGGAGTTCCAGGATTTTGACCCAGCGACAGTGGCAATGTTATTTCAGGATGGTTTGTGGTTTGGAGAGGAACAAGCCAGGTCATGGTATTCCCATGCATCTACTGATCTTTTCCTTCCAGGTCGGCATCCTTGGAAGGTGATGTTGAAGGAGCCTTGCTGAGTTGCTGCATTGCATCTTATAATAATAATCTTTATTAGTGTCACAAGTAGGCTTACATTACATTGCAATGGAGTTACTGTGAAAATCCCCTAGTCGCCGCATTACGGCGCCTATTCAGGTACACTGAGAGAGAATTCAGAATGTCCAATTCATCTAACAAGCACGTCTTTCGGGACTTGTGGGAGGGAACCGGAGCACCCGGAGGAAACCCACGCAGACAGGGGTAGAATGTGCAGAATCCACACAGACAGTGACCCAAGCCGGAAATCGACCCCGGGTCCCTGGCGCTGTGAAGCAACAGTGCTAACATGCCGCCCATGTAGATGGTACACACTGTTGCCATTGTGCATCAGTGGAAGAGTGAGTGAATTTTTATTGTATGTACGAGGTGCCAATCAAGTGCCTGCTTTGTCCTGGCTGGTATTGGGCTTCTTGAATGTTGTAGGATCTGCACTCATCCAAGCAAATGGAAAGATTTCCATCAGATTCTTGACTTGTGGCTTGTATATGGTGGACAGGCTTTAGGGAGTCGGGAGGTGCGTTATTACCTGCCTCAGACATGCTCTTGCAATCACAGAATTTATATGACTAGTCCAATTCAGTTTCTGGTCAATGATAACATCCAAACAGTATCCCCAGGTAGTGAGGAATTCAGCAGTGGTATTGCCATTGAAAGACAAGGGAAGATCGTTAGATTCTCTTTTGTTGGAAATAGTCAATTGCCTGGCACTTGTGAGGTATGAATGTCATGAAGATGGAATTTTTCATATATTGGCTTAAGCTGGTAATATATTTTTGTCTGGAGCTTTCGGGGCATAGTTTGGCTGTGTGCTTGTAGTAGGGACCTCTAGACATAGGAACATAGGAATTAGGAGCAGAAGTAGGCAATTCAGCCTGCTCCACCATTCAATCAGATCAAGGCTGATCTCTTCCTGGTCTCAAATCCACCTCCCCACCTGTTCCCCATATCCCTTTAACCGTTTTTGTCATCAGAAATATATCTCCTTGAAACCATTTAATGCCTCGGACTCCACCGCAATATTGGGACTCGAGTTCCACAATTTCACCACCCTCCGCAAGAAGTAGTTCTACCTCATTTCAGGGCTGTCGTGGTGAGGTTTCACCGCTTCATGGACAGGGAGTGCGTCCTGAGATGGGCGAAGAAGGAACGGAGCAGCAGGTGGGAGAATACGGAGATGCGTATTTATCAAGACTGGTGTGCAGAGCTGGCTAAGAAGAGGGCTGGATTCAACTGGGCCAAGGCGGTGCTCCACCGAAAGGGGGTGAAGCTCAGGCAAAGGCGGGAGCGGCCGGGGTCAGCAGGAGTCAATGGGGGGAGCAAGGGGGCTAGACGGTGGTCTAGCTGGGGGGGGGGGGGGGGGGGGGGGGGGCGGACAGGGTTGCTGCTGTACTGACCGAAGATGAGCTGGAGGTAAAAGGGAGAGTCGGGGCGGGGGTTCGCCGCCTGGGGGACTGGAGTGTGCGGGAGGCGTGGGCACGTGGCTGGCGTAAGAAAGAGGATGGCTAGTCGGCGCAGGGGGGGGGGGGGGGCGGCGGCACGAGTAGCCCCCTGATCCGGTTGATAACATGGAATGTGAGGGGCCTAAATGGGCCGGTCAAGAGGGCCCGGGTGTTCACGCACTTAAAGGGACGGAAGGCAGACGTTGTTATGCTTCAGGAGACGCACTTGAAGGTGGCAGATCAGATCAGGCTGAGAAAGGGATGGGTATTCAGGGCTGGATGCGAAGACGAGAGGGGTTGCAATACTGGTGGGGAAGCGGGTGTTATTCGAGGCGCTGAATATTGTAGCGGATAATGGGGGTTGATACATGAATGTGAGTGGTAGGTTGCAGGGGACCCGAGTGGTACTGGTGAATGTGTATGCCTCGAATTGGGACGATGCAGGGTTTATGAGGCGCATGTTGAGTCGGTACCTGGATCTGGAAGCGGGGAGCTTGGTAATGGGGGGGACTTTAATATGGTACTAGACCCAGCATTGGACCGATCCAGGTCAAGGACGGGTAAGAAGCCAGCTGCGGCCAAGGTGCTAAGGGGGTTTATGGAACAGATGGGGGGAGTGGATCCGTGGAGGTTTGCCAATCCGGGGGCCAGAGAGTTCTCTTTTTTCTCCCATGTACATCAGGCCTATTCACGGATAGACTTCTTTGTGATGAGTAGGGCACTGATCCCAAGAGTGGAGGGAACAGAATATTCGGCTATAGCGATTTCGGACCACGCCCCGCACTGGGTGGATTTGGAGTTGGGGGAGGAGAGGGACCAGCGTCCGCTGTGGCGCCTGGACGTGGGACTGTTGGCGGATGAGGAGGTTTGTGGGCGGGTCCGGGGGTGCATTCAGAGATACATAGAGGCAATGATAATGGGGCGGTGCAGATGGGTGTGGTTTGGGAGGCTCTGAAGGCGGTGGTTAGGGTAGAGCTAATTTCAATTAGGGCTCACAGGGAGAAGAGAGAGAGGATGGAGAGGGAGAGGTTGGTGGGGGAGATAGTAAGGGTGGACAGGAGCTATGCAGCGGCCCCCGAAGAGGGGCTGCTGAGGGAGCGATGGAACCTCCAAATGGAATTTGATCTATTGACCATGGGGAAGGCAGAGGCTCAGTGGAGGAAAATGCAGGGAGCAGTGTATGAGTATGGGGAGAAGGCGAGTCGGATGCTGGCGCATCAGCTACGTAAGAGGGAGGCAGCGAGGGAGATTGGAGGAGTCAGGGATAGGGGGGGAATATGGTGCGGAGTGCGGTTAAAATAAATGAGGTATTTAGGGATTTCTATGGGGACCTGTACAAGTCAGAGCCCTCGGAGGGGGCAGAGGGGATGCGGCGGTTCTTAGATCAACTGAGGTTCCCGAGGGTGGAGGAAGAGCTGGTGGCTGGCCTGGGGGCCCCGAATAGGCTGGAGGAGCTGGTTAAGGGATTGGGGAGCATGCAGGCAGGCAACGCCCCGGGACCGGATGGGTTCCTGGTTGAATTTTATAGGATGTATGTGGATCTGTTGGGCCCGTTGCTGGTGAGAACCTTCAATGAGGCGAGGGAGGAAGGGACGCTGCCCCCGACAATGTCTCGGGCGCTGATCTCGCTGATTCTCAAGCGGGATAAGGACCCACTGCAGTGCAGTTCGTATAGGCCGATCTCGCTCCTTAACGTAGATGCCAAGTTGCTGGCAAAGGTCCTCGCTACGAGGATTGAGGATTGTGTCCCGGGTGTGATACATGAAGACCAGACGGGGTTCGTGAGGGGCAGGCAGTTAAATGCGAATGTGCGGAGGCTCCTGAACATGATTATGATGCCCTCGGTGGGAGGGGAGGTGGAGGTGGTGGCAGCTATGGTCGCGGAGAAGGCCTTTGATCAGGTGGAGTGGGAGTACCTGTGGAAAGTGCTTAGCAGGTTTGGGTTCGGGGAAGGGTTCATAGGGTGGGTCAGGTTGTTATACAGGGTCCCGGTGGCGAGCGTGTCTACGAACCGGCGGAGATTGGAATATTTCAGATTGTACTGGGGGACGAGACAGGGGTGTCCCCTGTCCCCTTTTGCTGTTCGCGCTGGGAATTGAGCCACGGGCCATGGCATTAAGGGAGCCTAGGAACTGGAGGGGGTTGGTCAGTGGAGGGGAGGAACATCGGGTATCGTTGTATGCTGATGACCTGTTATATATTGCAGATCCAGTGAGGGGGATGGCGGAGGTCATGCAAATCCTTAGGGAGTTTGGGGACTTCTCGGGCTACAAGCTCAACGTGGGGAAGAGTGAGCTATTTATCGTGCATGCGGGAGGCCAGGAAAGGGGGCTAGAGGAGCTAGAGGGCGTTGAAGAGGGCGGAGAGGAGCTTTCGATACATGGGTATTCAGGTAGCTAGGAGCTGGGGGGCCCTGCATAAGCTTAATTTGACACGGTTGGTGGACCAGATGGAGGAAGACTTTAGGAGATGGGATGTGTTGCTACTTTCCCTGGCGGGTAGGGTGCAGTCGGTCAAGATGATGGTCCTCCCGAGGTTCTTGTTCGTGTTCCAGTGCCTGCCCATCCTAATCCCCAAGGCTTTTTTCAAGCGGGTAAGCAGGAGTATTATGGGTTTTGTATGGGCGAGCAAGACCCCGAGGGTGAAGAGGGTGTTTCTGGAGCGCAGTTGGGACAGGGACGGGCTGGCGCTGCCGAATCTGTGTGATTATTATTGGGCAGCTAATGTGGCAATGATCCGTAAATGGGTAATGGAGGGAGAGGGGGCAACGTGGAAGAGGCTAGAGGCGGAGTCTTGTGTGGGTACTAGCTTGGGTGCGCTGGTGACGGCACCGCTGCCGCTACCGCCGACGAGGTACACCATGAGCCCGTTGCTGTCGGCGACATTGAAGATCTGGGGGCAGTGGAGGTGACAAAGGGGTGAGGTGGCGGCCTCAATTTGGTCTCCGATACGGGATAATCATAGGTTTGTGCCGGGCAGGATGGTTGGGGGATTCCTAAGTTGGCATCGGGCAGGAATTAAAAGGATGGGGGTCCTGTTTATAGATGGGACTTTTGCTAGCCTAGGGGCACTGGAGGAGAAATTTGGGTTGCCTCCCGGAAACGCTTTTAGATATATGCAAGTGAGGGCGCTTGTGAGGTGGCAGGAGAGGGAATTTCCACTACTTCCAGCACAAAGGATTCAGGACAGGGTGATTTCGGGTGTATGGGTTGGAGAAGGCATGGTCTCGGCGATTTATCAGGAGCTGCAGGAAGCGGAGGAGGCCTCGGTGGAGGAGTTGAAGTGCAAGTGGGAGGAGGAGCTCGGGGAGGAACTGGATGAGGGTCTGTGGGCTGATGCCCTGGGCAGGGACAATTCCTCCTCCTCATGCGCCAGGCTCAGTCTAATACAGTTCAAAGTAATACATCAGGCGCATATGACGGGCGAGGATGAGTAGGTTTACTGGGGTGGAGGACAGATGTGTGAGATGTTCGGGGAGCCCAGCGAATCACGCCCATATGTTCTGGACGTGCCCGGCACTGGAGGGGTTCTGGAGGGGCTTTGCGAGGGCTATGTCCAAAGTTGTGAACACCCGGGTCAAGCCGAGCTGGGGGACAGCACTATTTGGGGTATCGGACGAGCTGGGAGTGCAGGAGCCGAAAGAGGCCGGAGTTCTGGCCTTTGCTTCCCTGGTAGCCCGGCGGGGGATCCTACTAAAGTGGAGAGATGCAAAGCCCCCGAGCGCGGAAACTTGGATCAATGGCGTGGCAGGGTTCATTAAGTTGGAGAGGATAAAGTTTGCCTTGCGAGGGTCTGTGCAGGGGTTCTCCAGGGGGTGGCAGCCGTTCCTAGACTTTCTCGCGGAACGCTAGGTGGAGGTCGAAACAGCAGCAACCCAAGGGGGGGGGGGGGTTGGTTTATGTTTTTGTTAAAAGGGGGCGTTTTCCCCACTTTTGTAGTTATTGGTTAAATGGGGTTAATGTATCCTTGTTTGATTTCCTATGTCTAATTTTGTTTTTCTTTCTCTCTTTCTGGAGTGTTTGGTTGAAAATTGTTGAAAATTTTGAATAAACATATATTTTTTTAAAAAATCTACTGCCTCTGAAATAATATCTGTGACCTCTTGTTCTAGATTGCCCCACAAGGGGGAACATTTGGTTTTCATTTACTTTATCAATCCCTTTTGGTATTTTATATACCTCAATCAGATCCCCTCTCATTCTTCTAAACTCCAGCGAGTAACAAGCATGTCTATTGGGACTTGAGGGAGGAAATATGTCAACCCTTTCATCCCCGGAATCAATCTGGTGAACCTCCTCTGAACTGCCTCCAATATCACCACATCCTTCCTCAAATAAGGAGACCAAAATAGGCCACAATACTCCAGATGTGGTCTCACCAACACCCTATACAATTGCAACGAAACTTCTCTACTTTTGTACCCCAGTCCTTTTGCAATAAACACTAACTTTCCATTTGTCTTTTTAATTACATGCTGTACCTGCATACCAACTTTCTGCGATTCATGAACAAAGGCAGCCAGATCCCTCTGCCCAGACGCATTGTGAATCTGCTTTTCATTTAGATAATTTGCATTTCTAAGAGGCCGAAATGGGTAACCTCACACTTAACTGCACTGAACTCCATCTGCCAAATTTTTGCCCAATCTCCTAGCCTGATTAGCCTGTTTGTAAAATCTTTATCTCCTCTTCACTGCCTGCTTTTTCACCTATTTCAATGTCATACGCAAATTTTGCTACGTTATGCTTGCAGATCATTTATATAGATTGTAAACAGTTGAGGTCTGAGTACTGACCCTGTGGCACCCCGCTAGTTACAGTTCACCAGCCAGAGAAACACCCATTTGTCCTGACCCTATGCTTTCTGTCAGTCAGCCAATCCTCAAACCAATCTGGTACTCTACCCCAATCTCCTATGATCTCACCGTCTGGACCAGTCTTTTATGCAGCACCTTGTTAAAGGCCTTCTGGAAGTCTAGATATACCACATCCACAGATTCCCCATTATCCACCTTGCTGGTTGCGTCCTCAAAGAAATCAAGCAAGTTTATCAAGACTTTTGCTGTGATAATAATGGAGAGTTTATCAGTCAGCTATCAGCAGCACTGCTGCCTCAAAGCGCTGAGGACACGGGCTCAATCCTGGCCCTGGGTCTCTGTCCATGTGGAGTTTGCACATTCTCCCGTGTCTGCTTGGGTCTCACTCCCACAACCCAAAGACATGCAGGGTAGGTAGATTGGCCACGCTAAATTGCCCTTAATTGGAAAGAAAAGAATTGGACACTCTAAATTTAAAAAAACAATTAGATATCGGCAGTTCAAGACAGAAATTCAGAAGTTGCCACCAGAGGAATCTCTTCATCCACATGGTGAATGGTTGCACTTCTGACAAATTCACAGCAATCGCAAGGGCTTGGAATAATTACCCAATAGTGCCACACTCTAAATCATTGAAGAAATTAGAGCTGTAACATTCAGACTTCAGTGAGTTTTTAATGGCAGAGTAAATTATAATTAGTACTGAATATTTTTGAAATGGAAAATTAATTTTACAAACATGGAGACTCATTCCATCAGGAGAAAATTAATCTATTGTATTTTTTAAAGTTTTTCTCACGTGTCTCGCTTAATCCTATCTGTATGCCCATTTGTTATTTAACTTTCTGTACACTGATTTGAACATAATTTACATTTCTGGCTTTTACGTCCTGGTTTACAATCTGCGTTTCTCGGTTGGTTGCAGAGTCATCCTGCTGCGTTACCTGTTCACAGAACCACAGATCCCCTATAGAATGAGTTGTACTCGTCCAGGCGCCTGAAAACTAAAAGTCTCAGCTGACAAGCCTGCAAAAAACATCTCTGGACCACTGTACTTGGGGTCAGTGACAAAGCGTGTGTGTTTAGGGTCCCCTAGCTCCAACAAATAATATTTTAGGTATTTAGTTAGGCCTTAAAAAAGACTACATTGGAGCCAGATCTTTAGATATTGGATATTATTTTGAGCCAGGTGCCTGTGTTAAGGGGGAAGAATTGTTACATGGAAAGTGAAGGACCTAGACACAATGGTGTCCAAGATAAGTCCTCTTGTACCCATTTGACAAACAAAAAAGAAATCCAATTCAGGTTTTGCAAGCTAATATACCCATGAAAATCAGTTCTCGAAAATCTTGATAGAAATTGAAATAATTACACAAAATGTAATTATTCCACAAAAATGGTAGCTGGTGAGGAGTTTACTTCTATTAATTAATACATCGTGCTGCTTCAATGTATAATGAGGTACTCTATATCGAAAACATAACTATTCTGAATGTCTGATGTTTTTTTCCTTTAGCATTTCATAATGGAGACAGAATCTCACAAGTCATTGATAGCAGAAGAGAATGCCCCCTGTGATGGTGATGCCCCTTCAATGCCAATAGACATTCAATTTCAAGCCTCCCCCAAAACACAGCCATACGTGTGCACCTTGAGTCCACATCTGATCGCTAAAGCACAGGAAGAGCTTCAGGAGAAGCCTGAATGGAGGCTCCGCGATGTGCAGGCTCTGAGAGACATGATTTTGAAGGAAGCACCAAATCTAAAAACCCGCATGGATGATGCCTTTTTGTTACGCTTCCTCAGAGCTCGCAAGTTTGATTATGACAGGGCGTTGAAGCTTTTAATGAATTATCATGCAAGCCAAAGGACTTGGCCCGAGGTGTTTACAAATTTGAAACCATCTGCAATAAAACATGTGCTAGACTCTGGATTTCTTACTGTTCTCCCTTATCCTGATCCTTACGGTCGGTGTATTTTGGTAATTCGACCAGGTAAATGAACAGAATTGAGCGAAAGTGTATTTGAAAAACTTAAAGCAAAGTGAGTGTGCTTAATTGAAAACCATGTCATTCTTAAATCTTAAATGAAAATATCCAGGCTGTGCAATGGCAAGATTTCTACAAAGCTACTTGGTTGGAATCATCGAGTCCCTGCAGTGCCATTTGGCCCATCCAGTCTGCACCGACCCTCTGAAAGAGCACCTCACGCGCGCCCCCCCCCGCCCCCATCCCAGTAACCCCACCTAACCTTTGGACACTAAGGGGCAATTTAGCATGGCCAATCCACCTAACCTGCACATCTGTGGACCTAGGGAGCACCCAGAGGAAACCCACGCAGACAAGAGGAGAACGTACAAACTTCAAACAGATAGTAAAGGTTGGAACTGAACCCGGGTCCCTGGCGCTGTGAGGTAGCCATGCTAACCACTGAGCCACCGTGCCACCCACATAATTTAATTTATTCTTTCATGGGATGTGGGCATCACAGCCAAAGCCAGTATTTGTTGCCCATATGCTGGACCCCATCTCAGAGGACAGTTAAGAGTCAACTAGACTGCTATGGGTCTGGAGTCACATGCAGGCCAGACTAGAACCTTCTCTAAAGATTTTTACGGCACTCCAGAACAGTTTCATAGTCACTATTTAATTTTTTTGAATTCCAGTCCTATAATTAAAAGATAATTGTGCTGAACCAGAATAGTGCTGAGTGACACTTAACAGTTGATGAAGCTTTTACATAATTAAATTTATAGGATTATTAATCACAGATCAGCAGTATACCTTCGGTAGCATTCATTGGTGACAGAATCCAAAGCTGTATTGCTGACAATTAGCTGATATAATTCTACGTTGTCTTGTCTGTTTATTCTTTACTTGAAAACAGTAATTAAAAGCGGAGGAGGACTCTACCATCTTTACTGTAGGAGGGCTGTGTGCCTCTTCCTTACAGGGAATGGTTCTTTTGACTTACTTTCTGAGGCAGTAATGTACATAGACAGGTGTAACAAGATAACTGTTACATCTGTTATTGTTACGGCGATTTCTGACGATTGTAGTGCCTTAACCACTTCAGAATTAAAGAACCAAATGTTTTATTGAAGCACTTCCATTGGGAACAATGAACATAACTAATTACAATCTATATTAATGACTGGGATGATGGTATCAAATGTACGGTTGCTAACTTTGCTAATGACACAAAGATAGGTCGGAAAGTAAGTTTTGAAGAGGATGTAGACTGGTTGAGTGCCGGAACAAAATTGGTAGATGGAGTATAATGTGGGAAAATGTGAACTTGGCAATTTTGGCAGGAGGAATAAAAAGCCACATATTATTTAAATGGGGAGAGATTGCAGAACTCTGAAATACAGAGGGATCTGGGTGCCCTCGTCCATGAATCATAGAAAGTTAGTATACAGGTACAGCAAGCGGTTAGGAAGGCAAGTGGAATGTTGATGTTCATTGCAAGAGGAATGGAATATAAAAGTGGGGATGTTTTGCTACCATTGTATAGGGTATTAATGCAACCACTTATTGGCTACTTTGTACAATTTTGGTCTCCTTATTTAAGAAAGGATGTAATTGCATTTGAAGCAGTTCAAAGAGGGTTCACTTGACTAATCCCGGGGATGAGGGAGTTATCCTACAAGGAAATGTTGGTTACGTCAGGCCTGTATCTATTGGAGTTCAGAAGAATGAGAAGGCGATCTTATTGAGAAAAATAAGAGCCTGAGGTGACTTGAAAGTGCGGTTGCTAGAAGGATGTTTCCCTTGTGGGAGAGATTAGAACAAGGGGACAGTTTTTTAAAAAAAGTCTCCCATTTAAGATGGAGATGAGAAGTAACATTTCCTTTCAGAGCATCATGAGTCTGTGAAACTGTCTTCCCCAGAGAGTGGTGGAGACTGAGAATCCATCTACCGCAACCTGTACAATATTGCATATTATGAAGGCTGAGTTAGATCGATTCTTGGTTGACAAGGGCATCAAAGGGTATAGAAGGAAAGTGGAGTTGAGACAACAATCAGATCAGCCATGATCTTATTGAATGGCGGCGTAGGCTTGAGGGGCTGAATGGTCTGCTCCTGCTCCTAGTTCGTAAGTTCATATGCATATAAGCAACTTTAAAAAAATATTGTACAAGGAAGTGTGATTCCCTATACCCTTTTTTGTTTTCTCAATTTATTGTCTGCTCTACAATATCTATTTCTGCTCACTTTGCTGTTGTACTTCTGGCCTTGTTGTTAGCTTACATTCTGGTCCTGTGTTTCTGTTTGCACTTCCCATTGTGCACAGTCCCCAATATTTGACTGAAAACTGTCATGAGTTATTTGCTGTATACCTGGAATTAAACCGGGGCCTGCCAGTAATCCCCATACACCAGTGAGGATTCTTCCTGTTTCATTAATAAAACTAAAAAATGTTTTATGTCATCACTTAATTGGGATGTGCAATAATTTCTGATTGAAGAGCTGCCTGTGGACAAGGTTGTGTGTGAGAGCTGGCCACAGTAAAATAGCATGTAGAGAACATTATATACACTTCATATACATCTATATATATGGAGTTAAGGCCAGGATGAGATCAGCCATGGTCGAATGGCGGAACAGACTCGATGGGTCAAACAGCCTAAATCTTATGAATTTATGAATTTATCTCTTTAGATCTTTTAAGGAATTCTGTAACACACTTTAAGAACTGAAGATTTTCTCCTGAGCTTTTCCTCGGCATTCAAATGAATAATTACCAATCCTTGGACTGGAGATATATGAATTGTCTATTTAATGACATTTAAAATCAGGATTTAATTGTGACAGTTTTTTGGACATTTTTCCTATACTGTCTTTCCATGTGGATTATGAAGGAAATATTCATGGCCTTAGGTTTCTCAGATTGTGTATGGGCTAATCAAAGGGTATTATATTTTAAATGTGAGTGATTGTGCTTTGCAAAGGCACTTAAACATGTAACTTATATTCTAGGGAAATGGAGGATTGGTGATTATCCTATCACAGAAAACATTCGTGCCATTTATATAACATTGGAGAAGCTTGTTCGGGCAGAAGAGAATCAGGTGAATGGAATTGTCATCCTTGCAGACTACAGTGGCGTTACCCTGGCCCAAGCTGCACAGCTTGGTCCATTCATGGCCAAAAAGGTCATTGGAATTCTACAGGTAAATATAAAGTATATAATATAAAGTAAAATTTGAAGTGTTTTCAGGGCTTTTTAGTCCCAGCATTAGGCAGAGCTGCCATTGACCCTAATGTGCCTAATTTATGGATTTCATATTGTTCCTCTTTCTCTGTCAAAATGACATAGTTATAATCAGGTGAGAAAGGATGAAATGCCCCCCCCCTTCCCCCCTCCTTGTTTGAACGCAACAGGTTTTGTTGCCAAATCAGCAACAATTTAACTTTTTACACACTCTGATCATAAAAGAACCAATCGGATAAGTTTTCTGGAGTTTAACTAAGAAGGAGGTTTGAACGAAGAGCAAAGAACAAAGAAAAGTACAGCAAAGGCCCTCTAAGCCTGCGCCGACCAAGCTGCCCGTCTACATAGAACATAAAACATAATGTGCAGAAGGAGGCCATTCAGCCCATCGAGTCTGCACCGACCCACTTAAACAGCACGGTAGCATTGTGGTTCGCACAATTGCTTCACAGCTCCAGGGTCCCAGGTTCGATTCCCGGCTTGGGTCACTGTCTGTGCGGAGCCTGCACGTTCTCCCCATGTGTGTGTGGGTTTCCTCCGGGTGCTCCGGTTTCTTCCCACAGTCCAAAGATGTGCAGGTTAGGTGGATCGAACCTGGGACCCTGCTGCTGTGAAGCCACAGTGCTAGCCACTGTGCTACCGTGCTGCCCTGGTCTAATCTAAAACATTCTACACTTCCGGGGCCCTTATCCCTCTATTCCCATCATGTATTTGTCAATACGCCCCTTAAACGTCTCTATCGTACCTGCCTCCATCACCCTCTTCGGCAGCGAGTTCCAGGCACCCACTACCCTCTGTGTAAAAAAACTCCCTCGCACATCTAAAAAACTTCCCTTGCATACCTTGCTTTATTATACTTAAACTGATCTAAGTAAAATAATAAAATACGCTCTGACTTCCGCAAATACATACGCGCAAACACTCAGTTCACACATACACACCAATAGATTATAGAGTGGGGAAGGATAGATATGTCAGCTTAGACTCCAGAGAAATAAAAGGGGTACACAGTCTGTAGCTTGGTGACTCTCCTGTTACATGTCACCCAGTGATTCTTTTAAAAATAAATTTAGAGTACCCAATTCATTTTGTCCAATCAAGGGGCAATTTTGCGTGGCCAATCCACCTACCCTGCACATCTTTGGGTTGTGGGGGTGAAACCCATGTAAACACGGGAAGAATGTGTAAACTCCACACGGACAGTGACCCAGAGCCATGATCGAACCTGGGATCTCGGCGCCGCGAGGCAGCAATGCTAACCACTGCGCCACCGTGCTGCCCGTCACCCAGTGATTCTAACATGGTTGTGGCATGTCTAGGAACCTCCTGTTGAATATCTCCGGTGATTCCCTTGATGCTTCGTTCATGGGAACAATATATCTGGCTCACTCATATCCTCCTAAGGTTATTGCCCTTGATCGGTCTTTGCAGGTGCTGTGTCTCATCTCAGTGGGTTGCAATGTGGAGAATACAGTGATCTAAATTTGGGTAGCCACCTTTCTTGTGAGGTCAAATCACACATTTAGTCTGTGTTTTAAAATATCTCTGTTTTTAAAAGTTCAACTTGGTTTTCTAGCCAGTGGATTAAAAATGATAATTCGGCATAAAGCATGTTTTTATGACACCTCCAAATCACACGGAATGAAATGTGACTTACAGGAACATTTCATTATAAAGTTGTAATAAAATAAACACACACACATTAATCTCCACGCTCTCACTTATAAATCTTAACACTGTTACAGCTTTGCTCTGTTTAAGTTCAAATCTTCTGAAGCACCGATCCCGTCCCTGGGTCACTGTCCGTGTGGAGTTTGCACAGTCTCCCCGTGTCTGCGTGGGACTCACACCCAACAACCTCAAAGATGTGCAGGGTAGGCGGACTGGCTGTGCTAAATTGCCCCTTAATAATAAAAAAAATCTTCTGAAGCACAATTATAACTAAATCCCTTTTGGTGTTGGGAGTTAGGTTTAAGGAAGGTTTTGTTTCAGAACCTGTGCCTACTGACCTTTTCCTTCGAAATCCCTGTTAGGTGTCTTCTAGTGTGCCTGGATGTTCACTAACATCTGGTGGTAGTTCTCTCCATCTTTGGTTGGCTATGGATTTAACAGGAGTTCAAGTTGAACTCTGGGGCCTTAAAATAAATCACATTTCATTGGTTGCTGAGATCGAAGGTTTCTACTGTGCAAATTTCTTTTACCATATGGTTGTACCAGCTGTGACGTTCCTGACCCATAGTTGCGGTGTCCACAACTTGTGGGTTGAACAGTTCCATTTCTGGTGCATTTGATAAATCTTATTTCTAAGATGATAATTGGGGATAAATTGCTCTTGAGTCCTTGTGGAGCGTCTGGGTTCCCTTCCTGCACTTAGACGTCAGAGGGTTCTAAATCTGGGCTTGGTGGGATTTGGAATTTTGACGGCCATTTGATTCATCAGTAGATAATTCCACACTGATTTCACTTGTATTTCCCTTGTGGTTTCCACATGTGGCACTTGTTTTAGGGTGTGTTACCTTCCTTTTTTCTTTTACCTCGGGAATGTGTTCCTCCCCAATCTGTCTCGTATCTTCTGGGTCCCTTCTACCCTCAGGTGGTTACCCAGCTTCTGCTGCATTCCCCTGTGGCTCTTTAACTAGGCGAGGCATCATCCTTACGTTCTGATTATTTGTTTGGCAACTTCCTTTATCTCTATTTACATATTGATAGAAGGAATCCGCTAACCATGCTTCTGCTGCATTTCCTTCAACTGCTGCTCCTGTTCCAACACCTTGGTTTTCCTCTGGCCCTATTTTGGCCACTTTAATCCTTTCAGGCTTTTCCCTGGCTTCCTTAAATCTTGCGGGCTCTAACCTGACTCAGTTAAAGTCTACTTGCTCCAACCTGGCTCTGTTGTTTTCCTTCAATCTCTTCAGTCTTATGACCTCTATTTCCCCCAGTGAGACCGTTGAAACTTCCTCAGCCCTCTGCATCTGTGCAGAATTTGGCTTATTCTCCTCAGTCTCCCAGTCTCTATGGACTGCCCAGAACACTTTGTGGGTTCTACCTTCCCACCAGCTAAGTCATTACCTAATAAAAAATCTACCCATGTATGGGCAAGCTTGGGACCCAAGTGTGGTCATACCCAAGTACATGTCCTGTATCTAGCTGTCTCTGCAGGTCCATTTTAATTAAAATGACCTCTACATAGTCACCAGTGAATCCCTTAACCAGCACACTGGTATTCACTCTATATTTGGTTGGAAAATCAGCAACTGCTGCCACAAGCTGAGATCGTAAATAACCTATGTTTGGAGAAAACTGTTCTCCTTTCATGGCCTTTTTAGAAAAAGCAGGGTTCATCTTTCCTTTAAATAGAAAACCCGGGTATATACTCTGGCCTTTGACCATATTTAAATACAGGCTTGCGACCTTCATGGACATCAATACTGTCTTGATTACAACGTCCCTGGTTGATTTTCTGGCATGCCAAGTTCTTTATTAGGTAACCAGGTTTTCCACACTAAAAGCACACTGGGTTCCTTCTTTTAAAAGTTGGGGATTGAACTTTATTACTGCCCTTTTCTCCCAAGCCTGCTTTGGCTTCATCTGCTTCCCTCCTATCTCTTCCTCACCTGTAAAAAATACCAGATCATAGTACATTTTGAGTTAAGGTTCTGTGTGTTAACTTATAATCATCTGCTATGATAGCTGCTTGTCTGCTTTTCAACACTCTTTACTCTTCCACAAAGATTTTTATGGAAAGCGGGAGAGAGCTTGTGGTAAACCACTGTATTGTATTGTACTGTTACATGCCTGGGCGTGTCCCTGCTGGGTCCGAACCACTGTAGTATATAATCTGTGTATTGTGGTAAACTGCCACTGTATTATATGTAATGTGGTAAACTACTGCCTGCTGGCATCGCCTCCCCCGGCTCGGTATAAAGGTGGCTAGGCTCCGCCGCTGCCCCAGTTCGGGATCCGAGGCCAGGAGGCTTTCTGTTTAGTTTATTAAAGCCTCAGTTACGTTCACCACTTGCCGTGTGTTCATTGATGGCATATCAATTTAATAAACTAAACATCTAAGATGAATTCATCACTCAAGCCAGATCTCCTGGAGCTGGACCCATAGGTAGCCGACGCCACTGCAACATTCGAGCACTGGCTAAGCTGCTTCGAAGCGTACCTCGGATCCTCCACCGAAGACTTCACCGACCTCCAAAAGAAGCAGATCCTCCACGCACAGGTTAGCCCGCAAGTCTTTCTTCTCATCAGGGACGCCCCCTCGTATGCGGAGGCGACAGTGCTGCTGAAGGGACACTATGTAAAGTCTGTAAATGAAGTGTATGCTAGGCAACTTCTCGCCATGAGACGACAATGCCCTGGGGAATCAGTAGCAGAATTGAGAAAGCCTGCCAGGCCTGTTCTCTCCCGAAAACTCCTAGGCCCAACAGCGCTGCCTGCTGCCTGTTGGGGCCGCCCCCAGCTGCCGCGCCACCCGCCATGTGCGACCCGTGGGTGCCGCCATATTCGATTTCGCCCGCCACGTGCGACCCATGGGGGCTGCCATCTTTGATGAGATCTTGTACTCTACCCGCCACGCGCGGCCCATGAGGGCCGCCATCTTTGACACCATCCCCGATGCCATCCACCATCTTTGGACCACTCCGCAACCTCTCGGGAGCCCTGCTCACCCGGTCGTACGCTGGCCGCCGCTACCTCCGACCAGCCTACCCATCACCTTCTGAAGCTCGCCTCCATCACGCTCGACCAGCCTCGGCCTCATTACCTCACAAAATCTATGATGACCGTCCGGATCAACGGGCACGAGACGGCCTGCCTTTTCGACTCCGGGAGCACAGACAACTTCATACAGCCAGATAAGGCAAGGCGCTGCTCCCTCCCAATTTTACCCGCGACCTAGAAAATCTCCCTGGCTTCCGGATCACATACAGTAGAAATCCAGGGGTACTGTGTTGCGACCTTTACTGTACAAGACGTAGAGTACACTAACTTTAAGCTCAACATCCTTCCCCATCTCTGCACTGCCCTATTACTGGGGCTCGACTTTCAGTGCCACCTCCAAAGCCTTACTTTAAAGTTTGGTGGAGCCCTGCCCCCCCTCACCGTCTGTAGCCTCGCGACCGTTAAGGTCGCCCCACCCTCGCTCTTCGCTAATCTCACCCCGGACTGTAAGCCCATCGTTACTAGGAGCAGACGATATAGTGCCCGGGACAGGGCCTTTATCAGGTCAGAGGTCCAGCGACTCCTACGAGAGGAGATCATTGAGGCGAGTACCAGCCCCTGGAGCGCCCAAGTGGTGGTCATCAAGACTGGGGAGAAGCACCGGATGGTCATCGACTACAATCAGACTATCAACCGGTACACGCAGCTCGATGCGTACCCCCTCCCCCGCATATCTGACATGGTCAATCAGATTGCGTAGTATCGAGTCTTCTCCACAGTTGACTTGAAGTCTGCGTACCACCAGCTCCCTATCCGCCCAGAGGACCGCCAATACACTGCCTTCGAGGCAGATGGCCGCCTCTACCACTTCCTCAGGGTTCCCTTCGGTGTCACCAATGGGGTCTCGGTCTTCCAACGAGAAATAGACCGAATGGTTGACCAGTATGGGCTGCGGGCCACATTCCCGTACTTAGATAATGTCACCATCTGCGGCCATGACCAGCAGGACCATGACGAAAACCTCCGGCACTTCCTCCACACCGCTAAACTCCTGAACCTCACCTATAATAAGGAAAAATACGTTTTCTGCACAACCCGCCTAGCCATCCTTGGCTACGTTGTGGAAAATGGAGTCCTAGGGCCCAACCCCACCTTATCCTGGAACACTCCCTCCCCCACTGCCCCAAGGCCCTGAAGAGATGCCTGGGGTTATTCTCTTAATATGCCCAGTGGGTCCCCAATTATGCGGACAAGGCCCGTCCACTTATTAAATCCGCCGTTTTTCCCCTGACGGCTGAGGCCCGCCTGGCCTAAACCGCTTCAAGGCAGATATTGCCAAAGCTGCGATGCACGCTGTGGACGAGTCCATTCCATTCCAGGTGGAAAGCGATGTGTCGGACTCTGCTCTGGCCGCTACCCTCAACCAGACGGGCAGGCCCGTGTCTTTCTTCTCCCGTACCCTCCAGGGCTCCGAAATTCGACACTCCTCCGTCGAAAAGGAAGCCCAAGCCATTGTAGAAGCTGTGCAACATTGGAGGCAATACCTGGTCGGCAGGCGATTCACTCTCCTCACTGACCAACGGTCGGTTGCCTTCATGTTTAACAATACACAGCGAGGCAAAATCAAGAACGACAAGATTCTGAGGTGGAGGATCGAGCTCTCCACCTACAACTACGATATCTTGTATCGACCTGGGAAGCTCAATGAGCCCCCAGATGCCCTAACCCGCGGTACATGTGCCAGCGCACAAGTAAACCGACTCTGGGCTATCTACAATGACCTCTGTCACCCGGGAGTCACCCGTTTTTTTCACTTTATCAAGGCTCACAACCTGCCTTACTCCATCGAGGAGGTCAGGACCATGACCAGGGACTGCCAGGTCTGCGCGGAGTGGGAGAAGGACCAGCGCCCGCTGTGGCGCTTGGAGGTGGGGCTGTTGGCGGACGAGGAGGTGAGCGAGCGGGTCCGAGGAAGTATAGAGAGGTACTTGGAGACCAACGACAACGGGGAGGTCCGAGTGGGGATGGTATGGGAGGCACTGAAGGCGGTGGTGAGGGGAGAGCTGATCTCCATCAGGGCCCACAAGGAGCGGGGGGAGAGGGAGAGGCTGGTGGGGGAGATGGTGAGGGTAGACAGGAGGTATGCGGAAGAACCTGAGGAAGGATTGTTGAGGAAGAGGCGCAGCCTCCAGGCCGAATTCGACCTGGTGACCACCAGGAAGGCAGAGGTGCAGTGGAGGAAGGCCCAGGGGGTGGTCTACGAGTATGGGGAAAAGGCAAGCCGGATGCTGGCGCATCAACTTCGGAAGCGGGACGCAGCTAGGGAGATCGGGGGAGTTAAGGACAGGGGAGGGAGCATGGTGCGGAGTGGGGTTGGCATCAATGGGGTCTTCAGGGATTTCTACGAGGAATTGTACCGATCCGAGCCCCCACGGGAGGAGGGAGGGATGGGCCGTTTCCTGGACCAATTGAGGTGTCCAAAGGTGGAAGAGGGGACTGGTGGTGGGACTGGTGGTCCCGATTGGGCTGGAGGAGCTGATCAAAGGGATAGGAAGCATGCAGGCGGGGAAGGCACCGGGGCCGGACGGTTTCCCGGTCGAGGTCTATAAATAATATATGGACCTGTTGGGCCCGCTGTTAGTTAGGACCTTCAATGAGGCAAGGGAGGGGGGGGCTTTACCCCTGACGATGTCCCGGGCACTGATCTCCTTGATCCTGAAGCGGGACAAGGATCCCCTGCAATGTGGGTCTTACAGACCGATTTCCTTGCTAAATGTAGATGCCAAGGTGCTGGCGAAGGTCTTAGCCACGAGGATTGAGGATTGTGTGCCGCAGATCATCCATGAAGACCAGACGGGGTTTGTGAAGGGGAGACAGTTGAACGCGAATGTGCGGAGGCTTTTGAACGTTATCATGATGCTGGCGAGGGAGGGGGAGGTGGAGATAGTGGTGGCGATGGACGCTGAGAAAGCCTTCGATAGGGTAGAGTGGGGGTACCTGTGGGAGGTGCTGAAGAGGTTTGGGTTTGGGGAGGGGTTTGTCAGGTGGGTTAGGCTGTTGTATGAGGTCCCGATGGCATGTGTGGCCACAAATAGGAGGAGGTCCGAGTACCTTTGGTTGCACAGAGGGACGAGACAGGGGTGTCCCCTGTCCCCCCTGCTCTTCGCACTGGCGATTGAACCCCTGGCTATGGCACTGAGAGAGTCGAGGAACTGGAGGGGGTTGGTGCGGGGTGGGGAGGAGCATAGGGTGTCGCTTTATGCGGACGACCTGCTGCTGTATGTGGCGGACCCGGTGGTAGGAATGCCAGAGGTAATGAGGATGCTTAGGGAATTCGGGGACTTTTCGGGGTACAAGCTCAATATGGGGAAGAGCGAGCTGTTCGTAGTTCAGCTAGGGGACCAGGAGAGGGGGATTGGCGAGCTCCCACTAAAAAGGGCGGAGAGGAGTTTCAGATATTTAGTGGTCCAGGTGGCCAGGAGCTGGGGGGCCCTGCAGAGGCTTAACTTTACAAGGCTGGTGGAGCAAATGGAGGAGGAGTTCAAGAGGTGGGACACGTTGCCGCTGTCCCTGGCGGGTAGGGTGCAGTCAATCAACATGACGGTGCTCCCAAGGTTTTTGTTCCTGTTCCAGTGCCTCCCCGTGTTTATCCCGAAGGCTTTTTTCAGGCGGGTTAACAGGAGTATAATGGGGTTTGTGTGGGCGCGAGGGACTCCGAGGGTGAGAAGAGTGTTCCAGGAGCGGAGTAGAGATGGGGGGGCTGGCGCTGCCCAACCTCCATGGGTACTACTGGGCCGCCAATGCGACAATGGTGCGCAAGTGGGTGATGGAGGGGGAGGGGGCTGCATGGAAGAGGCTGGAGACTGGCTTCCTGTGTGGGTACGAGTCTGGGGGCGCTGGCAACGGCGCCGCTGCCGCTCCCTCCAAGGAGGTATACCACGAGCCCGGTGGTGGTGGCGGCCCTCAAAAAGAGGCGGCACAGGGGGGAAGTTAGGGCCTCGGCGTGGACCCCATTACGGGGGAACCACCGGTTCGCCCCAGGAAGAACAGGTGGAGGGTTTTCGGGGTGGCACAGGGCAGGCAAACGAAAGTTGGGGGACCTGTTTGTGGACGGGAAGTTCGCGAGCTTGGGTGAGCTGGAGGAGAAGTACGGGCTCCCCCCCAGGGAACACCTTCAGGTACTTACAGGTAAGGGCGTTTGCCAGACGGCAGGTGGTGGAATTCCCACGGCTTCTGCCACACACAGTACAGGACAGGGTGCTCTCGGGGGGGTGGGTGGGAGTGAGGAAGATCTCAGAAACTTACCAGGTGATGCAGGAGGAGGAGGAGGCCTCGGTGGTGGAGTTGAAAGGTAAGTGGGAGGAGGAGTTGGGAGAGGAGATTGAAGAGGGGACGTGGGCAGATGCCCTGGGGAGGGTGAACTCTTCCTCTTCATGCGCGAGGCTCAGCCTCATACAGTTTAAGGTGCTGCACAGGGCACACATGACCGGAACAAGGATGAGCAGGTTCTTTGGGGGTGAGGACAGGTGTGTTAGGTGCTCAGGGAGCCCAGCAAATCACACCCATATGTTCTGGGCATGCCCAGCGCTGGAGGAATTTTGGAAGGGCGTAGCGAGGACTGTGTTGAGGGTGGTAGGATCCAGGGTCAGATCGGGCTGGGGGCTCGCAATATTTGGGGTGGCAGAGGAGCCTGGAGTGCAGGAGGCGAAAGAGGCCGGAATTCTGGCCTTTGCGTCCCTGGTAGCCCGGCGAAGGATTCTCCTTCAGTGGAAAGATACGAGGCCCCCAAGCGTGGAATCCTGGATCAGCGATATGGCAGGGTTCATTAAATTGGAGAGGGTGAAATTCACCCTGACAGGGTCGGTACAAGGGTTCTTTAGGCGGTGGTAACCGTTCTTAGACTTTCTGGCAGAACGATAGACATTGGTCAATGGCAGCAGCAGGTGGGGGGGTGGGGGGTTTACTTTATTTTTGTTTATGTTATTTACACTGGAAGGGTCTGAGGGGGTGTATACACCTGTTGTCTTAAGTCGGGGTGTTAATGTTAATTTATTATTTAGGTACAGGGGGGGAGGGGTTGCTTTTTTATATTGTGTTTTGTACTTAACCCTGTTGGGTTCTTTTTTCTTTCTCATTTTGTTATTGATATTTTATGAAAATCTTTAATAAAAATTATTTTTTTTAAAAAAAGGTCTGCGCGGAGTGCAAACCGCACTTCTATCGGCCAGACAGAGCACACTTGGTAAAGGCCTCTCGCCCCTTTGAGCGCCTCGATTTCAAAGGGCCCCTCCCCTCCACTGACCGTAACGTGTACTTCCTCAACATTGTTGATGAATACTCAAGATTCCCCTTTGCCATCCCGTGCCCTGACATGACTTCTGCCACCGTCATCAAGGCCCTGCACAGTCTTTTCGCCTGGTTCGGGTTCCTCACCTACATCCATAGCGATGCAGACGGTGCAGACTCGATGGGCCGAATGGCACTGTCAATTCTAGGATTCTATGAATCTGGAATTGTTCTTCAGAATATTTGAAAAAGACTTTTAAGAGTTTGCATCAATTGTAAAGCGATCAATTGCAATTTTCTTGAATAATAAGAAATACTGGTCCATGTGTCCTGACAACACTTGACCTGGAAGCAGCGTAGACAGGAAGGAAGCTAATATTGTTACCATTCCAGTTGGTATTACTACTGGATGGGTAGATCTCAGAATGGAGCCCTGGCTAAGAAGACCGTAACATTTTACTTTATTCGGAAACCATGGCAGAACAGACAGGTTACACAATATACCTTGTACTATAATGTTCGCAATAAACACAAATTCTTGTAACCCAATAGACAAACTGTGATCAGATAACACCCCACTCTGAAACTTTTCTAAGGGCAATGAAGAATCCACACCGAGTAGGTTGAAGCAAAACTTACTTTATTTTACAATAACTATTATTTACAGCTCCAGTAATTTCCTGCTGGGTCTTCTCAACTCGGTGCCTTACTGGCCGACTCTATTTATTCAAAGCCAGCTATTGTTAAGGATTCTCCCCCCCACCCCTTATCGGGCGAGCTCGTATTCTGCAAGATTGGGGTAGTTAATCATCCTTACCCCATAAGACCAATGCGGGTTATAACAGAAACCAAGTGGCAGATTCCACTCAATCGATCTTCTGTGAATTTCCCTTCAGATGATTGCCACAGGTGTTTCCAAAGCTCAACCCTCAAAATGGCACACTTGAAAATTTTCTTTCAACCAATGCTTTCCATCAACTGTTTTCATCAAAGATCTGCCTCCAGGTTTTCCAACTATCCTTTCAAAAAAGGCTTTCTCTCAGCTGTTTTAGCAAGGATCTGCTTTCAGGTCTTCTAATGCTCCTGTCCATATCCCTTTGTCATGAATTGCAACATGCATCCAAATTTCTACACGAAACTCAGGTACTTAGTTCCCAACAGAGTATGTTTCAAAAACTGGAAGTAAGGACACCAAATCTTATGATTGCTTCTGATATATGGCTTTTCGATAGCCAACTTCATCAGCTCTTCTCTTCCCAGGTCTAACTTTTACTTCAGTGACCATGTTCCAGTGGCAGTTTCTCTTTGTTCCTTTTCACTTCAATATGCCTGGAGCTTCTTTTCCATTTCCTGGTTCCTAGAACTAACCGTCCGTTAGCTTATCTGGTGCTTGCTTTTGTGCACCTTACTCTATTGTATGGCTTTCCTGGTTCTAGCAGAGCTGTTCCATTTCTAGCTTCCTATCTCCTTGATCTAGTTGAACACTAAAGCTCAAACGGTCCTCTCCCTAAAAGTAACCCCTGGTTGCTAAGCAACATATCATTCTTTCCGTAAGCTGGTATTTACTTTTCCTGTCATAAATGCTTTCTTAGCACAATAGAAGAACAGTTTGAACTGAAACCAAAGAAATCCCCCATATATGCAGCACCTTTGTCTAACATGAATCTAACTAGAGTTGTATCCTTTCCTGCACAAAAACACTAAATTAAACCCACATAAATCCATACCTTATTTCTAATATTTAACAATACAAATATAGATCACTTAAATCTATCTCCTGACAACATGCAAAAGTCCTGTGGTCAGACACAAAGGACAGCTGCAGCTGCGGGGACAGCAGGCAAGGCACATTTACAAAGTGATACACTTAATCAAGACTCAAAGCCCAATACAGGTTTTGAATAGGGATTGCAAATTGCACAATTTTTCTGCTGCTGTTTCAGTTTTGCCGGAGCCAAAAAAAAATTTGATCGAGTTTATTAGAATATTGGGATAAAGGGAAAATCTGTGCAATTAAACCTAGCTAAGAAGGTCCTGTAGGAGTCTGCTGTTTGGGCAACAGCCGTGTCCGGGGACCTTGGTTGAAATGTGGCTGCCAATGAATGCGACTTGAGGGCTGAATGAATTGAGTGAGAAAGTGAGAGATGGCCCATTTGAGCAATCGCTTGGTATAGTGTGACTTTTCAGTTTTTGATATTATTTTCTCATGGTTCTGTTGGCTGAAATTAATCAATTAGAGTCTCAAGTGTTGGCGACGCTTTTTAGCAAATCCATTGACCCCGCAGTAGGTATCTTAATAGTTTGTTCATTTCACTGTCTGGAAAGCACGTTGTCATCTCATTAATCTGTTTTTGATTAACAGGGCTTTGGCCCAATGTGAATAAAAGCACACCAGGTAGAGGAAAACAGGTTTCAGTTTTTACATTTTTCTCCCCCTGATAATCACTAAGCAATCATTTCCATGGGAACCACAGCTCATTGGTTTTGAATACTGCAATTGCTCTGGAGGAAGATAACGATTGGAAAATCTTCCTGTTATTGATCTGAATTAACTGCTTTTTGATAATCCCTGATAATTATATAAATCAACAATAATATTCCAATCACAAACGACATTGATTTCAATTGATTTTTCTCTGGCTATAAAAACTCTTCAAAAATAAATCAACATCTAATATGCCTTCTTATTCATTATAATAGATGGGCAGCACAGCAGATGAGCATGAACAAGCAGGAAATGTAGATGGGAAGTACAAATATATACTTAAATGTTAAATGTTGGGCGGCACGGTGGCACAGTGGTTAGCACTGCTGCCTACGGCGCTGAGGACCCGGGTTCGATCCTGGCCCCGGGTCACTGTCTGTGTGGAGTTTGCACATTTTCCCCGTGTCTGCGTGGGTTTCACCCCCACAACCCAAAATGATGTGCAAGTTAGGTGGATTGGCAACGCAAAATTTCCCCTTAATTGGAAAAAAAGTAATTGGGTACGCTAACTTTTAAGAAAAAGTCCAAAAAAATAAAATAAAATGCTAAATGTTTATTATATGTATAGTCTGTGAACTCCGTGGAAGGCCATCTGGGGCTATGGGATATTTTTAGGTTGAGCATTTGGTCCCCTTGATCCAGTCATTCTTATCAAACAGTGTTGAATGTGATATTTGAGTCACTACTGGAGAAATAACTTTCATTTCCTGTTTTCGTTATCTCGCATTTATTATGTCTGCCTTGTGCAATTCCGGTACTAACTTACTTCAAAAATTAATTTTCTTCCAGGATGGATTTCCGATGAGAATAAAAACGGTCAATGTCATCAATGAGCCCATTATCTTTAAGGGTATTTTTGCTATCATTAAACCTTTTCTAAAGGAGAAGATGACGGAAAGGGTATGTACTTTAGATATATTTTGTGCCATACAGTTGCTCAATTTAACACACCCCTCAATATATGAATATGGAATTGTTACGTGTACAGCTGTTGAATGCTGAGTGTTTCTTTCATTAAGAAGCTTTTAGTTGTACTGCCACCTTTTAGATGGCTGTTAGATCTTTACTCCAAACCTTCCATATTGCATTTTAAACTCATCAGATATACAGTGTGGTACATTGTTGTGCATTTTATCCACTAAATTTTGAAACATATTTCTGGCATTTTGTAAATCAAGATGGCACAAGATCCAGGCTTGTTATATTTTACTAGATTTTCTGATTTCTGGATAATGTAACGAGGGGTAGTGTTGCCTTACAATAATCCGATGGATTTTTTTCTACACTATATTGTTCTTCTAAACTGCTTGGGGGTGAGAGAAGGCAGAGGACATGCATATCAGACTCTGAGATTTTAAAGCAGTAATTAAATTCATCTTCATCTCCAGTAAAGGAGGTAAACTGTAGAATATCAAATTTGCTTTTAACTAAATTGCAGGATGTTGTTGTTGCTGGCATATCTTCACACCCCTTTGGGTGATAGTGGGGGAAGTGGTGGAAGGATTTCCAAGTTAATTATCAGTCCGTTGAACCACATTGGATTATTTCATCCATTTTTCCAGATCTTTCTTTGATTTGTCTCACCTGCATTAACACTGACAGACATTCCGGGGGCAATTTTACGCCCGTGTTTGGCGTCAGCGAGAACGGCGACGCGGGCACAAAATCTCACAAGAGTCGGGAACGGAATTCTCGCTAGCATGACCTCATTTCCTGATTTCCCTTGCCCCATGCGGTGACATATTTACATATTATTAAAGGGCCTACACGCCACATAATTTCCCCCTCACTGAATAGTCAAACCTCACTGGTGTGATGTTACATCAGCGAGGCTCACAACAGCCTTACCAAGACGAGAAACAATAGACGTGATCGCGTCGGGGGCATGAAAATGAGTATGGCCCCCAGGGGGAGAGGGGCAGCATACCTGAGCACTGCCCCCTTCCCTGCCCATTGCACACGTTAGCACTGCCATCCTGTGACTTGGGCGATGCCAGGGCGGGCCCTTTGGGGATCCCAATTGGGTGGGGGGGGTTGGTGTCTGTTATGTGTGGGGGGAGGGGAGAGAGAAAGAAGGTTTTGTAGGGAGTGACATGGCCGTCAAGGGGGGGAGCTGACATTGAGGTGGTGACCTTGCATTCAGAGGGGGGAGAACAGGCATTATGGAGAGGATCTCCCGATAAGTGTGCGGCAGGGTGTTAGGGAGAGCGCCCATTACCTTCGTGGTGGCGAGGGGGAATGGGGGAAGTTTAACATCAACTCTGATCGGGACGCCCTTTATAGATGCCCCCCCACCCTCGATCTCTGTGGAGCCGGCCTTGCTGGCACTGTCAGCAATTTAACACACCCCTCAATATATGAATACCCTGCCAGACTGACAGCGTAAACCACGCCACAAATTTTCTTTGTCAGAGTGGCTCAAGATGTGTTTTGAAAACTCGGCTGTGTATCTAGAGAGATACGTGCCAGCTTTCAGTCATAGCCTGACACTCCGACAAATTGTGAGAAAATTCTTCCCTCCAATTCATGTTGTATCCTTGTTAAGTGGAGAGGTGGATATGAGCATGGAGCTCATATCCTGCATTCCATGGTTTAGCATTTAAAATTGATCTATTTGTCCTTTTGGAAGAATAAGAGAATTCCTGGTCAATAGGTCAGTGATTGTAAGATTACAGCTTAGGTTATCATAGTATCAGCTAACAAGTATGGTGAATCCCACTTAAACTCTAAAATAAATTATCTGCTTCAATGAAGATATTGCTCCTCCAATTATTTTCTAAAGACTTGCAGATCATTTAAATTAGCTAGAATATGAGTTTTGGCTCCAGAGCTCTATTCTGTCCAGGCCACATGCTCCAGTCTCTGATTAGGTCTAGGCCTACCTGAATGCTGTAATGGGAAAAGTAAAATAATCAGAGTAAACAAATTAACTTTTTAATTTGAGCAGATTCCACTGCACTATTTAATTCTTTTTTGTGGTAACTTGAGTAATTTCTTGGCTGGCCTGTTCACTAACCATTTTTTTTTTAATGGGCCAGTTATGCTGAGACTGAGGGCAAAAGTCTCCCTAGGATGATCAAATAAGCAAAAGAGTACACTTAGTGGAGGAAGTCCCATCATTTTAAAAGGTAGTATTTATTTTGGCAATATATTTCAAGTCACCACATCTTTTTGGTGACGTGAATGAAAGAAATTTGAGTTTCAGCAGATTCAAAATGAATTTTTATTAAGTTTATCAGTGGAAGACAAGTTAGTAATATTATGGCTATGTTTGGTTCTATCGGTGAGTTTCTGGAGGAGAACGAGAATTGGACTGAATATGTGGCAATTGGGATCGCTGACGAGACTGGAAAGCGCTCAGTTCTCGAGTGTGTGTGGGGCGAAAACTTACAAACCAGCGAGAAACTTAGCTTTACTATGGAAATTGGGGGACATTTCGTTTGTGGATTTGGTTACACTCGTCAGACTCACCACAATCCTAAACCCTCAATAATTGTACAACGTTTCAAATTCCATAGTGAATTTTTGAAGATGGGACAGTCTGTAGCTAGCTTTGCTGTTGAATTGTGCCAGCTCTCTAAACATTATGAATTTGGGGCAGTTTTGGAAGACATGCTTGGGTACAGACTAGTTTGCAGCATTAATGAGGATAGCATTCAGTGGTCTTTGCTGGGAGAAGTCACAATTGCTTTTCAGAAGAATCTAGAAATTTCTCAGGGCATGGAAATGGTTGCCAATAATGCAAAAGATATTCTGAAGGCCAAAGGCAGGTGCACTGCATCAAGTAAAGGAAGAAGCTGCAAGTAAAAAGCTTAAAGAGTGGAGTGTTTTAGGTGTGGCGGATCGAATAACTGTAAGTTTACGGATGCTGCTTGTCACCAGTGCAACAGAAGGGACATATAGCAAATAAGTGCCGGATGCTATGGTAAGTCGAAGACTGCACGGGGAAATTCAAATTCAAGGCAGCCTCAGTCCAAGGTGCATCGCTGGAAAGCTCAGACCAGCAGAGGAGCACTATTACGACATGTTTGATGAGTGAGGGGCGTGAAGAGCATATTTATGCTACACTGGAGGTTGATGGACAGAAAGTCAATGTAGAAGTGGACACAGAGGCCTCTGCACCGCTAATCATTGAGACCTTCAGGACGATTTGGAGCTCTAAGGAGGAACCAGCCCTTACTCAGGCAGGAATCAATCTTCGTACGTACGCTGGTGAGACTAGATCATTGTTAGAGGTAGACATTGCATATAATTGCCAAGAATCGAAAGCATGGCTCCTAGTAGTGAAAAGGCATAGGCCTAGTCTACTAGGGCATGACTGACTCAGGAAAATTCAATTGAGATAAACACACACAAGTGACAGAGGATGCATTCAGAAATATCCTGAGGTTTTCAAAGATGAACTGGGTACATTGTGGGGCATAGCCGTTAAATTGTTCATAGATCCTTAGGCTACTCCTCACTTTTTCAAACCAAGGACATTGACCTATGCCGTGAAAGGCAAAGTGGAGGAGGAGTTGGAGCGGCTGCAAAGGCTAGGAGTCATTGAACCCATCCGGTTTTCACATTGGGCAGCTGCAATTGTTCCCGTTCTTAAAGGTGATGGTACTGTGGCATTTGTAGAGATTACAAGCTTACCATTAATCAGGTTTCAAAGCTGGATGCTTAACCGTTGCCAAGAGTAGACCTGTTTTCAACCTTTGCAGGAGGCAAGACACTTTCTAAACTAGACATGAGCCAGATGTCATGTTCTGTAGACTGGCCAAAGTGAATGGTGAACTACAAAACATCCAGTTTAAATAATTTATTATGAAACAACTGCATGATAAAGATAACCAGGAGATGTAAAATAATAAACTAGCAACGATAATTGAATTGCCTTATGCATATCATCACACCAGGCACATCAACAACTCTCGCTAGAGGAAGATTCAAAGTAGTATGTGACCATCAACATGCATAAAGGGTTGTTCAAGTACAATCATTTGGTTTTTAATATACTGCCCAGTGAAGTAGTTGAGGCTCCTTCTTTAAACGTTTTTAAGAAAAAGATAGATACCTTTCTAAAGAATAAAGGGATTCGGGGATATGGTGTACGGGCCGGAGAGTGGAGCTGAGTCCACAAAGATCAGCCATGATCTAATTGAATGGTGGAGCAGGCTCGAGGGGCCAGATGGCCTAATCCTGCTCCTAGTTCTTATGTTCTTATGTTCTGAGGTCGTCGGCCAGGTGGAAGGATATAGAAAGGGGAGGTATGGAGCATCGGGTGTCTCTTTATGTGGATGACTTATTGTTGTATATCACAAACATTCTCTCTAATGTGCTGCACAATTCTAATCTGGCCAATCTGGTAGAGGGATGAAGACAGATTTGAAATGATGAAAAGTTCTCTCGTTATCCTTGGCAGGGAGGGTCCAGACTATGAAAATGAATGTCCTGCGAAGGTTCTTTTTGTATTTCAGAGTCTTCCCATCTTTCTGCCTAAGTCTTTTTTTGGTAGGATTAACAAGCTGGTCTCAACCTTTGTTTGGGCAGGTAAGACCCCTCGGGTTTGGAAGGAGTTTTTACAGACAGTTAGACAGTCATGAGGGTTGGCTTTATATAATCTGATAAATTACTACTGGGCGGTGAATATTGAGACAATACCGAAATGGGTTATGGATGAGAGGTTGGCTAGGGACGGATGGAGGAGGTTTCCTATATAAGTTCAAGTTTGAGGACACTTTTGACTGCTCCACTTCCGTTCCCGCCAGCCAGGTACAACACGGGTCCAGTGGTTACAGCTTCTCTGAGAGTATGGAACCAATTTAGATAACATTTTAAGCTGCAATCTAAGTTGCTAACGGCACCAATATATGGGATGCACAGATTTATTCCACCGGATTTGTCTTACAGGGTTTGGGAATGGGTGGGTTTAGAGAGGTTTAGGGACTTGTTAGTGGAGGTTAGGTTTGCAAGGCTTCAACTGTGGAGAAGTTCAGCATCCGGGGGGGTGGGGCGTCCAGATATCTGCTGGTTCAGAACTTTGGTTGGAAGGAACTGTCTATGTTTCCTTGGTTGCCGCCCCCTTCTCTGATGGATAAGGTAGTGTCTTTGGATGAGATAGGGGAAGGGAGAATTTCTGATATCTATGGGAAGTTGATGGAGAGGGCTTCGCTGGAGGAGATAAAGAGAAAATAGGAAGAAGAGCTGGATTACTCATTTGAGGGGGATGTGGAGTGCCGCTTTGCACATGGTAAATTCTACCTCCTTATGTGCAAGACTGAGATTGATTCAGTTTAAAGTGGCGGACAGAGCGCACATGACTAGGACGTGCATGAGTCCGTTCTTTCCGGGGGTGGAGGATAGATGTGAATGTTGCTCAAGAGGGCTGGTGAATCACTCACATATGTTTTGGTCCTGGCCTAAGTTGGTGGGGTTCTGGGCTTCCTTTTTCGGAATTATGTCAAAGAATTTGGAGGTAACGGTGGTGCCATGCCTGTGGGTGGCTATCTTTGAGGTATCGGATGAGCCAGGGCTGCAGGAGGGGAAGAAGGCTGATGTCTTGGCCTTTGCCTTTCTGATAGCCCGGAGGAGATTTCTGCTTGGGTGGTGGGCATCGGAGCCACCTAAAGCGAAGACTTGGTTGGGGGATCTGTCGGAGCTTTTGGACCTGGAAAAAAAATCAAGTACTCCATTAGAGCGTCAGAGGAGGAGTTCTATTCAAGGTGGAGGTTGTTTATTTCCTTCTTTAAGAATTGGTGGTCGTCAGCAAGTTGGGGGGAGGGCGGAATGGGGGGGTTGAATAAAAGAGGGAAATATGAGTCTGGTTGGTGGGGATATTTTTATAAAAATGGTATAAAGTTGATTGTTTGTTTTGTGTATGTTGTAAAATCGAAAATTTATTGAATAAAAATATTGTCACAAAAAAGATTTCTGATGGAAGGATGGCCATCTATCATAGAAAATGGTGGGTAGAGGCCTTATGTGTGAGGCACAAAGATGTGTTGTGTGCAAGATGGTTGCATACTGTGGGGGTCGAGCATAGTTATTCCACTCCCTGGTCGTTCACAAGTAATGGATGAAATTCATGAGGCTCATCCAGGTGTCTCTCGAGTGAAGCGTCTAGCCAGGTATGGCGGCCTAATATGGCCCAGGATTTGGAGAACAAAGTGAAATCCTGTTCTGCATGTCAATCTAACCAGAAGATGGTGCCACTACCACCATTTTATCCTTGGCAGGTGGCCTGATCCTCATTGGTCGAGAATGCATGTGGATTTTGCAGGTCCTTTCATGGATCACATGTTTTTAGACATCGTGGTTAGAAGCATACATCATGAGCAACATTACAGTTCCCAGTACCATAGAGAAGATACGGCAAGTCTGCAACTCATAGATTACCGGATTCTCGCATTTTTGATACAACATTTACAAGCAAGAAGTTCCAAATGTTTATGCAAAGGATTGGAATATGCCATGTGCGTACTGTGCCTTTTCATCCAGCTTCAAATGCTTTGGCAGAGCTAGCTGCTCAGACATTGAAGAGAGGATTGAAGAGGATGGCAGGGTGCTACTTTATGGACCAAGCTCTTGAGGTTCTTATTCAATATCGTATCACACCACAAACAATTACAGGACTCTCACCAGCTGAATTATTGATGGTACAAGACCGAAGTCTTACCTGAATCTGCTACAGCGAGATGTTGAAGCTAAAGTGTGAAGGAAACAAGAAAAGCAGACAGAGAGACATGATTATCATGCTAAGAAGAGACATTTTAACCTGCATGATTTTTTATCAGAAATTGTGGCAGTAATCAGCGTTGGCTACCTGGAGTTATTCTTAACTGAAGTGATCCAGTATCTTTGGTAGTGAAATTGAATAATGGGAAAGTTGTTCACAGGTGCCAAGATCATATCATATCATGTACTCCGTGACTTAGCAAAGTTTCCAGATAACAGAATAGAAGGAAATGTGGCTATGGAAATTCAACAAGTCATTCCTGTCGTACCAGGGCTTCCAGTAGACTCTACTTCAGCAGAGGGACACTCATGCACAGATACTCAACCTACTCCTGTGCCGACAAGTTCAGTTGAACTAAGTTAAGCATCACCAGAGTTGACGGAGTCACCAGTGGTACTGCACAGATCACAGGGCAGTCACAAAGCTTCTGAAAGACTGACGTATAATTAAGGCATTCGTTTCATTGTACTTCTGTCTTTAAGGGGGATTAAAATTTAATGGGTGAGAAGTATTATAGAGTTATTATTATGCACCTTCTTATTTAAATCCTTTGGTGACGTTATCGGTAAGTGCTATGATGTAATTAATTGTTGTCTTTGTATATTCGTATTTAACTACCGTTAGTTTTAATTCGATTCAGTTACTGTTATTTCAATGTTTAGCTAGTTGCTCTTGGGTTTTTGAGTCCGTACTGTGTTTTAAACTTTGTTACTTTTATATATTAAAGAAGATTTACTTTATTCATTAACTTGATTAAATACGTGTTTCGACTACCTTTTTGTGGTTAAGTCACCACACTTACCTTTTGATGTTCCAGCAATTTTTATTTGCATTAAAGTTCTGAATGTCTTTTCCCGTTTTTTTTTAAAGTTTGTTCTTCATGGTTCGGATCTAAGCTCACTTCACAAGGATATTCCACCAAATACCCTTCCTCAAGAGTATGGAGGTACGATGGGAAAACTCAACACGACAGACTGGGCCGAATCTTTGCTCGCATTTGAGGATGAATTTGTAGCAGAATTTTGTCAGACGCATTCACCGATGGAAAATTCACTTGCACAGTATGCAGTGGGAGCAAATGATCAGTCAGGCCAACAATGCGATGATTCCTTTAGAGGCGTGAGGTCACCACTGTACTACTGCTATTAATAAGATTCTTGTTTGACACTTCTGAAGAATTTTGTTTTGGTGCTGGGGTATTTATTCAAAATGACGGTGCGGTCATTTAAAGTACTTTACAGTCCCTTCAGTATCTAAAATAATTGTCAGAAATGTCTGACTTGTGCTTTCCTATTTATGGAAATTCAACATATTATAATTTTGATCTATGGCTGCAATTTTAAATCATTCATTCACCTGAGGAAGGAGCAGTGTTCCGAAAGCTAGTGATTCGAAACAAACCTGTTGGTTGGTGTTGTAAGACTTCTTACTGAGCAATTTTAAAGACGGTGGCAGACATCTCAAAATTTTTTGATAACTTATTTATAGAAAATCTCAGCTGTTAGATCGACCAAAATGCACAAATTTGAGCAGTGTTAATCTGTCTGCTGCCATGCTATTGGCCTTGTATTGATGACGCCTCAAACAGCAACATTTGGTTGGAAGCTACACATGTGCCTCAACCTTATGGAGATTGAGGCCAGATTTTTAACTGAAAATACCAGTCTCAACTTAAATCATTTGAATATTGATATAGTCATATAATTTCCATTGTCCAGTATCTGCAATGGTCACCACCTGAAACTGCTAAGTATTAGAGGATAACAGAGCCAAAGGACATGTTATAATTCTCGAAGCATTTGCAAAGTAACTACACAATTTGATACCGTAATGTTGCAGTGGGCCTCAAAGAGATGAAGAAAAGAAAAGTATTTATTAACAGCTGACCATCGGGAGTATAATGCAAACAGTATATAAAAAGAGTCTAACTGAAAAAAGTTATTATATCCCATCTGCAATAACCCAAAAGTTTTATTCAATTAAAGTGTTTCAGGATTAGATTAAAATGAAAAATTCAGCAGTGTGTAATTCACCTGCTTTTTTAAATAAACTGCTCTGAAGATAAAATAATGCAAAGAGAGCTTTCTCCTGTATCTAAGATATTGGGGCAGCATCGTTCAATAAAACAATAAAAGGTGTAGAGTTCCGCACATTCATACTGATTTGATTGTCCAGTATATTTAGTATGTCCAGTCCAACCTGAAGGTGTCCAAAGCTGGTTGAACATTTCAACACCAGGCTTTAGCAATATATCGTACAGGCAGTATACGTTTTTCTACACTGAATTGGATTAATAAGGAATGAGATTAATAAAAATAAAGTCATACATACCTCTGTTCATTTATATGGTACTGTAACAGAAGTGCTTTATTTTGTTCCCCTGAATTTTCAGAAACATATTGCAGAAATAATTTGATACATATTAACTCAAAGAAAACACAGACAATGTGCAGCTTGTATAATTTGGCAAATGTTACAGACAAGAACATGTTCGAATATAATGCATCGTATAATATTAGCGTGTTTGCACTGAAGTATGACAGGATATCAACTGGGTCAAAATGTTACACCTCTGTCTCTCCCCTTTTATTTAAAGAGCACCACTGACTGAAGAAAAGGAGCAGGATCAAAGGATGACTTGTGTAACACCATATCTGGTCAATACAGCATTTTTAATACTTCATGTGTACCATTTGTAAAAATTTGAGATATAAGCACCAGTTCCATTAATATTGTCAACATCATAAACATTTGATTGTTTTTGTGTAAATATAGAATTCTTTTTTTTCCCAATTAAGGGGCAATTTAGCGTGGCCAATTCATCTACGCTGCACTTCTTTGGGTTGTGGGGTGAGACCCATGCAGACACGGGAAGAATGTGCAAACTCCACATGAACAGTGACCCGGGGCCAGGATTGAGCCAGGGTCCTCGGTGCCATGAGGCAGCAGTGCTAACCACTGCGCCACCATGCCAGCCAGATAAACATTTGACTTATGAGAAAAACAACTACAAAATGGTCAACAGAATTCCACAGAATATCTACAGTGCAGAAGAAGGGCATTCAGCCCATCGATTCTGCACTGACCCTCTGAAAGAGCACCCTACCTAGGCCCCGTCCCCCCCCCATCCCCGTAACCCCATCTAAATATTCACTTTTTGAACACTTAAGGGGCAATTTAGCATGGCCAATCCACCTGCACATCTTTGGATGTGGGAGGAAACCGGAGCAACTGGAGGAAACCTGGAATTGTCAGACTTGGATTTAACTAATCTTCATTCAGTTATCTTTCAGTATTGTACATGGCATTGTAAAGTACAAAGTTGATTGATTTCTCCTGTTTGGAGAATTTTATGAAAACATGTCCTAAAACATGTTGATGTTTCTCAATTGCTGAATTAATGTTGTATCATTGTGCTGTATTGAGGAGTTACTGTTATTGCAAAAGCAGAAACAAATTGCAAGACCTGAATTTTGAGTATTACAGTCACCCATTCAGTTCGGAGTTCTCATCTGGCTTATTGCCACTGAGTATTTTTGAGACTCAGTGGAAAATCATTTGTCAAAGACCAACTGTGCTTATTGTATTAGTTTTGGAAGGGAGAAGAGAGAGAGAACGGTTTAAGTACAAGTCACTACACTGTCATGGACCAATCAGCAGCTCAGAGGCCAAATCCATCCTGTCACTGAATACCAGATTCAAGTCCCTCCCACTGGTGGAAACTATTAATCTGCCTGTATGTTGATGGGAAATTAAGAAAGTACCTGGGCAGTGCTATGGGCCTTTACCAGCAAGAGGAACGCAGATTATCATGCAGCTTCTGCTCCCAGCAGCACTGTGTCCGCAGTAATGCTGCTCTGTTCTAAAGGACAAGAGCAAGTTGTTTTTGTAAATTTGCTCTCTGATTCTAACCCACTGCTCCAGATGGTTGGATGTTTTTGCATGGGTGCATCTCTGTGGTATCGCTCGTTTATAGTCAAATTGTATGATATTTTATTATTTAAACCCACTCAACACCCTCCAGCCACCATCCCTCCCTCTCCCAACAGAGAAATAGACATACATTTTGAATTTACCTTGGTTAGTTTAAGACCCTTGATTTTCACTCACTTTGTAGTACCAAATAAAACCTAAAATGCAGCCAAATAATACATTTTTAAATTGCCAATAAAAACTGACTTTATTGAACCTTATCCACTGTAACTGGCTAATTGGCATAGTAGTTTTCTATAAGCCAGTATAAATTGTTCATTTGGAAGAGTGAACTCGGGCAGCACGGTAACATTGTGGATAGCACAATTGCTTCACAGCTCCAGGGTCCCAGGTTTGATTCCGGCTTGGGTCACTGTCTGTGCGGAGTCTGCACATCCTCCCCGTGTGTGCGTGGGTTTCCTCCGGGTCCTCCGGTTTCCTCTCACAGTCCAAAGATGTGCTGGTTAGGTGGATTGGCCATGATGGATTGGCCATGATAAATTGCCCTTAGTGTTCAAAATTGCCCTTGGTGCTGGGTGGGGTTACTGGGTTATGGGGATAGGGTGGAAGTGTGGGCTTGGGTAGGGTGCTCTTTCCAAGAGCCGGTGTAGACTCGATGGGCCAAATGGCCTCCTTCTGCACTGTAAATTCTATGAAGAGGAACACTTTCTGAATCTGGAACAACTTTAGAAATTGAATCTCCTTACTTCAGTGTGGCACGAGCAAGATTCCAGATCATTCCTGCCTCTGCATTAGGGTCTGAACCTTCCGAAAGTTTTACAGCTAAATTTGGTTCACAAGTGGGATATTGGCCGCGATGCTGGGAGCAGGGAGAGTGAAATGGGTAATTTTCCCACATCGGCCAGCAAGCTAGTTCCGTGCCACAGTCCCAACTTCGGACAGCTTTCCTGGAGGTTGGATCAGATGAGAAATGGCTACCACCTGAAAATGATGGGGGTAGTATGTTGCCAATTAAAACGGCCATTGAACAGAGACTGGAAAGAATTTTCCTGCCTCTGTGGCATCAGAGGCCTGGTAGCCTCCCGGCAGCGGTCCGGGAATCAGTGATCCAGAATCAATTTGTGTCTTCCCCTTGCAGCTGCCACATGGAATTTGCTACAGGCTTCCCTATAGAGAGATTTCAGCTCGATAATGATGGTCCAGCAAGTTGTGGCCATTTTTAGTTCCAAGTACTTTAAAGTCCCTTACCTGCAACAGCAGGCTTCAGCTCTTTCCATGCTGGAGGGCCTACTGTTGACCTTCCAGCTTGCAGAGCCTGCCTGCCATCCTAAACTGGGTGCGGAGCCCCCCCCCCTCTGGTTACACATTGGCCAATTCAGCAAAAAATAGATGTCTGGTTATTATTCCTGAGACGGTGAAGGTTTGGCGCTCTGAATGAAATTATGATGTTGAGGATCCCAATCCAAAACAGAAAATCCTGCCTCAAATTCAGTTTGCCAGTTAATTTGACAACCTTTTATTTATCTTAATCACAACAAAATACTGGGCTTTTCTTTGAACATGCAGTGCATTACATTTTGTTGTAGTTTGTGGCTTGGCTTGATATTGGGGAAACCCCCTTTTAGTTTCACTGTATCCATGTGGCCATTGAACTTTTGAGCACTTTGCAGATACAAATCTAAAGGTGCTCAAGACTCAACAAACTTGCAATCTAACCAGAATATAATAATGTTGTTCAAACTGTTGCTAAAGTTGATCTAGCTCACTACTATTATCAAATTACCCCATTTAATAACGCTCAGCCCACAGAAGACCAATTGATTCAAAACTAAAAACAAGTGCGCTATTTTAAACCTGTATAACTTCGGAAACTGTGGTGATAGTGCACCTTTACAGAAATAAACCATTCTCAGTGCTTTTTTTAATTTACAGAGTACTGTTTGTAGTTTTAGTGTATATTTTCAGAAGTACATCCACGGTGCTGCCAAGAACTTTAAATTATCAAGCTGACAAACTCTGGGTAGCCTGCCTGACTCACTTACCACAGCTAAATCCTGGTGGTTTGGGAAGAGAAGAAGGAACCATACTCACCAAGTTAATCGCCCATCTAGCAGTGGCAGAAAATGATTTTTAGCAACTTTAACTGTCCGGCCCCAATCAGTTGTGCAAAATGGTAAGTAAAGTCACGATAGTCCCAGATGATGATAGGCTTGTTCCTATCGAGAGCTGACTGGTGGTGATTTAACCTGACGATCAGCACACCTCAGGGCAAGGAGCAAGGTTGAGATTGCGGAACCTTCATGGATAACCTCAGCCGGCACGGGAATTGAACCCGCGCTGATAGCTCATGCTACATCACGAACCAGCTGGCCAGCCAACTGAGCTAGTTTGTACAACCGATTGGGGCTGGGCGAAAACGATCTTACTTACCATGGACGACCTGTTCATCCTTCCCAACAGCAGCCAATCTGTTTTCATCTAGCGGGTCCCTACTCGGGCTCAGGATAAAGTGCAATTGAGGATCCCAATAAGATCATTTGCAGAAAGTATTGGGATTCTTGCCTGCTCTGGATGAGTGCTTCACCTGCTCTGGATGAGTGCTTCACCTGCTCTGGAAGAGTGTTTCACCTGCTCAAGAACCTTGCAAGTTAAAATTAACAATGCCAAGAAAGGCTTGAGTTGCGAGCCAAATCAAACCTCTTGTCCCTGTCTTGGTTTTCACTGGACAGGAAGGGTTTAGATGGATCCCTTGGTGTTTTGATTCCAGAAAGCTTTCAGCAGCTGTCAGCAACCCAGCATAATTACTTTGTGCAAAATCAACTGTTGTAAAATTCTCTTATAGTCGCTCTCATATCTGGAGAGCAAGCACTTTCCCAAATATTTTATATCTATTTTTTGAAAGAGTATTCCGCATTTTCCTGACAATTGCTTTGCAGGTTCTTTATATTCTGCTCCACAACCACATTTCAGTTAAAGAATATTCAATATTGAAAGTTATTTTTTAAATATGAAGTTATGTTAAAAGTATGTATTGTATTGCCGACGAGGTCCATGTTGGGCTATTTGCTTACCAATGGATAGCTAAACTATATCAAACAGTTTCCAAGTTTTACTCCGGTCTTGATCTGCAATGGCATGGCAGTACCTGCACTGCAATTCTCCTGAGTTAAAAGGGTTGAAAATCAGCGAGGATTCATGCTGCTGATCACTCTCCAACAGGCGGTTTTGGAAATGAGTGCATTTGAATGTTAGGAGGGATCACATTAAACCTGGTTATCATGCCCCCACGAGTTAAACGTTCTAATAAATAATAGTCATAGAATTTACAGTGCAGAAGGAGGCCATTCGGCCCATCAAGTGTGCACCGGCCCTTGGAAAGAGCACCCCACCCAAGCCCACAGCTCCACCCTATCCCCATAACCCAGTAACCCTACCCAACCTTTTTGGACACCAAGGGTAATTTAGCATGGTCACTCCACCTAACCTGCACATTCGGAGCACCCGGAGGAAACCCACGCAGACACAAGGAGAACATGCAGACTCCGCACAGACAGTGACCCAAGCCGGGAATCGAACCTGGTATCCTGGAGCTGTGAAGCAACTGTGCTAACCATTGTGCTACCGTGCCACCCAAGGGCACCATACCCGAGGAAGGACTCAACAACATCTTAAGGGGCAAAAATTGGAAATGAAGAAATGTTATTTTAATAAATGTTTTATATTGTGTCTTTTGTATTAGAGCTATTTGGCATAAGTCAATATGTGAACTCGTTACATTAAAACTTGGGCTAGGCCGTTAATTTTAGTTTAAGTCATGTTCACAACAATATACTTAAACAGGCCTAAATGGCAACATAAAAATATACGTCTGGGACTTTTCTCAACTAATGTTATTGAAATATTCCATTTGATGTTAATTGTTACAACTGTAAATAAAATTTGTTTTGAAAATCTCAGGAGGTTTTCTTTGAATAAGGCAAACATTCATGCAGAGTTAGTTAGTGGGAGGATGAACTCTTGACGAGGATGCAGAGATCCTACAGCATGATCTGGATAGGTTGGGTGAGGGGCAAATCAATGGCAGATGCAGTATAATTTGGATAAATGTGAGGTGATTCACTTTGGAAGCAAAAACCAGATGGCAGATTACTTCCTGACTGTCTGTAAATTGGGAGACGAATGTGCAGTGGGACCTGGGTGTCCTCGTGCACCAGTCGCTGAAGGTAATTTTGCACATGCAGCAGGCGGTAAAGAAGGCAAATAGTATGTTGGCTTTTGTTAGCGGAAGAAATTGCTATATGTGTGTCTGAATTGATATAAGTAATAATAAAGATGTCTCAAGTATTATAACAGCACAGGTCAAGGGAAAAACCAGCAGGCAAGGGTTAATATGTTGGCCCTTAAAGAAAAGTCACCTGCACTGGAGATAATTCAATCATCTCACAGGGCATTAGTATAAGGGGAACCACGTCATGGCTCCAACTGTCTGGAAAAATTCATTGTCCAGCCCAGTGCAGGGGATAAAAACACATTAACACCCTATCCAGAAGTTAAACATGTTGAACAGAATCCAGGAGATTGTAAAGAAGTATTGTATTAGCTGATCGTTTTCCCATTAAAGGGACCAGAAGATATGCATACTGATCACCTTGTATTATTCCGACTGAATTGATGACGTCAATGCCTATTTGCAAATCTGAAAAAACCTTAAATATATATGCGTGTAACTCTGACTTTGATCAGAGTTGGATTTTGTGAGCTAAAGCTAGCAGCAGAACTTGCCTCATGCGTGCACACAGCAATTCCGAATAAACACAACTTGTACAAATCCACGTGGTCGAGAACAGACTCTGAGTTTTACTTCCCTCCAACAGCTTTCATTGTGAGGGGTTTAGAGTACAGGAGTAGGGATGTGTTGTTGCAATTATACAGGGCCTTGGTGGGCTACACCTGGAATATTGTGTGCAGTTTTGGTCTCCTTTTCGGAGGAACGATGTTCTTGCTTTCGAGGGTGTGCAGCGAAGGTTTACCAGGCTGATTCCAGGGTTGGCGGGACTGTCATATGAGGAAAGATTGACTAGGTTAAGATTGTTTTCAGGGCAGCACGGTGGCGCAGTGGTTAGCACTGCTGTCTCATGGCACCAAGGTCCCAGGTTCGATCCCGGCTCTGGGTGACTGTCCGTGTGGAGTTTGCACATTCTCCCCGTGTTTGCGTGGGTTTTGCCCACACAACCCAAAGATGTGCAGGATAGTGGATTGGCCACGATAAATTGCCCCCTTAATTGGAAAAAATTAATTGGTTACTATAAATTTTCAACAAAAAAAAAGGATTGTTTTCGCTGGTGTCCAGACAAATGGGGGGGGGATCTCATAGGAACTTATAAAATTCTTACAAGTCTAGATAGGATGGATGCAGGGAGTTTGTTCCCGATTATGTGTGTCCAGAACCAGGGGTCACTGTCTGAGGATTCGGGATAGAATGATGTTGAACATTGTACAGTCATCAGCAAATATCCCCACTTCTGACTTTATGATGGAAGGAAGGTCATTGATGAAGCAGCTGAAGATGGTTAGGCCTCAGATACTATCCTGCGTGATGTCCTGGAACTAAAATGATCGACCTCCAACCAACACAACCATCTTCCTTTGTGCCAGGTATGACTCCAACAGCACTGTTGTACTGCAACAGTTACATGTACTACACCATTTCAAGGTGGCTCACCACAACTTACTCTATGGTGTTTAGGGATGGGCAAAATTCTGCCCTTGTCAACCACACTAATTTTCGCAAAGAAAGCAAGTCTGAATTAGCTATTGCTAGCTCCCAAAATGCAATTCAGAACGGTCAACATTTTGTCCGCAAGAAGCTTCCGTAAAACAAAACTTCACTGCGTGAACTGAAATATATCCAAGTTTTCTGATGATACAAAGCTGGGTGGGAATGTAAGGTGTGAGGACATAGAGGGCTGCAATGAGATAAAACAGGTTAAGTGAATGGGCAACGAAGTGGCAGAGAAGTATAACCCATCATCGGGAACATCCTGCATCCACACTATCTAGACCTGTAAGAATTTTATAAATTTCAAAGAGATCCCCCCTCATTCGTCTGAACTCCATCGAAAACAATCCTAACCGAGTCAATCGCTCTTCATAAGACAGTCCCGCCATCCCCGGAATCAATCCTCATCCCCCGAAACCTTTGCTGCACACCCTCAAAAGCAAGAACATCCTTCCTCAGAAAAAGAGACCGAAACTGCAGTGGTCAGAATGGAAAAAAACATTTTTTTTTGAACTCGAAACTTGCAAATGTTGATGTTCAGAGAGATTTGGGTGTGCTTGTGGAAGGAATACATTAAGTTAGCATGCAGGTACAGCAACCAATTAGGAAGGCAGGTGATGACTTCCGGTAGCGGCCATGACCTGCTAGGTCACGCGTTTCAGGCCACTAAAAGGAGCGGTGGCGGCATTTAACAGGAGAGACCGGCGTGGGAGCAGACGTGGGAGAGCCGCCCCCCCTCCGCTGGTGTATGGAGAGGATCAGGAGTGCAGCCGGCAGACGTGCAACCCCGGGGAAGAAGGCCAAGAAGTTCTAGGAGGACAACATGGCGGCCGGAGAGGATCGGGAGGTGTGGGCCCAGTGGGCCAGAGAACAGCAGGAGCTCCTGAAAAACTGCTTCATGGAGCTGAAAACGGAGATGCTGGCCTCCATGGAGAGAATTGTGGTGACCCAGAAGGCGCAGGAGAAGGAGATCAAGGAGGTGAGGAGGAAGGTGGCGGAGAACGAGGACGAGGTCCTGGGCCTGGCGGTGAAAGTGGAGGCGCATGAGGCGCTCCATAAGAGATGGCAGGAGAGGCTGGACGACCTTGAGTGCTGGTCTTGGAGCCACAATCTGCGGATCCTGGGCCTTCCTGAAGGAGCGGAGGGGGCGGACGCGAGCACGTACGTGGCCACAATGTTGGAGACGCTGATGGGCGCGGGGGCCTTCCCGTGGCCCTTAGAGCTGGATGGGGCACACAGGGTTCTCGCCAGAAAGCCAAGAGTAAAGGAGCCACCGAGGGCGATGATGATACGGTTTCAGCTCTTGGCAGACCGGGAGCGAGTCCTGCGGTGGACGAAGAAAGAGCGGAGCAGTGAGCGGGAGAATGGCGAGATCCGAATTTACCAAGACCTAGGAGTTGAGCTGGCGAGGAGGTGTGCAGGTTTTAACCGGGCGAAGGCGGTCCTCCACGGTAAAGGGGTGAAGTTTGGGCTTCTGCACCCAGCGAGACTGTGGGTAACATACCAGGACAGGCACCACTATTTTGCTACCCCAGACGAGGTGTGGTCGTTCATCAGGCAGGAGTGGACCTGAACTAAGGGACTGCTGTATGGGGGTGAAATGTGCGGGTGGGGAGGGATCGAGGGGACGACGGCGGATAAAGCATATGTTTATGGGCGTGTATGCCCTAGTTTGGTTGGGGGTTCTGTTGTTTGTTTTGCTTGTTTTCCAGGTGTGCGGTGCTAGGGGGTGGGAAACGCCCGGGACGGGCTGTCCGGCGCACGGGGAGGTCCCAGATGGCGCTTGCACCTCCACTCTGCGGGGTAGGAGGGGAGGGCGGCCCGAAGGAGGCAACAAGTTAAGGGTTGGTATATAGAGGCGGGAGCGGCCGGGATCAGCATGGGTGAGCTGACCCACGGAAGCACAATGGGAGGGGAAACCAGAGCTAAGCGGATGCTTAGCAGGGGAGGGGGTCTGCGGGGGGTTTGGGGGAGGGGGAGGGGTGTTGCTTTGCTGACTGAAGGGGAGCCAGGTGAATCGGGCGAGGGGGCCGCCGGGGGGAGAGCTGGAGGAGGGAGGCGGGGGCACGCGGTTGGCCGAAAAAGGGAAATGGCTAGTCAGCGGGATGGTGGGGGGGGGGGGGGGGGGGGGGGTGGCTACCCCCCCGCCCCCCCCGCCCCCCCCGATCAGGCTGATCACATGGAACGTGAAGGGCCTGAATGGGCCGGTCAAGCGGTCCCGCGTGTTCTCGCATTTAAAGGGGTTGAAGGCGGATGTGGCCATGTTGCAAGAGACGCACTTAAAGCTCGCGGACCAGACGAGGCTAAGGAAAGGATGCGTGGGACAGGTGTTTCACTCGGGGTTAGACTCAAAGATCAGAGGATCATGGCGGATAAGGGGGGCAGGTATATAATGGTGAGTGGCAAGCTGCAGGGGGCCGGGGTGGTGTTAGTGAATGTATATGCCCCGAACTGGGACGATGCGGACTTTTTGAGTCGCATGTTGGGTAGGATCCCGGACTTGGAGATAAGTCATCTGATTATGGGAGGGGACTTTAATATGTTCTTGGATCCGAGCTTGGATCGTTCCAAGTCCAGAACAGGAAAGAGGCTGGCGGCGGCCAGGGCCTTGTGGGAGTTCATGGGCCAGATGGGGAGAGTGGACCCCTGGAGGTTTACGCGGCCAAGGACAAAGGAGTTTTCCTTTTTCTCCCATGTCCATGGAGTCTATGCGCGAATAGACTTCTTTGTGTTGAGTAAGACGTTAATCCCGAGGGTGGAGAGGGTAGAATACTCGGCCATTGCGGTCTCGGACCATGCCCCTCACTGGGTGGACCTGCGACTGGGGGTGGAACGGGGTCAGCGCCCTCTCTGGCGACTGGGTGTGGGCTGCTGGCGGACGAAGAGGTGTGCGGGCAGATAAGGAGGAGTATTGAGAATTATGTGGGAGCGAATGACACAGGAGAGGTGACGGTGGCAGTGGTTTGGGAGGCTCTGAAGGCGGTCATTAGGGGAGAGTTAATCTCCATTAGGTCCCATAGAGCGGAGAGGGCGGAGAGGGAGAGACTGGTGGGAGAGATACTCAGGGTAGATAGGAGGTACGCGGAGGCCCCAGAGGAGGGGCTGTTGAACGAGCGCTGGAAATTACAGGCGGAGTTTGACCTGCTGTCCACGGGGAAGGCGGAGGTGCAGCTGAGGAAAGCGAAGGGGGCAGTTTATGAGTATGGGGAGAAGGCGAGTAGGATGCTGGGGCACCAGCTGCGCAGGAGGGAGGCGGCCAGAGAGATTGGGGGAGTGCGGGATAGGGAAGGCAACATGGTGCTGAGGCCAGAGAGGGTCAATGAAGTCTTCAGGGAGTTCTACGGAAGGTGATACAAGGTCGGAACCCACCGTGGAGGGGGAAGGGATGAGGCGGTTGATGGATTAGTTGAGGTTCCCAAGGGTGGAGGCAGAGCTGTTGCAGGAACTGGGGGCACCGATTGGGTTGAAGGAGTCAGGGGGCTGGCAGGCATGCAGACGGGCAAGGCCCTGGGCCCGGACGGCTTCCCCCTAGAATTTTATAAGAAGATCTCGGAGCTGTTTGAGCCCGCTCCTGATGAGAACCTTCAGTGAGGCAAAGGAGAAAGGGATCCTCCCTCCGACAATGTCGTAGGCATTGATCATGCTTATCCGGAAGAAAAAGGATCCGCTTCAGTGTGGGTCCTACAAGCCGATATCGCTCCTGAACGTGGATGCCAAGCTGTTGGCAAAAATTCTGGCCACCAGAATAGAGGACTGTGTCCTGGGAGTGATTGGGGAGGACCAGACGGGTTTTGTTAAGGGCAGGCAGCTGAACGTGAATGATGAAGCTCCTGAATATTATCATGATGCCCTCGGAGGGGGGGGGAGGTGGAGGTGGTGGCTGCGATGGACGCGGAGGCCTTTGACAGGGTGGAGTGGGAGTATCTGTGGGAGGCGCTAGGCAGGTTTGGATTTGGGGAGGGATTTATAGGGGGGGTCAAGCTGCTGTATCAGGCCCCTGTAGCGAGTGTGTCCACAAATGGGCTAAGGTCGGAATATTTCAGGCTGCATCAGGGGACGAGACAGGGGTGTCCCTGTCCCGTTGCTGTTTGCCCTGGCAATCGAGCCGTTGGCCATTGCGCTCAGGACTTCAGGGGAATGGAGGGGACTGGTGCGCGGAGGGGAGGAGCACCAGGTCTCCCTCTACGCGGATGACCTGCTGTTGTACATTTCAGACCCGTTAGAGGGGATGGGGGAGGTCATGCGGATCCTGGGGGACTTCGGGAGGTTCTCGGGGTACAAGTTGAACGTGGGGAAGAGTGAGCTGTTCGTGGTCCACGGTAGGGGCCAGGAGGAGAGACTGAGGGAGCCCCTGCTCAGGATAGTGGAGAGGAGCTTTCGGTACTTGGGGATACAAGTGGCCAGGACTGGGATGCCCTGCACAGGCTCAACTTAACCCGGCTAGTGGAGCAGATGGAGGGAGAGTTTAAAAGGGGGGGGGGGGATATGTTCCCGCTTTCCTTGGCCGGATGGGTGCAGACTGTGAGGATGACGGTTCTCCCCAGGTTCCACTTCGTGTTTCAGTGCCTCCCCATTTTCATCCCCAAGTCCTTTTTCAAGCGGGTGAATAGGATTGTTATGGGATTTGTGTGGGCGAATAAAAACCCGCGAGTCAAAAGGGTATCCTTGGAGTATAGCCGGGGGCGGGGGGGGGGGGACTGGCACTGCCGAACTTCTGCGGTTATTACTGGGTGGCCAATGTGGCCATGATCAGGAAATGGATGATGGAGGAGGGGGCGGTTGGAGGAGGCGTTGTGTAGAAGCACCAGTCGAGGGGCACTTGTTACGGCTCCGCTGCCGTTCTCGCCGGTGCGATACACCACTAGTCCGGTGATGACAGTGGCACTGAGGATCTGGGGGCAGTGGAGGAGATACAGGGGAGAGAAGGGGGCCTCGGTGTGGATCCCAATACGGAATAACCACAGATTTGCTCCGGGTAGGTTGGATGGGGATTCCAAGGCTGGTATAGGGCAGGTATTAGGATGGGGTCTTGTCTATAGACGGGACTTTTCCTAGCATGCAGGTGCTGGAGAGGTTCGTCCTACCCCCGGGGAATGCGTTCAGGTACCTCCAGGTTCGGGACTTTCTTAGAAAACAGGTGGGGACATTTCCCCGGTATAGGATCCAGGACGGGGTGTTGTCTGGCATCTGGGTAGGTGTCGGACATATATCAGGAGCTGCAGGAGGTGGAGGAAGCCTCAGTGGAGGAGTTTGAAGGGCAAGTGGGAGGAGGAGCTGGGTGAGGAGCTGGATGAGGGCCTGTGGGCCGACGCCCTGGGCAGGGTGAACTCCTCCTCATCATGTGCCAGGCTCAGTTTAATTCAGTTTAAGGTGGTGCATCGGGCGCATATAACGTCAGCAAGAATGAGTAAGTTTTTTGGGGTGGAGGACAGGTGCCCGAGATGTGCAGGGAGTCCGGCGAACCATGCCCATATGTTTTGGGCATGCCCGGCGCTTTAAGAATTCTGGCAGGGGTTTGAGAGGGTGATGTCTATGATTTTGGACACTCGGGTGAAGGCGAGTCCAACAGCAGCGATATTTGGGGTGTCGAAGGATCCGGGAGTGCAGGAAGCGAAAGAGGCCGAGGTACTGGCCTTTGCCTCCCTGGTAGCCCGGAGACGGATCTTGCTAATGTGGAGGGACTCAAACCCCCAGGTGTGGAGACCTGGGTTAGCAATATGACAGGGTTCCTCAGCCTGGAGCGAATAAAGTTCGCCTTGAGAGGGTGCTCCCGGCAGTGGCAACCTTTCCTTGACTTTCTAGGGGAGCAGTGTCAGCAGCATCAGCATCTGGGGAGGCGGGGGGGGGGGGGGGGGTTCAGGTGGGGGTACTGTTGATATAATGTGAGTTGGGCATGGAGACAAAACCCACCTTGTTCTGTTTAAATAAAAGGAAAAACTTTTCTGTTGTGCAAGTAGTTTCACTGTAAGCTTTGGGATATGCTGATTGTTATTTTTTATTATCTGTGTTTCTATTTTTGTCATGTAAAAACTCTCTTTGTAAAAACTTTAATAAAACATTTTTATTTTATTTTTTTAAAAGGCAAGTGACTTGTTGGTCTTTTTGCAAGGGAATTGGAGTATATGAAAATTGTACAGTGCTTTGATGTGACCACACCTGGAAAACAGTGGCGTTTTGGGTCTCCATATTTAAGGACGGCTATATTTGCATTGGCGGCAGGACAGTGAAAGTTCGATAGATTGCTACCTGGATGAAAGAGTTCTTCTATGACAAGAGGCTGAGTAAATTGCATTTATATTCTCTGGAGTTTAGAAGATCTCATTGAAATAAACAAGCTTCTTACGGGTTTTGACAGGATACACACTTGGAGGTTATATACCCTGGCTGGAGAATCTAGAACATGGGGTGCAGTCGCAAAGTAAGGAGTTGATCATTTAGGACTGAGATGAGGACTCCAAGATTGTGAATCTGTAGAATTCTGAATCACAGTGGGTTGTGGATATTCCATCATTAAAAATACTTACGACTGAGAAAAACAGATTTTTGGTGTCTCAGGGAATCCAGGGATATGGGAAGTGGATGGGAAAAGAGAATTGAAGCTGCAAATCAACGATGGAATTGACCGCTGGAGCAGGCTTGACAGACTTTATGGTCTACTCCTGCTTCTGTTACTTATGATGCTTAGAAACAGAGAAACACAAGAGTAAAATAAGGGCCCATGATATTCGAGGCAAGGTACTAACATGGATTGACGATTGACTGTCAGGCAGAAGGCAGAGAGTTGGGATAAAAGGTTTTTTCGGAATGGCAACCGGTGACGAGTGGTGTCCCGCAGGGTTCAGTGTTGGGGCCACAGCTGTTCTCTTTATATATTAACGATCGAGATGACTGGACTGGGGGCATTCTGGCTAAGTTTGCCGATTATACAAAGATAGGTGAAGGGGCAGGTAGTATTGAGGAGGTGGGGAGGCTGAAGAAAGATTTAGACAGTTTAGGAGAGTGGTCCAAGAAATGGCTGATGAAATTCAACGTGGGCAAATGCGAGGTCTTGCACTTTGGAAAAAAGAATAGAGGCATGGACTATTTTCCAAACGGCGACAAAATTCATAACGCTCAAGTGCAAAGGGACTTGGGAGTCCTAGTCCAGGATTCTCTAAAGGTAAACTTGCAGGTTGAGTCCGTAATTAAGAAAGCAAATGCAATGTTGTCATTTATCTCAAGAGGCTTGGGATATAAAAGCAGGGATGTACTTCTGAAGCTTTATAAAGCATTAGTTAGGCCCCATTTAGAATACTGTGAGCAATTTTGGGCCCCACACCTCAGGAAGGACATACTGGCACTGGAGCGGGTCCAGCGGAGATTCACACGGATGATCCCAGGAATGGTAGGCCTAACATACGATGAACGTCTGAGGATCCTGGGATTATATTCATTGGCGTTTAGGAGGTTGAGGGGAGATCTAATAGAAACTTACAAGATAATGAATGGCTTAGATAGGGTGGACGGAGGGAAGTTGTTACCATTAGCAGGGGAGACTAGGACCCGGGGGCACAGTCTTAGAATAAAAGGGAGTCACTTTAGAACAGAGATGAGGAGAAATTTCTTCAGCCAGAGAGTGATGGGTCTGTGGAATTCATTGCCAGAGGGTGGGAGGAGGCCGGGGCGTTGAGTGTCTTTAAGACAGAAGTTGATAAATTCTTGATTTCTCGAGGAATTAAGGGCTATGGAGATAGAGCGGGTAAATGGAGTTGAAATCAGCCATGATTTAATGGTGGAGTGGACTCGATGGGCCGAATGGCCTTACTTCCGCTCCTATGTCTTATGGTCTTATAGGAGCAGGCCATTCGGCTCTTCGAGCCTGCTCCGCCATTCGTCACGATCATGGCTGATCGTCCAACTCAATAGGCTAATCCAGCTTTCTCCCCATAACCCTTGATTCCCATTCGCCACGTGCCATATCTAGCCGCCTTTTGAATGTATTCAATGTCTTAGCCTCAACTACTTCCTGCGGTAATGAATTCCACAGGCTCACCACTCTTTGGGTGAAGAAATGTCTCCTAATCAAACTATTGGCCCTTGACATTCAATGGCATTACCATCACTTAATCCCCCACTATCAACATTCTGAGGGTTCCCATTGACCAGAAACTGAACTGGACAAGCCATATAAATACTATCGCTACCAGAGCAGGTCAGAGACAGGAATCCTGTCGCAAGTAACTGACCTCCTGATTCCCCAAAGCCTATCCACAATCTAAAAGGTTTGAGTCAGGAGTGTGATGGAATGCTCTCCACTTGTCTGGATAAGTGCAGCTCAAACAACACTCAAAAAGCTTTACACCATCCAGGACAAAGCACGATTGATTGGCACCTAGTCCACAAACATTACTTCCCTCCCCCACCGGCGAATAGTGGCAGCAGTATGTACCATCTACAAGATGCACTGCAGAAACTTACCAATGCTCATTAGTCAGCACCTTCCAAACCCATGACTGCTATCATCTAGAAGTACAAGGGCAGCAAACAAATGGGAACACCACCAGGTTCCTCTCCAAGTCAGAAACCATCTGATTTTGAACAATATCAGCATTCCTTCACTGTCACCTGGTCAAAATTCTGAAACTCGCTAACAGCACTGTGGGTGTACCTATACCATATGGACTGCAATGGTTCAAGAAGGCACCTCACCAGCACCTTCTCAAGGGCAATTAGGGATAGGAAATAAATGCTGGCCTAGCCTGTGATGCCCACATTCTGTACATTAATTTTACAAAGTACTGCACGTAGAAATCTGTTTCTACCGTACTTGTGGTACATGCAAAAGACTCAACAATGCAATTAATTGCAAACATAAATCCATGATATTAAATTATGCCAGGGCAAAGTCAATGAATATCCTTTATTTAAAGAAACACAAGAATTTGTGATACTCTAAATTAGTTGAAATTGAGTTATTTAATCCAGATTATGAAGATTCAAGAGTTCAGAGAAAAACACTCCACAATTGGTATTAACGCAATGGAAAGGTTTGTGGCCAACGAACAAACAAATAGATAATCAAGTAGCCAAGAGCCAGAGGAAAGTAGCCAAGACATGAGAAAACAGATGGAAGGGAGGGAGGAACAGGGAGTGAGGGAGGCGGGGGGAGAAGAGTGGGGCAGGGAAGGAAGGACAATGGGAGGAGAATAATAGAGGGCTGCCAGAGGGGAGGAAAGAGGAGGGAACACAAACTGGACGGAGAGCGCGGGAAACGAAAACGACCACAACAAACACAGCAGGGCAACAGAGTAAGAAGGTACAGGAGGAAGAAACGACAGACGGCCGAGGCAGAGGCAAACGCACAAAAACAAAAAGAAAACCACTGGGAGAAGCAAGTAACACCAGGGGCACCACCCTGATGCCCCTCCCACCCAGCTTTGCTTTGCCTGTTCTGTATGTATTTTTAAATAAAAATCAGAAAGGGGGGGTGGGGGAAAAGAGAGAATCCCCCCCACCCCCAATAGCATGTGTAATGAAAATTTTCTCTTTGTTGCTTCTCTGTATATACACGTCCCGTTTTTATTTTACACCCCTTGGTTTTTTAGTTAGGTAGTGTTTTTGTTATTTCTTTTTGATTTCTTTGTGTGTACATCTGCAAATATACCATGTACAAAACCCAGTAAAAATATTCTTTAAAAAATTAATGCAATGGAACTCAGCAGCTCCCTCTAAATTATTGTTAATTCTGCAGGAATTCATCAGCTTAACATATGTACGTATTCAAAATTTTTTACTCATGACAGCCCATGATTGGCACGAAGCAAGATCAAGTTTTAAAAATAGCATGCGGTAACTAAATTTTCTTGCATGGTCCTTTTCAGGCTGCTGCGTGGATGCACACCTGTGCAGATTGGCAGGAATATAGTTTGCTACACTATTGTTCTATACACTTTAAATACAGTGCATAAACTATGGTACAATGCAAACCAATACCACTGATATACAACTTATTTAATTTGTGCATTTAACAAAGTAACACATGCCAAGAAGCATGTCACAGGAGGGAATAGCAGGACTGATGACCAAAATCCTGAGAGACAATGAGATTTAGGGTCAGAATTCCAGAGCTTAGCACCAAGGCACCCGAAAGCATGGCCGTCAATGTTCTCTATTATTCATTCATGTGGGCATCAGTGGCAAGGTTGGAATTTCTGCTGATCCCTAGTTGCCCTTAAAGAGATGTGAATCGAGCACCAGAGAACCACAGAAGTCATAGAATTTACAGTGCAGAAGGAGGCCATTCGGCCCATCGAGTCTGCACCGGCCCTTACAAAGAACACCCTACTGAAGCCCACGTATCTACCCTATCCCCGTAACCCCCACTTAACATTTTTCGGACACTAAGGGCAATTTAGCATGGCCAATCCACCTAACCCGCACATCTTTGGACTGTGGGAGGAAACCCACGCAGACACGGGGAGAACGTGCAGACTCCGCACAGACAGTGACCCAGCCGGGAATCGAACCTGGGACCCTGGAGCTCCGAAGCAACTGTGCTAACCACTATGCTACCGTATGAACTAGAAGTATGAACTAACATGGAGCCCAGGGAGAGAAAATGAGTTGTCTCCTTTCTATATTTTCCATCCTCCACACTTATTTGTCCACAATTCTGCTGCGCCAATTTCTTTACCAAGCTTTTATTCATCCCTTTATTCTCTTTCTTCCTGACCTGGCAACCATCTATTTGTGCAGCACCTTGGATCCAACCATGGGTAAACAAAGCAGTATTGCAATCAAGAATAATGAAATAAAAATGAGGTTGATTGACTTGAACATCTCTTTCTGTAGCCAGGGAAAAGGGTTCTCCCAAAGGGCAACTCCCCTTTTTTAACCCCTCCCCTCAAAATGTGCGTGGGATAGGCAAAAAATTATACTTTTTCGCTTAATCTTCCTAGATCAGGCTACTCTTACAAAATTAAGTATTCCAAGTAAAAACAAATATTTGTCTCAATGCTTTTTTTTGCCAGTTTGCATTACCAATAGCATTCAACAAGCTTTCCCATCATGGATGAGAATGCTTTCAGTTATTAACTTTAGGGGAAAAAGAGAGAAAATGCCAAACACAATAACACATTCTCCAGTAGTTTAATAGTGCTAAATGCTCAATACAAGTTCGGTTAGGATAATTTAGCATTCATCTTTTCTGTCTTTTTTAATATAAACTCTTTACAGACAAGATTATTTGGACGAAGCTTCATTTGAACATGCATGAAAAAGTTTGCTCACTCTTGTCGTTGGTCTATTTCCATTCATAATGATCCCTACTAGACATACAAAACAAGTTAAATTAGGTACAAATCACTAATGTTATTTATTTATTTTTAGATCTTAAAAGTACAGAAGAATTACATGTTTATTAACCATAACATCCATATGATTTATATAATGCACAATTCTTGATGATACATTATTAAAATCTTCAATTTAAAAATGCCAAATGGAGCATTAACACAGAACAGCAAGCCTCTGAAAAGCAGCATTAAAAGATTTGGGAAACTGTAGAGCTTCTAATCAAAACTGCCTTACAAACTATGAGAGATAACCTAAATTAAGAATTTCAAAATTGAACATGACCTCCCATCCCCCCAGCAACCTCCCCATTCTTATAGCTTTCAATAGGATGCAGCAAAGTGCATATTCATCTCGAGGTGATATTATTTCGGCTAAAAACATTGTTTTTTGTTTTATACAATGATTCAGTGCAATAGGCCCAATAAATGTTTTGCGGTATGCAATGCTTTAAAAAAAAAAAAAATCACTAGCTATACCATTTGGTTTCAGATTAGTTGGACTTTGTTTAATTCAGCAATCATGGTCAAACAAGAATGCAACACTCTAGTCAAAGTCACGGTTAGTGAGAACAAGAGGGGCCGCCAATGTCCAGACGTACAACAGAAGGCAGACCCAACTTGAAGTGATTTTCACCCACACAGCTGGCCATTTGCTCGTTATTGTCTTGTAATCAGCATCAGGGCTGTAGAGGGAAAACAAATAATTAAAAATAAAAAGTTGATAATGAGGTTTACAATCATTCCCAAACTGAACAAAAAGGATGTCATCACAAGAACATTTCCATTTTGCATATTCACAAGATTTCAGATAACAATAGTTTGGGATTGTAGCACAGACTATCTGCATTTAAGCCAAATTTGCTGATGATAGAAAGATAAGTGGTAAAGCAAGTTGGGAATAAGATACAAAAAGTGTCTGCAATTGGATATCAATAGGTTAACTGAGTAGGTAAAAAAAATTGGCAGCTGGAGTATAATACGGGAAAATGTGCAGAATAAAAAAGCACAACATTATTTAAATGGAGAGACTGAAGAATGTTGCAGTAGAGGGAGCTGGGTGTCCTTATTCATGAATGACAAAAAGTTAGCATACACGTACGCCAAGTAATTAGGAAGGCAAATGGAATGTTAGCCTTTATTACAAGGAGGAGGAAGTCTTCCTACAAATGTACAGAGCATTGGTGAAACCGCACCTGGAGTAGAATTTTAAAAGAGTGAGGGGTGATCTTATTGAAAGGAATAAGATTCTGAGGGGGCTTGACAGGGTCAATGTTTCCTCCCACAGGAGGAATCTAGAACTAGGGGTCACAGGTTAAAACTAAGGGGTCACCCATTTCAGACAGAGATGGAGGAGGAATTTCTTCTCTCCGAGGGTCGTCAGTTTGGAGTTTGTCAGTTTGGAATTCTCTTCTCCAAAGAGCAATGGAGACTGGATCATTGAATACATTCAAGGCCGAGTTAGACATATTTTTGTTTGACAAGGGAATCAAGGATTATGGGGAGGCAGAAAACAAGTAATAAAATGGAGTTTAAGGTCACTACCACTGGCTGCATCTCCAAGTCCTGCTGATGTCTACGGTATTTTGTGTGGCTCACCTGTCCCACCTGGGAACCCACTGTGGCGGGGGTGGCTGTCAACTTCAGTGGGACCGGAAGATCCCACTGGCAGGAAGGGCTGGAAAATCATGCCCAATGTGTCTTGATCATAACGATGGCACAGAATCTCCTACCTAGTACACCAATATGAGATTATCTGTTTTCCTATTGTGGTCTCCAAGCGTTAATTTGTAGAATAGATAGAAGCACAGAAGGTGGCCATTCATTCATTGTGACTATGCTGATCCCTTGATCAAGTTATTCAGTAAGTCTGACACCCCATCGCTTTCCCCAAACGCTTTCCTGTAAAACTTTAACTTTTTAAATATTTTCCTTTTTCCCCAATTAAGGGGCAATTTTAGCATGGCCAATCCATCTCCCCTGCACATTTTTGGGTTGTGGGGGTGAGACCCACTCAGGCATGGGGAGAATCTGCAAATTCCACACGGACAGTGACCCGGGGCCGGGATTGAACCCGTGTCCACGGGGCCGTGAGGCAGCAGTGCTCACCACTGCATTACCCTGCCACTCCTTTCAAGTATTCTCTTATGTAGATAATTAATTTATAGTTAGAAATGAGGAGATGTAACAGCAGCCAGCTCCAGGAAACAGACCAGCAGTGAAGAATGGAGCAGAATTAAATGTTACCTTGAATCAGAATGTATGGGGACTCAGGTGGCTGAGCACAAGTGACACTAAATGTCCACTTGACTTACGAGAAGTAGCGGGCTTTGCTTTGTTAGTTATTTTATGGCTGCAATTGTGGAGTTATTCTATTCTCAAATTATAAACCCCAAATACCGGTGTTATTTCAGTGGAGGCTTGTCCACCATCACATTTCAAATTACATTGAGTGCAGACATTCTCGACAAAACCAACTAAGACAGAGGAAGTATTGCTTGCATTCTGTGAGAATTTATATAAAAAGTAAAGGAAGCACATGTGCTAAAATTATTGGCAACCTTGTACTGCATTCCCACCAAAAACTGAGAGAATAAAGATTTATTTTCAGTTTATAAAATTACAGTGCATTTAATAATGAGGAATAATTCACCCTTGGAAAATAAGTCTTGGCTGTAAAATAATTATTTACCTGTACCAGTTTGTAAGAGTCATCATAATGTACAGTGAAGCCAGAAAAAGCATGAAATGGAAGAATGAATAGCTATACTGAACAGCATCCTGCTCATTGTCATGGACTCTTCGTACTCCATCTCCCTGTTCAATACCAGCAGCATCTCCAGCCAAGGAGTCATCCAACATGACAGTTTCACTGCCAGAGAGTGTCAGCTTATTCACCTGACTGTTGTTCGAGGAACGAATGCTGCAAACAGAAAATTACAGTATTCAGTACAACAGCATCAGGCATACCTAAAAATGAAGGGCCAAACCAGCGAAGTTACAACACAGGACTACATCCTTGCCAAACACTGGAAGTAGCTTGCGACAGTAGCCTAGAAATCTTACAATCAACAGATTAGATCAAAGCTCTGCAGGCTTGCCATATCCAGGCATCAATAACCAAGCAGGAGGCTCTACAAACATCCCCATCCTCAATGACGAGGAAGCCCAACATGTCAATGTAATCCAGAGACCCAGAGTCATGCTCTGAGGACATAGGTTAGAATATCTCACCATGGCAGATGGTTAAATTTGAATTCAATTTAAAAAGAAATCTGGAATTAAAAGTCTAAAGATGACCATTGTCAATTTAAAAAACCATCTAGTTCTCTAATAGTCTTTAGATGAGTAAAACTGTTGTCTTTACCTGGTCTGGCCTTTATCTGGTCTGGTCTACATGTGACCCCGGATCCACGATCTATAGCAAAGTGGATGACTCTTAAATGCCCTCAGGGTTGGGCATAAATGCTGGCCCAACCAGCGACGCCCACATACCATGAACAAATTTAAAAAAACACTTGCACCTACCCAACAATGGACAGTTTCCTAGGTATACCCTGTCCACAAAAGGCAGGACAACCCCAATCTGGCTAAATACTGCCTCATCTGTCTACACTCCATTATCAGTGATAGAAGGTGTTGCAACAGTGCTATCAAGCAACACTTATAAAGCAATAATCTGCTGACTGATGCTCAATTTGGGATCCACCGGTCAGCTCCAAACTTAGTTATAGCTTAAGACCAGACATTAACAAAAGAGGTGAATTCCAAAGGTGACATCAAGGCAGCATTTGACAAATGTGGCATCAAGGAGCCTCAGCAAAAATGAAATCAATGGAAATCAGGGGGAGAATTCCACTGATTGGAATCATACCGAGTATACAAAGGAAGATGATTGTGCTTGTTGGAAGCCAATCGTGTCAGTCCTAGGACATTGCTGCAGGAGTTCCTCAGCCCAGCTTCAGCTGTTTCACCAATGACTTTCGCTCCATCATATTATCAGATACTGAAGTGGTCCATGCCCAGATGCAGCAATACCTGAACAACATTTGATGTTCACATTTGTGTATTACACCTCAGTAATACATTCCGCAAAAGCAAATATTTAATTATAATATTTAAATGAGGCTTTTTTCCTGATATTCCGCCAGTGATTTGAATCATCTTCAACGAGAGAATCTAACCATTTTCCCTTGACGTTCAATAGCATTACCATCGCTGAATTCCACATGAACATCCTAGATGACCATACCATTGACCAGAAACTGAATTCAATCAGCCACATAGAAACTGTGGCTACACGAGCATATCAGAAGCTACAAAATCTGTGGCAAATAACTTACTTCCCCACACCACCTACAAGGACATGTCAAGAGTGATGGAATACTTGCCTGGATGAGCGATAATCCAGTAACACTCAAGAGGCTCAACACCATTCAGGACAAAATAGTCCACTTGGTCGGCACCCCATCCCCCACTTTAAACATTCACTCCCTCTTCCAACGGATGCACAATGGCAACAGTGAGCACCATTTACAAGATGCAGGAACTCACCAAAGCTCCTTTGACGTCACCTTCCAAGCTCGTGACTTCTACCACCCAGAAGGACAAGGGCAGCAGACGTGTGAGAACACCACCACATGAAATTTCCCATCCAAGCCAGACACTTCCGGACTTGGAAATATTTTACAATTCCAATTACAATATTTTACAATGGGCAGCATGGTAGCACACGTGGATAGCACTGTGGCTTCACAGCACCAGGGTCCCAGGTTTGATTCCCCTGTCTATGCGGAGTCTGCGCATTCTCCCACTGTCTGCGTGGGTTTCCTCCGGGTGCACTGGTTTCCTCCCACAGTCCAAAGACGTGCAGGTTAGGTGGATTGGCCATGATATATTGCCCTTAGTGACCAAAAAGGTTAGGAGGGGTTATGGGGATAGGGTGGAAGCGAGGGCTTAATTGGGTTGGTGCAGACTCGATGGGCCAATGGCTTCCTTCTGCACTGTATGTTCTATGATCTATGTATGTCCTTCACTGTTGCTGGGTCAAAAGCCTGGGACTCTCTAACAGCCCTGTGGCTATACCTAGAGCAGGTGCACAGCAATGGTTCAAGATGACATTCATTACCACCTGAAGAGTAATGACCAATAAATGCTGGCCTTGCCAGCAACACTCACATCCCAATGAAAACGTTTAAAAATTACTTACTGCAGCGGGAATGCACACATTAAGGACGCATTTGACTAGGTCTGAATCAAGACACCGTCTCGAAAAATGAAAATCCCCCAGAGTCAGAGTCATACCTTACTCAAAATGAGGATGGTTGTAGTTGTCAGAGGTTAATGATTGCAGCGTGCTGGAAATTTTTGCAGGAATTTCTCAGTCCAACAATCTTCAGCTGTTTCATCAATGGCCTACTCAAGGTCAGGAGTAGGTAATGATCCAGTGTTCATCTCCAATCACAGCCATTCCAAAAATGAAGCATTCCATGGCAGTGTACAACAGGACCTGGGTAGCATCCATATGAGCTGACATGTTCTAAGCAACATTCTTATAACTTAAGGATGAGACCCCCATCGCCATCAAGAAAAAAACCCAACTAGCTCTGCTTGACCTTGAACAGAACCATGATATATCATCAATATCTGACCTGGAGCTTAAATGGGCCAGCCGCATTAACAAATTTGGAAAATCTGTAATGAATGGTTCATCCCAATCTCCAAAGTTTCCCATGAGCTACAAGGCTCAAGTCAAAGGTGGATGGAATAGTCACAATTTGCATGGGTAGATACAGTTGGAACAACTTAAGAAACTGAAACACCATCCAGGAAAATGCTCCAGTACCAGACTCGATACTCAACCCTCCATATCCAGAGTACATGCCACAGCTACAGATTTTATTTATCACAACAAGGGGAAGTTTTAACCATTCCACAACGGGGTGGAGCGGGTCAGGGTGGTGGGGAGCCTTAATCAACAAATTCAGGGAACATGCTACCAGCATGCATGTTTCAGTTTTGATCAAGTTGAGTTTTGGACACCTCTGTAATCCAATCCGCAAAAGCAAGTCCTTAATTATAATATTTAAATGTGGCTCTTTTCCTGATATTCTGCCAGTAATTTGAATGCAACAGCCCTGTACAGATTCTCTATGGCTCACGAAACCCAACACCCAAGAAATATACCCATGAATGTTATTCACACACAATTCCAGAAGGCAATCAATTAGTTTCCATTTAAGAGATTAACAAAAGTGAGAACATACAGAATTAGAGTTGGCCTTTGACTTGAGTTGGGATGTAGGGCAGAAGAGAGTGAGGATGAAGAGTATGTTCTCTGATCGGTCATATGCGACAAATAGTGTCCTCTAGGGATTTGTTTTGATGATTGAACCACCTCTCCTACTAATTCCCCTGCCAGCCACCTCTACCCTCCTGATCAATCATCTCTAGGAACTTACCAAAGGTCTGCTTGTAGGTGAAGCCGATATTTAAGGGCTCTTCTCAAGTTGGCTGCCCACAAGCTACAAGACTCAAGTCAAAGGAGGGGTGACTATACCCATAGAATTCCTAAAGTGCAGGAGGCCGCCATTTGGCCCATTGAGTCTGCACCGACCGTCAAAGAGCACACTAGCTAGACCCATTCCCCGTCCTATCCTGCAACCCCACCTAACCTGCATATCTTTGGACACCAAGGGAAAATTTAACATGGCTAATCCACCTAACCTGCACATCTTTGGAACGTGGGAGGAAACCAGACAACCCGGAGGAAACCCGCGCAGTCACGGAAGAAAGTGCAAACTCAAAATGAACCCTGGTCCCTGGTGCTGTGAGGCAGCAGTGCTAACCACTGTGCCGCCCCATTAGGTGTCTCCAGCTCGCCAGTTCAATGAGGCCATTAAGCATGCCTCATTCAAACATGGGGGTCAATCTTTGTGCTCGTTTTTGGGAGCAAATGCAATTTTGCCATAATATTTCTAACAATATATCGTTCAGACTCACCTATTTCATGATTAATATTGATACATTTACAATTTCACAATTTCTTTTAATGTGACATTACCCTTCCTTCATGTGTTGACACAGCTGGTCTCCCTACAACCAAAGGTTTTAAGTTAAATGCGCTTCTATAAGAATAGGGAAATCAGGTTGCTTCAGGTCATGGATCAGATGCATTAGCCATCCAACCCAGTTCCAGCAAACACACCCACTACAATTCCAGTAAACAGCTGAACGAAAAATATATTTACATTGAAAAACTGTCAGATATAACAATTTTTAATGATAATGTGGCTTAAACATCCCCCCTCAGATCATACCTTGAATATAGTAGACACAGAATGAAGAGGGCGAGTCCAACAATACTCTGTGCATCCCACCACTGCATTGAGATTTGAGGCGATGGTGTTACATTTACTAAAGATTCACTCTGATTGGCTGGACTCAATGTAGGTGCAGCCAACTGCTTAATAAGGTTCAAAAGACTAGGATTGCATTGCCGGTCTGAAAATAAAACACAGGAACTTAGCTTAAATATTGCTCCGTCTTGACCTACAATTACACTAATTTACATGAGCAATTAAGTGAGCAATGTTTTTTTTAGCTGATTAATGAAACAAAGTGCAGAAGCTGAATAGCAAGGAGCGCCATTGATTAAGATGCTACAAAATATTTCTATAGGAATAATGGGCCAAATTTCAACCCATTGGCATCCATTCACTTGAGTAAAATCAGGCCCAATATATTTGGTAGGTTATCCACATGAAAAATTCATTTCAAACTGGAGTTGGGAACCCGACACCCAGATAACTTCCAGATTCCGAACTTCACAGCAATTGCATGCTCACTCAATGGTGTCTGCAAATGTAAATGCCCTAATTGGGCTGGAGGCAAGCTCAGTGTCCAAATAGTGTCCAAGCACGGTCATCAGGGCAGGGCAGTAAAGACGTGCCTGCAGAGTGCAAGCTGCAAAGGCAAATAGCAACCATGTTTAGGCCTGCCTTGCAGACGAGAGGAGGTACGCTGCACCTCGGAGGGTTGTAGCTTCACTGAACACAAAAGTGGTCAAATTGCCAAATGCAAGTTGAGGTGCAAGATCCCCCCAGCTCCAGGGCGGCACGTGGCACAGTGGTTAGCCCTGGGACTAGGGAGCTGAAAACCCGAGTTTGAATCCCGGCCCTGGGTCACTGTCCATGTGGAGTTTGCACATTCTCCCAGTGTCTGCGTGGGTTTCATCCCCCCCACCCAAAGATGTGCAGGTTAGGTGGATTGGCCACGGCAAATTATCCCTTAATTGGAAAAAAATAATAATTGGGTATTCGGCTCCCCCAGCTCCCAAGATACTTGAAATTTTAAAACTTAACTTCTGCCCACTTTGCACCCAATAGCCATGCCTTATATGCACCAAATTGTTCGGGTATGGCGATTTCAGCTTTGAAGATTGCATTCTCATCTTCAATGGCAAGTTAACAATGAGCTGAATGGACTGTTGGAAGCAAGTGGGTTCCCTGTTCCTCCTCAATTGGCCCTTCATTACCCTGCCCTTGGAATTTGCATCAGTTTCCGGAGACAGCAGGATCCAGTGAGACCCTCCAGTAATGCAATTTTCATATTGCATTTATCGTTTGAAAGCACCCCATAGCACTTTATCCTTAGCCAAATCATTTTGTAAAGCATGTGGGGGCTTACCGGGTTCATTAGACATTGCAGACCATGTGAGATACATAGTATACAATGTGATGACTGACGACTGAAGAAGACCAGACCGAGGTTGTGCTTCCTATAAAAGTTAAAACAATATAGTTTAGAAAAATATTTTAACAGTGCACAAAGATTTTGAACCCCAACATAATAAAACATTTTGAGTAAAAATGTTTCTGGAATTCAAGTAAATCCTATAGTGGAAGAAATTAGTCAGTGGACTGGGGAAAATCAGCAACACATCAATTCACGTGGCAGCATGAAGATTATTTTCAGTATATAGAGCAAGCTACAATTTCGGAGTCATTCTATTATTTGACTGGAAACTGGCAATGAAAGGTTTACCACTAGCAAAGAAGCAGAGAAACACCATGAACATTTAAGATGGAGGAAATAAAAATCCAAGTTGCTTTGTCTTTCCATGCACTGAAACTAGAAATTCTTCTTTTTCCAAGTTGCTTTCTTCTCCTTCCCGCTTTAGTCTATCAGCAAGTGTAATTTTCGAGGTGCAATAGATTGGCAACTCCAATAACAGACTGTATACTACAGAAGTCAAAAATGTACTCATTCTTGAAGGGAAGTCAAATAAAAATAAAAGGGAATATATAAATGAATTTGTTAAATAGGGTCACTGGGTTAAGGCTCCCAAATATGATCTTTACTAGCCTTCCTTCAATCTTTTCAAATACAGAGAGTCATTTAAATGGTTGTGTTCCTTAAAATTGCAAATAAATGAAATGACTAAGTGAATCATGGGTTCATCAGGAGAGCAAAATCAGGCATGGTGGTAGGTTGGAGAGCAACATCAGGTGAAGGCGGTGTGTGGGGGTAATAGGCCAGAGAGTAATGCCGGGGGAGTGTACGCAGGCCAGACAGCAACATCGGCGGGGATGGAGGCAGGTCAAAGAGACAATGCTGGGACAAGGTGGCAGCAGGGGTGGGATAGAACTGAGGGCAAGAGCACAAGTGCTGTGGGAGAGGCTTTGTGCACAGGCAGAAGATGGAGTCTATGGCAAATGACTTTTATGTGAAACTAGCTGAGTCACTTAGACATACCGACACTTCCTTATTACTGACATTAAAGTGAAATGTTAAATGAGTCAAAGTTAAGTAAAGACTTGCTATAATCCAATGTAGATTTTGAAACTTCACTAAAAGGAGTTCATACCAAAGATTTTGACATATTGCCCAATCTAAAATTTATTTTTCTCTAACGTTTGATTCAGCTTACACGAAGTTAACATCAAAAGGTGTTTTCTTCAACATAAGATAGCAGTTTGAAAATTCATTTACACTCAGGATATTTTGAGATATTAATTAGAATGGAAAGATTGTTATTCAGAATATCAAATATTTTAGACGGTTATGACCAGAATGTCCTTTAGCTAGGCATAATGAAATGGTTGAAGTTGTGCCTCACACAATGAGTGTTTTACAATCATCTTTCAAAAGAGATAGAATTCACGTGTAACATTAGAATACTTCCAGGTATATGAAGCAAGGGTTCTGCTATCATCACAGAGTCATTCTATCAATTTTTAAAAAAATGTTTTTATCAAGGCATTTATATATATATATATATAATATATACACATATACATATATTTACACGCACACATCAAACACAACCAAAACCAAAAAGAGACGAGGAAATCTCATAACTAATAAATAACAAACACCCTCGCGCCCCTCCCTCCCTGCTGTTACTTTACACCCACCCACCCACTCTGCCTCCATTTTTAACCCCCCCCCCCCCCCAACTTAACTTTCCTGGAATAAATCAGCAAACGGTTTCCATCTTCAGGCAAACTACTCCACAGACCCTCTCAAGGCGAACTTGATTTTTTGGAAAACCTAAGGAATTCCGCGAGGTCACTCACCCACACCCCCGGGTTTGCCTGCTCCGAGTCCCTCCATCCCAACAATATCCATCTCCGGGCTACCACGGCCAAAATGTCATCCTCTCTCACCCCATGGACTCCCAGGTCTTACGACACTTCAAAAACTGCGACTTCTGGACCACCTTCACCCTCAGCACCTCCGACATCACGTCAGCAAACCCCTGCCAAAATCCCTCCAGCTGGGGGCAGCACTGGTGGCGCAGTGATAGCATTGCAGTCTCACGGCGCCGAGGTCCCAGGTTCGATCCCGGCTCTGGTCACTATCCATGTGGAGTTTGCACATTCTCCCCGAGTTTCGTGGGTTTCGCCCCCACAACCCAAAAGATGTGCAAGGTAAGTGGATTAAACACGCTAAATTGCCCCTTAATTGGAAAAAATGAATTGGGTACTCTAAATTTTTTTTTTTTTTTTAATCCCTCCAGCTTTGGACGGGCTATAGCCATCTGGGATGACCCCCTCCCGATTACAAAATGGACAATTTGCAAAGATTGCAGGGAAAAATGGACAATACTGAGAAAGCAAGCAGGTGCAGGGTTTGTCTGTTGATTGGAGCCGTAGCTCCCAGACAAGACCGATACTGCAAAACCATTACCATACTAATGAGCCATCCCCGGGCACAAAAGGGTAACATTTAAGTAAACAATACCAAGACAGGCACCCGGCGCTAGAGGAGACCAGAACAAAGCAAGCCAACGGCCACCTAGGACACGCCCAGCCATCAGGGCACCCACCCCTCTATTGGAGGAAATTGATAGGAACGATTGGGAAACGGCCTAATTAATTGGGGCCAAGTTCAAGGCCCGCCCAAAAGCGCGCGAAGCCCCTTTTGGGTATAAGAAGAATCCTCCAAGAGAGAATCGCTCTCTTGTGGCTCTAGCTCTCACCAAGGAGAGACCTGCCCAACAGCAACATCAGAACAAGTAAGTCCAAGGTCAACGCACGCTACGAGACAGACGCTCCTGGTTGTTATTCCGTACCAAATCGACCCCAACAGCCTCAGAACCGAACAACGGCCATTGTTCCTCTGACTGAGTGGGCACCCGAAGCTAAGTATAGGCTTCAGCAGTAGTGATAGTTTAGTTTGTAGAGTTTTATGCATGAGTATATTTGACTGTGTGTGTAAATAAATGAGCATTGAGTTTGAACTTACTAACTGGTGTATCGAGTCTTTGGTCAGTATTCGGTTTTGAACCTTGTGGCGGTATCGAGAAATACCTGGCGACTCTAGAGCAAACGTAATTAGAATTAAGGAAGGTGACCATATTGGCCACCATCTTCAGAGCCAAATTAAGAGAAACACAATTAGCAACAGGGCCCAAAACTTGTGGACATAGTTCGCGCCCTGCCCACACCTATCTTCCACCCCCTCAAAAAACCTCCTCATTCTGGCCATCATCATATACGCCCTGTGAACTACTTTAAATTAAATGAGGCTAAGGCTAGCACACAAAGAGGATGTATTCACCCTTCTCAGAGCCTCCAGCACCCTCCACAGCTCTTCCTCCCACTTCTGCTTAACTTCTCCCATAGGGGCACTCTCCCATTCCATTAATACTTTGTAAATCTCGGACACCCTGGTCTCACCAACCCTGGCTTTCGACAGCACTTTGTCCTGCAACCCCAGGGCCGGGAGGTCAGGAAAGGACAGCACCTGTTTTCTCACATAGTCCCGAACCTGTAAGTACCGGAACCCATTCCCGCTGGGCAGCTCATACTCTTCCACCAACCCCTCCCAAGTTCAAAAAGCTGCCCCCACAAACAGGTCTCCAAACCGCTCAATCCCTGCCCAACGCCACCCCCAGAATCCCGCGTCCAGCACCCCCGGAACAAACCGTCGATTCCCACAAATCGGAGCCCAAACCAAGGCTCCCCCGAGCCTCAGGTGATGCCGCCACCGTCTCCACACCCTCAGGGCCACCAGTACCGGACCTGTGGACTACATGGCAGGCCAGAACTGCAGAGGCGCTGTCAAGAGTGCTCTCAAGCTAGAGCCCTTACAAGAGGCTGCCTCCATAACGACCCTTCCCCTGCTACCCACATCCTTATCATCGCTAGATTTGATGCCCAGTAATAGTTCAATACGTTTGGCACGGTCAGCCCACCTCGCCCCCGCTCCAACAGCACTTTCTTCATCCAAGGGGCTTTCCCCACCCACACAAAGCTCGCGATCAACGCACTGATCTTACAAAGAAGGCCTTTGCAATAAAAATCGGAAGATTCTGTAACACGAATAAAAACCTTGGGAGTACCGTCATCTTCACGGACTACACCCGCCCCGCCAATAACGGAAGCACGTCCCACCTCTTAAAATCCCCCTTTGTTTGCTCCACACACAGGCCAAATTCAATTATGTAATTGCTCCCATCCCCGAACCACCTGGGCGCCCAGATACCTGAAACTCGCCCCCACTACTTTAAACAGCAGCTCACCCAAACTCCTCTCCTGCCCACTCAGCTGGATCGGAAATGATGCCTTCTCCCTGCACTCAGACACTGTCCCTCTGGCCTCCGCAACTGCCCTACCCACGGACCCCAGTCCTAACTCCATCGGAAGCTTCTGCCTTTCCTTCAACAACCGAATACCTCCTGTCCACCCGCAGAATCTCGGCCACCAAACTTTTGCTATCTCTGCTCGCTCCTCCTTTTCCCCATATTTAACTTATACCCAGGGCACCACCCGAATTCCACCACATTGTCCACGATACCTCCAATACTTCCAATCCATGATACCTCCAATACTTCCAATGTGTCCGATATGTAGAGCAACAAATTGTCCGCATATAGCGAGACCCTATGCTCCACCGGCAACACCGCCCCCCACACTATCCCCTGCCAACCCCTTGTTGCTGTAAGCGCAACAAGGTCACCTCAGCACTTCGCTTTACCGCAAACCTACGGATAACCTCATGATGCTCCACTTCTCCAGCTTCCACCCTAAACACATTAAAGAAGCCATCCCCTATGGACAAGCGCTCCGTATACACAGGATCTGCTCAGACGAGGAGGAGCGTAACAGACATCTACAGACGTTGAAAGATGCCCTCGTACGAACGGGATATGGCACTCGACTCATCGATCGACAGTTCCAACGCGCCACAGCGAAAAACCGGACCGACCTCCTCAGAAGACAAACATGGGACACAACCGACAGAATACCCTTCGTCGTCCAGTACTTCCCCGGAGCGGAGAAACTACGTCATCTTCTTCACAGCCTTCAACACGTCATTGATGACAATGAACATCTTGCCAAGGTCATCCCCACACCCCCACTACTTGCCTTCAAACAACCGCGCAACCTCAAACGAACCATTGTTTGCAGCAAACTACCCAGTCTTCAGAACAGTGACCACGACACCACACAACCCTGTCATGGCAATCTCTGCAAGACGTGCCAGATCATCGACATGGATACCACTATTACACGTGAGAACACCACCCACCAGGTGCGCGGTACATACTCGTGCGACTCGGCCAACGTTGTCTACCTCATACGCTGCAGGAAAGGATGTCCCGAAGCGTGGTACATTGGCGAGACCATGCAGACGCTGCGACAACGAATGAACGGACATCGCGCAACAATCACCAGGCAGGAATGTTCCCTTCCTGTCTGGGAACACTTCAGCAGTCAAGGGCATTCAGCCTCTGATCTCCAGGTAAGCGTTCTCCAAGGCAGCCTTCAGGACCCGCGACAACGCAGAATCGCCGAGCAGAAGCTTATAGCCAAGTTCCGCACACGAGTGCGACCTCAACCGGGACCTAGGATTCATGTCGCATTACATTCATCCCCCACCATCTGGCCTGCGAAATCCTACCAACTGTCCTGGCTTGGTACAATTCACACCTCTTTAACCTGGGGTTACCCCATCTCTGGATCTGTAAAGATTTAATCACCTGCTAATGCTCGCATTCCAAGCATTGTTTGGCATCTTTGAATTTGTCTATATATGTGTTTCTGGAACAGACCTCTTCATTCACCTGAGGAAGGAGCAGCGCTCCGAAAGCTAGTGACATCAAAACAAACCTGTTGGACTTTAACCTGGTGTTGTAAGACTTCGTGCTGTAAGCGCAATTAGCAGTGGCTCTATTGCCAAGGCAAAGAACAATAGGGAGAGTGTGCATCGCTGCCTCGTCCCATGATACAGCCCAAAATATCCCAAACTCACCTTGTTCGTTCTTACCGGCATCTGATACAACAACCGGACCCAGTCCACAAACCCCTACCTGAACTCAAACTGCCCCAGTACCTCCCACAAATATTCCAATTCTACCTGATCAAAGGCCTCCTCCGCATCCATAGTGACCACCACCTCCACATTCCGTCCCTCCGAGGGCATTATTATAACATTCAACAGCCACCTAATGTTAGCCGACTGATGCCTCCTCTTTACAAACCCTGTCTGGTCTGCCCCTATCACCCCTGACACAGTCATCAATCCGCGAGGTCAAGATCTTTATCAACAACTTGGCATCAACATTCAGCAGTGATATCAGGTGTAGTATCCTTATTGAGGCATGCCATAATGTTTGGGGGGGGGGGGGGGGGGGGGGAGGAGGAGGAGGAGGAGGAGGAGGAGGAGGAGGAGAGAGAGAGAGAAAGAGAAGATCTCCCTTCTCCCACGCCACATTGAATGCCCTTACCAGCAGGGGCCCTAATCACCCAAATTTCTTTTATAAAATTCGACTGGAAAATCATCTGGGCCTGGTGCCTTCCCTGTCAGCATCGTCCCCATACCCTCCATCCAATAGGTGCTCTCAACCGCTCTACCAGGTCCTCCTCCACCTTGGGGAACTCCAACCTGCCACATTCCCTCCCCTCAGGCTGGGGGCTCTGATTTATAAACTCTCTTATAAAACTACTCAAATACCCCATTTACCCCCACCAAGTCCAGTCCACCCCGACTGTGCCACATCCTTCCAATCTCCCTCGCCGCCTCCTGCTTCTTCAGTTGGTGGGCCAGCATCCTACTAGCCTTCTCCCCGTGCTCATACACTGCCCCTCTGGCCTCCATAACTGCCCTACTGCCTTCTCCAAGGACCCCAGTCCTAATTCCTTCGGAAGCTTCTGCCTATCCTTCAACAAATGAATACCTCCTTTCCACCCGCAGAATTTTGGCCACCAAACCTTGCTATCTCTGTTCGCTGCTCCTTTTCCCTATATGGCCTGATCGATATGAACTCCCCACTAATCTCTACCTCAAGCGCCTCCCAGTGTGGTGGTCGAGACCTCACCTGTGTCATTTAGTTCCACATACCCCCGAATGGCAGCCCTCACCGGCTCACATACCTCTCCTCCGCTAACAATCCTATGTCCAGTCTCTACTGTGGACACTGGGCCCGCCCCCCAATCCACTTGCAAGTCCACCCAATGCAGCGTGTGGTCTAAGACTACGATCGGCGAGTACCCAGAGTCGATCAACCCGCCAATAACATCTTACCCACCACAAAAAAATCAATCCGGGAACGGACTTTTGGGCTCTTAATAGGAGCCCCAACGGCAATTTAAACGGCCAAAAACACTGTGCGGTAAACCAGAAGGGAATCCCCCCGGACACGCATGGATAAGGGAGAGGATAGCGGCCGGATTACGGAGGATCCTCTGGAGCAGCGGCAAGGAAGGGAAGCTCAAAGCAAGATGGCGTCGGAAGGTGGCCGTTTGTTATGGGGCCCGGAGCAACAAGAGTTCCTGCGGCGCTGTGTGGAAGAGCTGAAGAAGGAGTTGAAGAAGGAGCTGTTGGCCCCGATATTACAGGCGATTGAAGGGCTAAAGGAGGAGCAGAGGACCCAAGAGCTGGAGCTTCGGGTCGTGAAGGCAAAGGCTGCTGAAAATGAAGATGAAATACAGGGCCTGGTGGTGAAGACAGAGACGCACGAGGCACAGCACAAAAGGTGTGTGGAAAGGTTGGAAGTACTGGAGAATAATTCGAGGAGGAAGAATTTAAGAGTCCTGGGTCTTCCCGAAGGCGCAGAAGGGGCGGACGTCAGGACATATGTGAGCACGATGCTTCACTCGCTAATGGGATCGGAGGCCCCGACGGGCCCTTTGGAGGTGGAGGGAGCTTATCGAGTTCTGGCGCGAAGACCGAAGGCTGGAGAAATACCTCGAGCTATAGTGGTGAGGTTTCTCCGCTACAATGACAGAGAGACGGTCCTCAGATGGGCGAAGAAAACTCGGAGCTGTAGGTGGGAGAACACGGTGATCCGCGTATACCAGGATTGGAGTGCGGAGGTGGCGAGAAGGAGGGCAAGCTTTAATCGGGCTAAGGCGGTGCTTCACAAAAAGAAGATCCAGTTTGGAATGTTGCAACCGGCGAGATTGTGGGTCACACACCAAGGGAAGCACCACTACTTTGAGACGGCAGAAGAGGTGTGGACGAGAAGCTGGAATAGTCTGGCGAGAGAAAGAGCTTTTGGGACAAAGTGGTGGGGTGATTATGTGGGGCGAGAAAAGTGGGGGGGGGATGATTTTTCAATTTGTTAATTTTGTGATCCTGTAACTTTTCTCTCTTCCCCATGTTGGGGGGGGGGGGGGGGGGGGAGTATGAGGAACTGTGGGCGCTGGCCATTAGGGGCGGGGCCGAGTGGGAAACGCGGGCTTTGTTCCCGTGCTATGGTAATTATGGCGGGAACAGGGACGCAGGAAGGAGAGGGCCTCGCACAGTGGGTTGCCGAGGACAAGGGGGGAAGCCGAGGTCAGCCAGAGTTCGCTGACTTCTGGGAGCAACATGGGGGGTGCAACTACGCTAGAGGGGGATCTAGCGGAGGGGGGGGGGTTAACTGGGTTGCTGCTGCTAAGGAGAAGGGGGAGCTGTTATGGGATGGGGTGATCGAGGCAGGAGGGCGCCGTCGGGGGGATATACGGGTACGTGGGAACCGGGTGAGGAGCTGGGTTAAAAAAGGGGATGGCTAGTCGACAAGGGGGGGGGGGGGGTAAAGAGCCCCCCAACCCGGCTGATCACGTGGAACGTGAGAAGGCTGAACGGGCCGATTAAAAGGGCACGGGTACTCGCACACCTAAAGAAATTAAAGGCAGATGTGGTTATGTTGCAGGAAACGCATCTGAAACTGATAGACCAGGTCAGACTACGTAAAGGATGGGTGGGGCAGGTGTTTCATTCGGGTTTAGGTGCGAAGAACAGGGGGGTGGCTATCTTAGTGGGGAAACGGGTACTGTTTGAGGCAAAGACCATAGTGGCGGATAGTGGGGGTAGATATGTGATGGTGAGTGGCAGATTGCAAGGGGAGGCGGTGGTTCTGGTGAACGTATACGCCCCGAACCGGGATGATGCAAATTTTATGAGGCGTATGTTGGGACGTATCCCGGACCTGGAGGCGGGAAAGTTGGTAATGGGGGGAGACTTCAATACGGTGCTTGATCCAGGGCTGGACCGGTCGAGGTCCAGGACCGGGAGGAGGCCGGCAGTGGCCAGGGTGCTCAAGGACTTCATGGAGCAGATGGGAGGGGTAGACCCCTGGAGATTTAGTAGGCCTAGGAGTAAGGAGTTCTCATTTTTCTCCCATGTTCACAAAGTATACTCACGGGTAGACTTTTTTGTCTTGGGAAGGGCACTGATTCCGAAGGTGACAGGGACGGAATATACGGCCATAGCCATTTCGGACCACGCTCCACACAGGGTAGACCTGGAGGTCGGAGAGGAAAAAGAACAGCACCCACTCTGGAGAATGGATATGGGCTTATTGGCGGATGAGGGGGTATGTTTAAGGGTGAGGGGGTGCATCGAAAGGTACTTGGAGCTTAATGACAATGGGGAGGTTCAGGTGGGAGTGGTCTGGGAGGCGTTGAAGGCGGTGGTTAGAGGGGAACTAATATCCATAAGAGCACATAAAGGGAAGCAAGAGGGTAAAGAAAGGGAGCGATTGTTGAAAGAACTTGAGGGTGGACAGGCAATATGCGGAGGCACCGGAGGAGGGACTGTACAGGGAAAGACAAAGGCTACATGTGGAATTTGACCTGCTGACCATGGGTAAGGCAGAGGCACAGTGGAGGAGGGCACAGGGTGTACAGTATGAGTATGGAGAGAAGGCGAGTCGGCTACTGGCCCACCAATTGAGGAAGAGGGGAGCAGCGAGGGAGATAGGTGGGGTGAGAGATGAGGAGGGAGAGATGGAACGGGGAGCGGAGAGAGTGAACGGGGTGTTCAAGGCATTCTATGAGAGGTTATATAAGGCTCAGCCCCCGGAAGGGAAGGAGGGAATGATGTGTTTCTTGGACCAGCTGGAATTCCCTAAGGTGGAGGAGCAGGAGAGGGCGGGACTGGGAGCACAGATTGAGATGGAGGAGGTGGTAAAAGGGATTGGGAGCATGCAGGCGGGGAAGGCCCCGGGACCGGACGGATTCCCGGTGGAATTTTATAGGAAATATATGGACCTACTGGCCCCGCTTTTGACGAGAACCTTTAATGAGGCCAGGGAAAAGGGGCAGCTGCCCCCGACTATGTCGGAGGCAACGATATCGCTCCTTTTGAAGAAGGAAAAAGACCCGCTGCAGTGTGGGTCCTACAGGCCCATTTCCCTTTTAAATGTAGATGCTAAGCTCCTGGCCAAGGTGATGGCGACGAGGATAGAGGACTGTGTCCCGGGGGTGGTCCACGAGGATCAAACTGGGTTTGTTAAGGGGAGACAGCTGAACACGAACATACGGAGGTTGCTAGGGGTAATGATGATGCCCCCACCAGAGGGGGAGGCGGAGATAGTGGTGGTGATGGACGCCGAGAAAGCATTCGACAGAGTGGAGTGGGATTATCTGTGGGAGGTGCTGAGATGTGTGTTTTGGAGAAGGGTTTATTGGATGGGTACAGCTGCTGTATAGGGCCCCGGTGGCGAGCGTGGTCACGAACAGACAGAGGTCTGACTACTTCCGTCTTCATAGAGGGACGAGGCAGGGGTGTCCCCTGTCTCCGTAACTGTTTGCATTGGCGATTGAGCCCGTGGCCATAGCACTGAGGGGCTCCAGGAAGTGGAGGGGAGTACTCAGGGGAGGAGAAGAACACCGGGTATCTTTGTATGCAGATGATTTATTGCTGTATGTTGCGGACCCAGTGGAGGGGATGCCTGAGATAATGCAGACACTCAGGGAGTTTGGGGAATTTTCGGGGTACAAATTGAATATGGGGAAGAGAGAGTTGTTTGTGGTGCATCCGGGGGAGCAGAGCAGGGGAATAGATGACTTACCGCTGAGGAAGGTAACAAGAGATTTCCGGTACTTAGGGATTCAGATAGCCAGGAGTTGGGGAACCTTACATAGGCTTAATTTAACAAGATTGGTGGAACAGATGGAGGAGGATTTTAAGAGATGGGACATGGTGCCCCTGTCACTGGTGGGTAGGGTGCAGGCGGTCAAAATGTTAGTCCTCCCGAGATTCCTTTTTGTGTTTCAGTGCCTTCCGGTGATGGTCACGAAGGCTTTTTTCAAGAAAATTGAGAAAAGTGTCATGAGTTTTGTGTGGGCCGGGAAGACCCAGAGAGTGAGGAGGGGGTTCTTGCAGCGTAGCAGGGATAGGGGGGGGGGGGGCTGGCACTACCGAGCCTAAGTGAATACTACTGGGCCGCCAATATCTCAATGGTGTGTAAGTGGATGGGAGAAGGGGAGGGAGCGGCGTGGAAGAGATTGGAGATGGCGTCCTGCAAAGGAACCAGCCTACAAGCAATGGCGACGGCGCCGTTGCCGTTCTCCCCGAAGAAATACACCACAAGTCCAGTGGTGGTGGCAACACTAAAAATTTGGGGGCAGTGGAGACGACATAGGGGAAGGACGGGAGCCTCGGTGCGGTCCCCGATAAGAAATAACCATAGGTTTGTCCCGGGGAGAATGGATGGGGGATTTGGAGCATGGCAGAGAGCTGGGGTTGTGCAACTGAGAGATCTGTTCGTAGACGGGACGTTTGCGAGCGCTAACGGAAAAATATGGGTTGCCACAAGGGAATGAATTTCGATACATGCAACTGAGGGCTTTTGCGAGGCAGCAGGTGAGGGAATTCCCGCAGCTCCCGACGCAGGAGATTCAAGATAGAGTGATCTCAGGGACATGGGTGGGGGATGGTAGGGTGCCGGATATATACAGGGAAATGAGGGACGAGGGGGAGATCGTGGTGGATGAGCTGAAGGGGAAATGGGAAGAAGAGCTGGGGGGGGAAGAGATTGAGGAGGGGCTGTGGGCTGATGCCCTACGTAGGGTAAACTCGTCGTCCTCGTGCGCCAGGCTAAGCCTGATACAATTCAAGGTTTTACACAGGGCGCATATGACCGGAGCAAGGCTCAGTAAGTTTTTCGGGGTAGAGGATAGGTGTGGGAGATGCTCGAGAAGCCCAGCAAACCACACCCACGTTTTGGTCATGTCCGGCACTGCAGGGGTTCTGGGTGGGGGTGGCAAAGGTGCTTTCGAAGGTGGTGGGGGTCCGGGTCGAGCCAGGCTGGGGGTTGGCTATATTCAGGGTTGCAGAAGAGCCGGGAGTGCAGGAGGCAAAAGAGGATGTCTTGGCCTTTGCGTCCCTAGTAGCCCGGCGAAGGATATTGCTTATGTGGAAGGAAGCCAAACCCCCGGGCGTGGAGACCTGGATAAATGACATGGCAGGGTTTATAAAACTAGAACGGATAAAGTTCGCACTAAGGGGTTCGGCTCAAGGGTTCACCAGGAGGTGGCAACCGTTCGTTGACTACCTCGCAGAACGATAAAGGAAATGGGAAGGTAACAGCAGCAACCCGGGGGGGGGGGGGGGGGGCTCGGGGGGGTCCTCAGGGGTGTTTTTGCATAGATATTTGTACTAGGTTATGTATAATGGATTGTTTGATTTTATTTTTGGAGCGTTATTATTTTTGTTATGGTAGTTGCCATTTAGTTTATATATTATTTATTTATTTGTTAAAACGGCCACATTTATTTATATTGTTTTATTGTTTTAAAAAGGAAAACCTTTGTATTGTTTTGTTTGGCCGAAAAATTTGAATAAAATATATATATATTTTTTTTTAAATCAATCCGAGAGTACACCTTGTGCACATGGAAGAAGTACGAGAACATCTTCGCAATCGGCCTTCCAACCTCCACGGGTTCCACCCACCCTCATGTGCTCCATGAATCCCTTCAGCCACTCTCCCCAACCTCGGGCTCGACTGGTCCAACCTCGGAACAGTGACCGTGTTAAAGTCCTCCCCTATAATCAGCCGCTGCGAGTCCAAGTCCGGGATCTTCCCCAGAGCTCCGCCTTCAAACTACTCAGGTGCGCGAAAACACGCAACCGTTTAACTGGTCCATTCAGCCCCCTCATGTTCCATGTGACCAACCTGGTCGAAGGGCACCCCGTCCCCCTCCCCTGCCGATCAACCATACCCCTTCTTAGAGCAGCCCCCGGCCCATGCCACACGACCCTTCAGGCCCACCGTCAGAGGTCCACCGTCACCACTCCCTCCCATGCAACAACAGCTTTGACAGCAGCCCCCCTCCCCTTAAACAAAACTACCCCATTCCCCTCTGCTACACTAACCACCTGATCACCCCCCACTGTGCTCCCATTAACTAGCCCTCCCAGCTAGCTTGGCAGCCCCTGCCCAAGGCGCTAATCCTCCTAACCCCCACTGATTTACCCCCCGCTCGCACACCTCACAATCAACAATGAAACAAGAAAAAAAAAAAAAGGTGCACTCGCTCTCAATCGCAACAAAACATCTCGAAGGAGAAAAGTTCTCCAACAACCAACAAAAACAAAGATTCAGGAAACAACGGACATAAAAAGCACCCATCTCCTCACACCACCTCCACAGTTCAATGCCCTCCTCCTGTCAGTCCACTGACTCTTTAAAAACACCATTGCCTCCTCTGGTGTTCCAAAATAATGTTCTCGACTATTAAAATTCACCCAGAGGCGGGCGAGTACAACATCCCAAACTTCACCCCCTTTTTAAAGAGGACAGCCTTCACCCGATTAAACCCAGCTCTCCTCTTCGGCAGGTCCGCGCCAGGTCCTGGTACACCCGGAGCTCACTCCCCTCCCAGGTCCATCTCCTGGTCTACCTTGTCCATCTCAGTATCTTCTCTATGTCCAGGAATCGGTGAAGACGCACCACCATCGCCCTGGGTGGCTCATTCGCCTACGGCTTCCTCATCAGTGCCCTGTGCGCTCGGTCGAGCTCCTGGGGCTGGTCAAAGGCCCCCTCCCCCTACTCCAACATCTTGGCAACATATGTGCCAGCGTCCGCTCCCTCAATGCCTTCAGGCATCCCCACGATTCTAAGGTTCTGTCTCCGGGAGCAATTCTCCAGGTCCTCCACATTCTCCTTTAACCGCTTCTGAGTCTCCCACATCGCGCGTATTTTGGCCGCCAACGAGGCAAGCTGCTCCTTGTGCTCCCCCACCGCCTCTTCCACTTTCCTAACAGCCTAGTCCTGGGACTCCAGCCTCTGCTCCACACGGTCAATTCCTGCTTTTAACGATTCCACCACCATGGCTAGGTCCTCCTTGGCCTCCCTCCTGTCGGCTGAACTTTTCATATAAAATGTCCAGCAGTTGCCCCATCGACCATTGGGCTATCAAGGCAGACCCTTTACCTCCGCCATCTTGACCTGTGGCGCACAAAGATTTTCCAACTCCTCCCTTCTTCTCGAACCACTTCCGGTCCGTGGATCTATCCACCAGCCCCACCAGTGGAGTCAAACTTTTCTCCAGTCAGCCCTACACCTTTTTCCGCAAATCATCCACCCTACAAATGGAGAAAAGGTAAAAAAAACAAAAATAGCCTCAAGTGGAGCTGCCAAATGTGCGACCACTCACACCATGGCCTCCAATGGAAGTCGTTATGCTATCATTTTACTAGAAATAGGTTGTGAAAGGTGTGCTTCAGATCTTAGATAATCTGAAATCAGTTTATGAGAGAGAGTGGTGATCCGAACACGAGAATATTTCGCACAAAAATTCCTGAAAGCTGAAACTAGCATTACAGAAATAAATGACAATAATTTAATTGAGGCAAAATTCAAACTCTCAAAAGGATCATTCGGGAAACCTGGATTCTTTGTGGGTACCACCTCCTCTTTATGGTTAAGCTTCAAAGTTTGCCCCGATTTCTTCTTTAATATTTAAAATATGCTGCCGTAAGTGCACAACAGGTAGATGGTCAGCCTTCTGTAAGAACTTAGCCTCATTTTTCAGGAATATTTGACTTAGCGATGTGTCCCATTAAGTTACAACTCCCTCTCAATTTAAACAAGTTCCTCAAAAAAATCAGTCCAACCCTCAATACTAGATAAACTAAGGAAGTAATTTTAGGCACTCAAGCAGCTGGTTCAAGATTAGAGTAGATGGAGAACTTGGACTGATCCAGAGCTTTCATATTAATTTGTAGTACGAGAACAAAAAAAAAAAAAAAAAAAAACAGGAAATCATGGACATTCATACCTGTATTTTTGGAAGGATAGACGTAATGGACACAGCAATGCAAAGAATCATATTGAAACTAATGAAGAACTTGTTTTCAATACATCCTTCAGGCTGAGTGTAAAACACATAGAAAAGCACAATTGCGATGAAAGACAAGATGTAATTCAGGCTAGTGATGGAGATCAAGGCTGTAAAAGAAATCAGAAAAATTAAGTCTATATTATAACTTAAAATAAAAACTCCAAAAATGATTTATCAACAAACAGAACATACATCAAAAATGAATTATCAACTAACAGAACAAACTTTTTCTTTTGAACACCATACTTCTGGTCAATTAAGGTGAAATCATCCGAAATCAAATGTCACTGTGAAACAACTTTGTAACAGGACTGTGTGTTGTGTAGCAGTTCCTGCAACTGCATTGTGTTAAATTTGGTCTCTGCAGTGCCTCTCTGTGGGAAACATGGAAACACTTTTCTCTGGGATTGTCAAAATGTTCACTGAGTAGAAAAGGATCATGAGCTTGATAATATTGTTAAAGTTGTTTCACAGTGACATTTGATTTCGGATGATTTCAACTTAATTGACCAGAAGTATGGTGTTCAAAAGAAAAAGTACTGTGTGTTGTGTAGCAGTTCCTGCAACTGCACTGTGTTAAATTTGGTCTCTGCAGTGCCTCTCAGTGGGAAACATGGAAACACTTTTCTCGGGGATTGTCAAAATGTTCACTGAGTAGAAAAGGATCATGGGCTCGATAATATTGTTAAGGAAGAGGACTTCAGAAAGATTGCACAAACAAATAAAAAATCAATTCTCAATACTCATATTCTAAGCCTTAAATGTACAACGCCAATGTACAACTTAACAACATATTTGTATTTGTTTGGATGGTTCAAACGTCAGAGAATTCTTATCATTTTTTACATCCCTTTGAGTTTGAAGACAAGAACATGAAAAAAAGTCATGGATTACAGATACCCATTTGCCCACCAAGGTTCGTCCCAGAAGTAAATTCACTTCCTTCAGGATTCAATTGAATAGCAATAATATTTTACCCTTTATTACATTTCTTGGTACATTATTTAAAATACTTTTTACTGTAAGGCTTTTTCTCCTGATGTCTAACACCCGATTATGATCATGCTTCTTTTCGTACTTGAAATAACATAAGAGGAACAGTAGGTCACTGACCCTCCACCATTGCTCCACCATTCAGTACAATCATGGCTAATTAATCTTAACTCCACTTGCCTCACATTACCTCCATATTCATCAATTCAGTAGGTCACCAAAATCCTATTGATTTCTGTTTTATACTCAACATAGTCAACAACAGACCATCTATAACTATCTCAGGGTAAAGAATTCAAAGATTCCCAATGTTTTTGAGTGAAGCAAAAACAGAAAATACTGGACCATCTCAGCAGGTCTGACAGCATCTGTGGAGAAAGAAGAGAGCTACGTTTCGAATCTGGACGACTCTTTGTCAAAACTATCAAAGCTTTGATAGCTTTGACAAAGTGTCATCCAGACTCAAAACATTAGCTCCTTAGTTGTCCTATATTTTCTCTTTTTGTTTCAGCTTCCAGCATCGCAGCAATTTGCCTTTAGTTTGTAAGTGAAGATTTTTTTTCTCATCTCAATCCTAATGTCTAACCTCTTATTCTGAGATTGTGACACCCAGTTCTAGACTCCCACTACAGGGGAAGTTATGCTCCCATTTAGTGTCCAGTCGCCAAATAAATTTATATTTCAATTAGATAGTCTCTCATTCTTCTAAATTCTAGAGAATGTAGGCCCCGTTTCCTCATCCTCTCCTTACAGGACAATCGTGTCATCACAAACATCAGTGTAGCCACTGCATACTTTCTAGAGATTTGTACTGAATGGAGTTCTGCAAAAGGGAAGCACAAAAGGAAGGTGGGATGGAAGGAAAGTTCGAGGGAATTAAAAGGTAACATTTCACCTCAAGACACCACAAAGTACTTTATAACAAATGGATTCATTCTGAAGCAAGCCACTATTTTCAGGTAGGCAAAAAGCAACAAATTTGTCCGCAACTATGGGTGGGATTCTCTGATCCTGAGGCAAAGTGTTGACGCCGTCGTCAACGCCGTTGTGTTTCTCGACGGCGTCAACATGGCCTCAGGAGCAGCGATTCTGACCCCCTCAGTAGGCCAGCACGGCACTGGAGCGACCCACGCCACTCCAGCTACCGACCCTGGCGTCAGATGGGTGCCGCGAGTTTGCACATGTGCAGTGGGACCGGTGCCAACGCGCGCATGCGCAGTGGGACCGGCACGATTGCCGCACATGCTCAGTGGCTCCCTTCGCCGCGCCGGTCCCACGCAACATGGCATGGGGCTACAGGGGCCGGCGCAGAATAAAAGAGGCCTCAAAATGAAATGTCTAATCCTTCTTCTTGAATGCAGGCTGCAGAGGGTTAGAAAATGGGCAGAGAAAGATCCAGCTTCCATGAGAAATGCATTTAAAAAAATCTTCCTTGCATTCTTCCAGTATTACACTGGCTCCCAGTTTCTTCCAGTATTACTCCAAGTGGTTACTTACTGAAGGATCTACAATTTGGACGAATAGTTCCTCAGATCTTCTTACACCTGCATTCGTTCTCAACTGTTTGGTGGCAGAATTTCATACTGGCATGTCTTACAACAGTATCTTGTAATCACACTTCACATTAGAAGAAAGTAATAACACAGCCTTTGTATGGGAATTTCCAATTCCCTTCCTGCGCCTAGTAGTTCACTAAAGCAGACTTTGTCCATTTCCACAGTAATTCCCAGAACAGGTTGTTAGTTTGTCACCAGAGGCTTAGATTTTGAGGGGCGCCATTCTACATCAAGCGTAGCTGACCAGGAGTCTCTCCCACTCTTACCACCATGCCACAGGCATGTTGGAAGGATTTTTCAGGTTGACACACTCAACCCGTTTGACCAGTTACCTTCACCTTCCTTGGTCATAAAGTCCTGGGGTGGGACTCAAACCAGAGCTTCTGGCTCAGAGATAGGGACACTACCCACTGTGTGAAAAGACCTAATCCATGGGAATTAAGGGATGCTAACAAATGATTGTTCAAAGAGAAAGGTTTAAGATTTTAAAATCAGTGACAGAACTAGACAAAGGAGGGAGTTGCAAAATAGAACGGAGATAATTTAAAACTCTAGTCAATGATGAAACAGAGGGAGAAATTGATGCAATGAAGGTCAATGTCATATATCTAGAGATGCAAGGTTAGAACTGGCTGTTGTGGTGGAGTGCAGTGAAGTTGCGAATTGGTAGATGATGATAAAGATGTTAAATTTGATGAGTAAAGGGGAATAATTGTACGTCCACTTGAGCACAGCTGCCAGACAAGCAGACTTAATTCAGGGCAGGGTGTGAGCAACGGAATTCTGGGAAAGTCAGAGTTCAGGGAGGCTGGAATAGGGGAGACAAACAGGAAAGACTTTTTGAGAAAATTGCCGTGACAAAGTACAAATAAGGTTTCAGCAAAGTGAAGGTAGTGGTAGAAGCAGGCAATGTTATGAAGATGAAAATAAATAGATCTTGGTGTTGGATAGGAGACAGTTTAACGTATAGTTGCAAACAAGGTGCTGAGATTGCACAATGTCTAGTGCAGTCTGTGTTCGCATTCGGAGAGGGATGGCACTACTAACAAAGGAGTACATTTTTGGGGTAGTGGGTGTGAACTGAAAACAATAGTTTTTTTGATACGCTGGGAGAAATTTGAGGTTCATCCAGTCCGGCAGGTAGTTGTCAAGAACAAGACAGTGTTGAGAGGTAAATATAAGAGGAGTACATTTATCTCACGGCTTTGAATGATGTCTTCAAGGAATAGCTATAGACGACAAAAGTAAAGCAAACCTATACAGTGCCAAGAGCTGCCACTCGAGATGCAATTTGAGACAGGAACCGTGCAAGCCCATAAATTTAGCCCACAGAGAAGAGGCAGTGGAGCAGGATGGCATGATCAAATATTATAATATTATACAGGTCGAGTAGCCTTTATCCGTAAAACAAAACAAAAACTGAACTCTTTTTTTTTTTTTATAACCTCAATGACCTTTTTCATAGGAAGTGTAGTTGGTTGTCTACATTGTTTACCTAATTATTTGTGTGGTGAACTTGTCAAAAAGAAACTCATTACAGTTACCCTTTTCTTATTCTCCTACGTTTCTAGCCATTTTATTTACTTTAGACAATAGCTGGTCTAAGCTTAGGCTATTATAATGTAAGTTTATATGCAGTATCCCAAAACTGAATTATCTGCAATCCGAAATGCAATTGGATAACGATGCTTGGCCTGTATAATATTTAAAAAAATAAATTTGGAGTACCCAATTTATTTTTTCCAATTAAGGGGAAATTTAGCCTGGCCAATCCACCTATCCTGCACATCTTTGAGTTACGGGGCAAAGCCCACACAAACACAGGGAGAATGTGCAAACTCCACGCGGACAGTGACCCAGAGTTGGGATCGAACCTGGGACCTCGGCGTCGTGAGGCAGCAGTACTAACCACTGTGCCACCGTGCTGCCCCAGCTCCCACTTCTAATGAAACACAACATAATTTCGCAAAACAGCATCTCATTTTTCAATTATGCAATTTACAGTTTTAAGATAATCCTTATTAAAAATTGACTTTAGGTTAAAGATTGACCAAATTACCATCATACTTTGAGTGGGGGACGGTTCTGTTTCTGTTAAAATCTGATAACTATTATTCCATAATAATGTATTCCCAGACAGTTCTATCAAATTGAACAAAGTCAGGCTGTTTAGAGATGAAACGTCTGTGCTTGAAATGTGCTAGCAGACCTTGAGAATGAACGAGTTTAGACCAGTTCAGATAAGATACCAACAATATCTGGCAGGCTAAAGAGACCAACTCTTCTAGTAGAATGCTAGCATAGCCGAGTCCAGCCAAACATCAGAGGTTAATAACTATCCCAAGCACCCTCCTACTGATGGAATCGGACCGAAAGATGTAATAATAATAATCGCTTATTGTCACAAGTAGGCTTCAATGAAGTTACTGTCTAAAAACGATTGGAACAAGGCAGGCTTGTTTAAACAAAGGCAAGGTATATTGACCTAATCAAAATACAAATAGAACTAAATATATATCAGCATACCTCATAGAACTGAGGTATAAAAGATACTGTTAAAGGATCAGCAATGTTACAACTGTAGGGAAGGAACTCCAATCAACATGAAGTTGATCACTCGTAGGTATTTTTAATATTTCACTGTATATTTTGAGTGACAGCACTAAGGTTAGATAACTAATCCAAGTTTGAGTGCCCTCCATTATTCCCTGTAATTCTCATGTCTGAATCAAAACAAGTGAGCAAACAAATTTTACAATCATCACCTCCAAGTTCACAACTGCCCTCACACTCCACCCCTTTTGTTTAATTACTTTTGCTGTTGGACGGCAGTTGGTAGTGTTAATTTTACTTTTCCTATTCCACCTCTTCTAGATTTGTCATGTTTCCTAACTTGTCCCATTACCAACTTAACCTTACAACATCATCCACTCTGTCATTTAATGCCTCCTGTTGTCTATTCTATTGCAGGCCCATTTTGTTCTCCCCCACCAAACACCACCATTTCTTGCCTGTGCATTGCACTTAATTCTGTTGTTTTTAACCTTTTCCAGGAATGATGAAAGATCAATCTGAAACTTTTAACTGTGTTCCGCTTTCCATAAGATGTTGCCAGAGTATTTCCAGCATTTTTAATTTCAGATTCCCAGTATCTGCAATACTTTGCTTTTGTTTCAGCATATTATTACATCATACAATCTTCTTAAAGTGCATTTGTGCTCACAGACTTTGGAAGTTAAAATTATCTTGATATTCCTGTCTAGAATTAAGATTGGAAACATTATAAATTAAATTATTCAAATAAATTGGAATGCTATGACAAGTTCAAAAAGTCTTCAAATACCCTCAAAATATCCTTATCCAAAATACTTCCAATACTCCGACACAAGAAAAATCTGCCAACTCAGATTTGCTACTAAAGTGTGAATGGCACATTACCTAAATAAACAAGGACACACTACAGGAAATTATGCATTAATCAAAAATGTTCCTGTAAACAAATCTATCAGAAATGCGAAATTAACTAAATTGCTGCAAATAGATTAAGCGGTTTCAATTCATAAATTTTACAAAAGCACATGTACTGGACTCATTGCGATTTGAAAGAAAACTTAGTTTCTAAAAGCTTGACATGAAAGCTGTTGAATATTTCCTAAAGACTGTTTCTGCAAGTACAGATTGTTATTTTTTACTCACCTGCATACCAGCATTTTGAATTTCCATCCTCCATCTTCCCTACCCACGACTCATTCCAGGAATGAGCAAAATCAACCAACAAAACCAACTGGATTAGTATGAAACAGAATGCACCAGCTGTACCAATGGCAAACAGGGCTAATGGAAAAAAAAACAGAATTTAGCAAGCTGTATGTTTAACATCTAAGAAAACATTGTTTTTTTCATCTCTCCCCTTGTTTTTATAGGGAGGGAAACAAATCGCAGTTGTTTATCCAGTTCTAAATAATCAATTATCAAAGTCCCTTCTACTATTTAAGGCAACATTCTTTTATTTATTTTAACTGTTGGTTTAATAAGAAAATTATGAACACATAACCAATATACTTCTCCTTAAAATATATCTTATTGCTCTACCTCTTGTAAAAGGTCCTTCAGGGATGTAAAAGGCTCCTACTGTAATAGCAATGATGGCAGCTATTTTGAAGAACCAGAATCTGTCAAAAGCAAAAAAATAAATAACAATGCAAACTTTCAAATAAATCAACTTTGAAAATATGTAGATAAACGAAAAGGAGAAACACAAGTCACATCTTGCAGAGTCAAAAGTCTGAGGCTTAGCTCCCAAAAGCAGGTGGGATGGAGTCAGGTGAAATGTTATGTTTAAAATTGTCAAACTCCAATGTCATGCCCCAATCCAATCCGTTCCAGCTTTAATGGATGCAAGACAAAGGATGAGCAGCCAGTTCACGCCCAGTGAGACGGTCTGGCCAATTAAAAATTTAATGAGACTAGCATCCCTTAATTTAAGCTGCTTTTGTTTTAACCACCGTGGTCAGCTTTCTCAGCCTCAGAAAACCCAGCAGCTGATGGAAGGCAAGGGACAGTTTCAGCAAGGACAGCTTCCCACCAGCCTCCGAAGCTCCATGCCCTCAGACCAAGCACCCACAACATCCACCCCTTCCCACTCCACCACAGGGTCAAAGGTCAGGAGCACCACTTACCCCACCCCTCCCCGGTCAAGAATTGGATATGCTCTCCACCCTCATCAAAGCCACCCTCTACTTAACCTGGGGGATACTTTTTTTGAACCCACATCCTTCCTCCATCCTGGCTGTTTCAGAATAATGTGTCATGTAAACAGGACAGTTTTATCAATTACAAGACTGGAACTTGGATCGGCAGAAGCAAAGCATAAAACTGTGCAACAGATTTTGCAAGCATTAACCTCGCTTTTACTACAAAATTATAAACAAGGAATATAAGAAGATTACTTACCCATTATGTATTGCAGCTCTGGGATCCCTGCTGGATTTCACATTGATTAAAAGCAGAGAGAAAAGAAAGAAGAAGACAGCCAATCCAAAGCAGATACGGTAAACTGACTTGTAGCTAACTAACACATCACAGTTCACGGACCCATGAACAGTTGGAATTTGGGAACCAAAGCCATCTTCACAGAATCCTGGAATCTATCAAAAAGAAGAATTGAATTACATCTAAATTATAAGTTAACTGAATGTCTTTCCTTCTACATGTTTCTCATTATACTAGCATGTTACGATCAGGTGAGATGGGGTAGAATGGCTTCCCTCCTTTCACACTATGTTCCTTTCACACTATATTCCATATGCTGCACCCAATGTGTAATGTTTATGTATTTACATTGTGTATTTATTCATGTATGGAGCGGTCTGCCTGGACTGTACGCAGAACAATACTTTTCACTGTACCTCGGTAGACGTTACAATAAATAAATCAAATCAAAAATCCTTGTTTGGCCATGATAGGTCTTTTAAAAAAGATTCCTTGTCAATTCAGTGAGTGTTGAGCAATTTACAGACTGTGACTGAGACACAAATAGACAGGTTTCCTTGCAGGTTTTAAAAAGAAAATAGTAACAATAATATAATTGTGGGTGGCACGGTGGCGCAGTGGTTAACACTGCTGCCTCACGGCGCAAAGGACCGGGTTTCGATCTGTTCGTGTGGAGTTTGCACATTCTCCCCATGTCTATGTGGGTCTCACCCCCACAACCCTAAGGATGTGCAGGGTAGGTAGATTGGCCATGCTAAATTGCTCCTTAATTAGAAAAAATATACTTGGGTGCTCTAAATTTAGATTAAAAAAACAATAATATAATTGTCTAAGTACACATAATGTTGACTGCAGGCCTCAATTGGGGTGAAGATTACAATCAAAAAATTTCCCTCTTCACATCTCCTCTCCCAAATTCATTCTCGCATTACATGTCCTGCCTCTTCATACCACTCACTTGCTCCTATCACTATCCCTACCCCTTCTTTGAACTATCCATTTAATCTCTATATTCTCCATTTCCATATTGTTCCAATCAAGTCACGTGGTCATTAACCTTCCCTTCACTTCCAACACTTTCCCCCAAACTGGAGGTCAGATGCCTCCACTCTTAACCAGTTCATGAGTTACTTTAAACGATAATTTCTGAGGATATCATAATACAAAGAGAATGTCATGAATGTTGTATGTATGGAATTTCAGAAAGTGTTTCCTAATGTGTCACATAAAAAACTTACAAAAAGCAGATGCTATTAAAGGGAATTCAGCCACATGGATAGAGATACGCATGCAACAAAAAGCAAATAAATATTTCCCCATTCCAAGGACATTAGTGGTTTGCTGCATAAATCTTTGCTGGGGCACCTTTATAAACCTTTTACATAAATAATTTGGACACCAGCAAAAAAGGAACAAACTTTGTTTAGACATCAAATACGTGCCAATCGGTAAAAGGAATGCAGGGTCACAGGTAGGATTGGAAGTTGCAATGAGGAAATAAGAAATGTATAAATGAAGATAAACAGGTTAGATGAGTGGGCCAAAATTTGGCAGATGGGAGTTTAACATGGATAAGTGTGAGGTTATCCATTTCAGTCGGAACAATGGAAAGGCAACTTATCTAAATAGAGAGAAACTTCAGAGTGCTTTAGTGCAGAGGGATCTGTGTGTCCTCGTGCATGAATCGCAGAAAACTAGCTGCAGGCACAGCAGGTAATAAGGAAGGCAAATGGAGCTTTGGCCTTTGTAGCTAAAGGAATAGAGTATAAAAGTAGGGAAGTGTTGCTGCAACTGTACAAGGCATTAGTAAGACCACACCTGGAATACCGTGTACAATTTTGGCTCCCTTATTTGAGGACAGGTGTAGTTGCATTAGAGTTAGTTTATAGGAGGTCCATTAGATTGATTCCAGAGATGAGGGGTCTGTTTTATGAAGACAGATTGAGCAGTTTAGGCCAAAACTCTTTCAAGTTTAGAAGAATGAGAGATCTAATTGAGGCACATAAGATGACAAAAGGTATTGACAAAGTAGATGTAGAGTGCCTGCTTCTTCTTTTGGGGCAAGAGGTCTAAAGGGGTAGCAGATTTAAAACTGAGATGAGGAGAAAATACTTTTCTCAAAGGGTCGTGAAACTGTGGAACTCACTTCATGTTAGAATTTCAAACTCAAATTCAGATTGAGCAAGAGGAAACAGAGTGCCATACTCGAGTTTTGCTGTTGGGCAGAGGTAATGATACAGGTCTGAGGAAAGAGTTGGCCCAAGTTGATTGGGCACAACAGATAAGTGAGGGTAGGACAGTTGAGGAACAATGGTGGATGTTCAGGGAGATATTAAATACCTCTCAATTAAAGTGCATTCCTGAGAGGAAGAGGAATGCTAAAAGGGAGAAAAACATTCCATGGCTAAACAAGGAAGTTAAGGAAGACCTAAAGGCCAAAACTAGGTCTTACCATACTACAAAAGATAGTGGTTAGCGGGAAAATTGAGAGAACATTAAGGTTCAGCAAAAGGGTACTAAAAATAAAATCAAAAGAGCCAAGATGAACTACGAAAGAAAACTAGCAGAAAACAAACACTGATACCAAAAGCTTCTACAAGTATATAAAGAGGGAGAGAGTAGCTAAAGTAATGTTGGCCCTTTAGAGGACAATACAGGTGTGGTAATAATGGGGAACACAGGCAGCAGAGGCACTGAACTACTATTCTGCCTCTGTCTTCACGGTAGAAGATAATACAAAATTTCCAAAAACTACAGTTCATGCGGAGAAACTTGGTGCAATAAACATCACTAAGGAGACGGCATTGAATAAACTGATGGGATTAAAGGCACACAAGTACCTGAGACCTGATGGCCTGCACCCTAGGGTATTAATGGAGGTGGCAGCAAAGATAGCGGATGCATTAGTTATGATATTTCAGAATTTCCTGGATTCTGGAAGAGTCCCGGTTGATTGGAAACATGCTAATGTGACGCCCCTATTCAAAAAGGGAGAGGCGCAAAAAGTAGGAAACTATAGACCGGTTAGCTTGACCTCTGTGGTGGGGAGGTTGCTTGAATCAATCATTTAAGGAGGAGAAGACTGAACATTTGGAAAGTCAAAACTCAATCCACCATTGTCAGCATGCTTTTATGAAGGGCAAGTTGTGCTTGACAAACTTGACTGAGTTCTTTGACAACGTAACCAGCAAGGTGGATAATGGAGAACCTGCAGATGTGGTATATCTAGAGAGAGAGAGAGAGAGAGAGAAAGAGCACTAGACTGGATTGACGATTGGTTCACTGTCAGAAAGCAGAAGGTTGGGATAAATGGGTCATTCTATGGCTCGCAAACTGTGCCGCAGAAGTTAGTCCTCGGACCTCAACAGTTTACAAACTATATAAATGATCTGCAACTGCAAGGTAGGCGGATTGGCCAGACTAAATTTCCCCCTAATTGGAAAAAAAAGAATTTGGTACACTAAATTTAGTTTTTAAATTAATAAATGATCTGCAAGCAGGGACAGAGTGCAACAAAGCAAAATTTTCAGATGATACTAAAAGAGGTGGGAAAGCAGGCAGTGAAGTGGAGATAAAAAAAATTACAGATGGATATAGATAGGCTAGGAGATTGGGCCAAATTGGCAGATGGAGTTTAACGTAGATAAGTGAGGTTATCCATTTTGGCTGAAAAAATAGAAAGGCAAGTTATTATCTAAACGGAACGCAGATTCAAAATGCATCAGAGATCACAGAAAGTCAGTATGTAGGTACAGCATGCAATTTAAAAGGCAAATGGAATGTTAGCACTTATTGCAAAAGGACTGGAGTATAAAAGTAGAGAATTGATGTTGCGATTGTATACGGTGTTGGTGAGACCACATCTGGAGTATCGTGTCCAGTTTTGGTCTCCTTATTTGAGGAAGGATGTGGTGACATTGGAGGCAATTCAGGGGAGGTACACCGGATTGATTCCCGGAATGAAAGGGTTGACATTTGAGGAGAGATAAAACAGTTTGGGTTTATACTAGCTGGAGTTTAGAAGGATGAGAGAGGATCTGATCAAGGTATATAAAATACTAAGGGATTGATAAAGTAAATGAAGACCAAACATTCCCCCTTGTGGGGCAATCTAGAACAAGACAACACGGTAAATAGGTTGAGAGGTGGTAGATTTAGATCCGAGATGAAGAGGAACTACTTCTCGGAAAGTGTGGTTAATTTGTGGCACTCACTGCCCATAGTGCGGTGGAATTGGAGTAATTAAATGGTTTCAAGAAGGAGATAGATATATTTCTGATGAAAAAGTACCGGTTAAAGCAATATGGGGAATAGGTGCAGAGGTGCATTTGAGACCAGGAAGAGACCTGCCATGATCTGATTGAATGGTGGAGCATGCTTGCAGGGCTGAGTTGCCTACTTGTGCTCCTAACTACCCCAGAGTGTGATTGATGCTGCAACAGTGAGTAAATTTGAGGAGATAGGCAGATTTTTAGTTAGTAAAGGGTAAGGATTATGGAGAATGGGCAGGAAAATGGAGTTGAGGCCGAGATGAGATTAGGTGGTCAGGTCAGGGCCTTTCATGCAACGGTGCAGATACGATGGGCTGAAGGGCCTGTTCTGCACTGTGGTATTCTGTGATTCTGTAAGGTCAGCCATGATCGTATTGAATGGTGGAGCAAGCTCAAGGGGCTGAATTGCCGAATCCTCCTCCTAGTTCTTATATAATATAATAATAATCGCTTATTGTCACAGGTAGCTACAATGAAGTTACTATGAAAAGCCACTAGTCGCCACATTCCGGCGCCTGTTCGGAGGCCGAGACGGGAATTGAACCCGCAATGCAGGCACTTTTTTACATTACCAAGCCAGCTGTTTAGCCCACTGTCCTAAACCAGCCCCTGTTTAGCAGATTCTTATGTTCATAGAATCATAGAATGTACAGTGCAGAAGAAAGCCATTCGGCCCATCAAGTCTGCACCAGCCCTTGGAAAGAGCATCCTACTTAAGCCCACGCCTTCACCCCATCCCCGTAACCCAGTAACCCCACCTAACCTTTGAGACACTAAGGGGTAATTTAGCATGGCCAATCCATCTCACCTGCACATCTTTGGACTGTAGGAGGAAACCGGAGCACCTGGAGGAAACCCAAGCAGAAATGGGTAGGGAGTGCAAACTCCACACAGTCACCCGAGGCCGGAATGGAACCCGGGTCCAAGGAGCTGTGAGGCAGCAGTGCTAACCACCGTGCCACCCATATGTTCTTATGAAAGGGCCAGAAAGAGTGTTACAGTTACGAGTGTACAGATAAGAGTGTACAGATAGGTGGCAAATGCACAACAAAAAATGCTGTAGGTACTCAGCAGGTCAAGCAACATTTGTGGAAAGAAAAACAATTAACGTTGCAAGTCAATAAAAGCGAAAGGGAAGAGGGAAGGAAGGAACAAAAGGGAAGGTCTGTGATAAGGTGAAAAGCAAGAGAGATTAAATTACAAAAGGGATGAGAGCGCAACACAAAGGTAATGGGACCATTACAAAAATCAGTACTGTAAATGGGGGTCGCAAAATCATCACCAACAACTGCTGTCCAACAAAAATAGGGGCAGAGTCTCTGATATTGGGTTTTTAAATTCAATTTTGAGTTCAGAGGCTGTAAAAAAAAAAAAACAGGCAATCTACATTTCAAGTCTCGCCAATATAGAGAAGACAGCATTGTGATTGGTGAATACAGTATTAGGAGGGGTTATTGGGTTACGGGGACAGGGTGGAAGTGAGGGCTTAAGTGGGTCGGTGCAGACTCGATGGGCCGAATGGCTTCCTTCTGCACTGTATGTTCTATGTTCTATGTTCTATACTAAATTGAAAGTCAAACAAGGAAATCACTGAGTGACACTGGCGTAAGCCGAACTGAGCATCCGTGAGGATATTATTGCTGACCGCTTGATGACCATGTCGATGGCAACTTCCATTACTTTGCGGATGATCGAGAGTAGACTGATGGGGCGGTAATTGGCCGGGTTGGATTTGTCCTGTTGCTTCTGTACAAGACTATCTCGGCAATTTTCCACATTGACGGGTAGATGCCAGTGTTGTAGCTGTACTGGAACAGCTTGGTTAGGGGCGCAGCAAGGTCTTCAGGACTATTGCTGGAATATTGTTTTTGCAGGATTCAGTGCCTTCGGCCAGTTTTTGATATCATGTGGACTGAATCGAATTGGCTGAAGACTGACAGCCGTGATGCTGAGGACCTGAGGAGGAGGCCAAGATGGACCATCCATTCGGCACTTCTGGTCAGTCTTATCTTTTGCACTGATGTGCTGGGCTCCTCCTCACTGAGGATGGGAATATTTGTGCAGTCTCCTGCTCCAATGAGTTGCTAATTGTCCACCCCCATTCATGGCTGGATGTGGTAGGACTGCAGAAAGATCTGATCCACTGGTTGTAGAATCGCTTTGCTCAATTACTTGCTGTTTGGCACACTAGTCCTGTTTTTTTTTTTGTAACTTCACCAGTTTGACACATTATTTTTAGTAGATATGCCTGGTGTTGCGCCTGGCATGCCCATATATACTCTTCATTGAAACACCTAGCTTGGTGGTAATGGTGGAGTGGAGGATATACCAGGCCATGAGGCTACATAATGTGGTGGAGTACAATTCTGCTGCTGCTGATAACCCAAAGCGCCTCACGGATGCTCAGTTTTGAGCTGCTGGATCCGTTCCAAGTATATCCCATTTAGTAGGGCGGTAGTGCCACACAGCACAATGGAGGGTATTCACAATGTGAAGACAGGACTTTGTCTGCACAAGGGCTGTGCAGTGGTCAATCCGACCAATACTGTCATGTACAGAGGCACTGCAGCGGGCAGCTTGGTGAGGATGAGATAAAGTATGTTTTTCTCTCTTGTTGGTTCCCTCATCACCTGCTGCAGTCCCAGTCCAAAAGCTAAGTCCTTTGCAGCCCAGACAGTTCGGCATGTGGTGGTACTAGCAAGCCACTCTTGCTGATGTACATTGAAGTTCCTACCCCGATTACATTCAACACCCTTGCCACTCTCAGTGCTTCCTCAAAGTGGCGTTCGACATGGAGTACTGATCAGCTGAGAGGCGAACAATACAGAGGATTACTTGCCCATGTTTGACCTGTAGCCACCTAAATTGGCCAACTCCCGATTTAAAATGGCGAACGGCAAAGGCTGAAGGGAAATTCAGCCAACACAGACAGAAACCAGCAGGTGCAGGTTTGCCGTGTATTTAACTCTGCAAAGCCCAGACAGCATCGATACCAGCGACCATCAGCATAATAATGTGGCAACCATTTACATACTAATGAGCAATCCCCGGGAACAATAGCAACATTTGGGACACACAAAACTAAGCCAGACTCCCCCGGCGCCAGCAGGAGCCAACACAAAAGAGGTTAACGAACGCCTCAAGACCGCCCATCGATCAGGGAACCGCTCCAGTATTGGAGAAATCAAACCAAGCGATTGGAACAAAGTCCAATCACCTAGAACCAGGTACAGGGTCCGCCCCGAAAGGCGGGAAGCCCCTGGGGACTATAAAGTTAAGCCCCCAAGTTCAACTCGCTCTCTTCTTCCTGCTCGGGTCACCCAGCAACGCGAACCAACCTTGACCGTGACCGGTGCAGTGACCGCCGAAAGAAGTAAGTCTCAAGTCAACACTCGCTACGAGATAGGCGCTCCTAGCTACCAATCCGTACCAACTTCGAATCCCACTGACTCAGAACCCGAACAAAAGGCCATTTGTTCCCCTGACCTGGTGGGCCAGTCCAAAGCTAAGTGTAGGCCTGTTAGTCGTAGAAGTAGCTTAGACGTAGAATTTGTGCATGAGTAGCGATTACTGTGTATAATAAATGTGTTTTGATTTGAATTTTACTAATCGGTGTATTGAGTTATTGATCATTACTTGGACTTGAACCTCATGGCGGAATCATAAAGATACCTGGCAACTCGAGAGCAAAGGTAATAAAACAGAGCAATTGAACCAACTGGAAAGTTAGCAACATTATTTGGCGACTCCGCCGGGACCCGATCTAGAAGTGGCATAACCACTCCGGCAGAACCCAGAATTTGAATTAGAGATCCAATTGGGAACAGCAAACCACAAGTTTTCAAGCAGTTCTGATCAATCCTCATAATTCGGAAGTGTGTGTATGCATGCGTAACTAACAGGGCGATAAGGTAAAACTGATAGATTTTTTTGTTACGACAAAACTGTCAGGAGTTTGTATTTCGGAAAGTAGCGCAAGCCGTACGCATATTTACAGCACCGCCTTAATACCCCTGTCCCAAATTTGAAGAGCAGCATTCGGATAGGAAAGATGGCAATGCAGGCAATGCAACGCCTCATGAACCCAGAGGAATTTGCGGTCGCAGCAAGCAGCAGCAGTAGAGTGGGACAATGTCCCATTTGGGAGGAAGAAATCAGGAAGTACCTCAAATGGAAAGGATGGCCCCTTTGGAGCAAATTCTGTGACAACGAGGAATCAGGCGCCGGGAGTATAGGACATACTTGGTGGGAGACCCTGAGCGAGATCCACAAGAAGAGCTAAGGAAAAGCTTGCAAGCCGATGGCAATCGTGTCCTGCTTGGCACAGTTGCGAGGCACAGAGGAGGTCGTTAGAACGCTCCGGAAAGAGGTAGAAGGCATACATCGAATGAGTACGGTCGATGTAAGCGAGGTAGAAAGAGAGAACTTAGAGTTAAGGAGGAAGTTGGCAGCAAAAGACGGAGAGGTGGAGGATGCCAAGTGAGCACCCCTGTCTTGTCTGGCAGCTTCCAGTCCCAGTATGAAAAGGCCTATCAGGACATGCAACGTGCAGTCCAGGTACGAGAGGAAACCGAGAAACAGGTAGAAGCATTGCAGAGGCAGTGTAGTGACCTGAAGGCAGCGTTAAGAGCATTCCATGCTGCCACCACGGAGCAAAGACAAAGCTCACTAGACCACGCAAAGTGCCGGAAGCAGATTGCAGAACTGCAATCTCGGCTTTCAGTCCAGAAAGGATTCCAGGAAACCTTTGGAGCAAAATTAGATGAGGAAGACGGCCCTGATTGGGAAGAGTTAAACGAGACAGCGCAGAGATATGTTCAGGGAACATGTGCGCAGGCAAAGCCACAAAAGAGGAAAGCACCCCAACCCACCACAGAGCAGATAGTTCAGGCTCCAATGAACCCTGTAACCACCCACCGCACAGCCACATCAGACGACACAGAATTTCTGTACACCACCCCCTTAACAGTGACCCAATTACGGGACGCGTGCGAGAAAATCACACCATTCCTCCCCAACTCAGACCCCCACCATTTCTTTGCCAGAGTAAAGCAGCAGGCAACCATGTACGGCCTGGATGAGCGAGAGCATGTAAAGCTCACAGTTTTAAGTTTAGACCCTTCAGTCGTAGCAGCCCTTCCTGACCCACAGAATGTAGGAGGAGGCACCCTTGCAGAAATGCATACCGCGATCCTGGATGCGATTGGGTATAACCGGGGTGACCCCGTAGGTGGCCTCAACAAATGCAGGCAAAAGAAAACCGAGCACCCCACAGCGTTCGCTGGACGCCTGTGGATCCACTTTGCAGCAGTCTTTGGAGACTTAGACCGCGCCCATTTGTCCCCAGACGACATGGCCAAATGGACCCGCACCCTTATCTCCCATGCTACAGAAACAGGACAGAAAGCGTGCGCAAATTATGATCCCTCAGAGGAGGCTCATAATGAAAAATGGGTAGTAAAAAGATTGTCCCGCGCCTGGGAGCAATCTGTACAAAACAAACCTGCAGTTAAAAATCCCGAAGAAAAGCAGGCCGACGCAGATATACAGGCAGTTACAACACACCAGAACCCCGCATGGGTGAATGAAGGAAAGAACAGCCCCCCACCCAAGTCACAGGAGTGTTACAACTGTGGATAGTTGGGACACTTTGCAAGAGAGTGCAATGCCCCATGAAAGCCACAGAGAGCCCAGCAGACAGGCACGCTGGAGTAAGAAGAAGCCAGAGCCCATTCATAGTATTAGCGCCCGTTCAGATCAGACGGAACTGACCGGAACGGACTGACGATGTTCGAGCTACACCAGTTGGGTCTGCGACACCCTTTGGGATAGGTCCGGACGACCGGTAGTTGCAGGGGACAGTCCATTGAATTTCCATGGGACACAGGAGGGTCCCGTACCACAATAAATACCTCCACCCTGTTTCAAAAAGACACGTGGCCCACTACAGCCACCCTCAATGGCTTTACAGGCCACTCACAGCAGGGACACATCACAGCCCCTGTACCCACTCAAATCGGCAACATCACCACCAAGCACCCCGTGGTTTTAGTCGATCTGCCCCACACAGCAGAACACATTCTGGGAATCTACTTCATGAATTCCCACAATCTTTCATTTGATCCAGTCAACCAGTGTGTCTGGAAAATGGCAAAGTCTGCAAGAGCCCCCGCAATGCTCAATTTAGGAGAATACGCGAACAAAATTAGCGCAGTAGGCGAATTTTGGTTCAACCCGACCACGCTCAGCGCGGACAAGCAGGTTAGGGCAGTTCTGCAAAAGAGCAGGGCAGCATTCGCGACCCACAAACACGACTGTGGCCGGATGACTGGCTCCGTACAAATCACCGGACCTGACCCTAGACCCCAAAAACAGTATGGATTTCCCCAAGAGGCAGAGGGAGAAATCTCAAAGGTAATAGACAGCTTATTAGAGCAGGGCGTACTTAGATCAGTAGCCTCCACTAATAATGCCCCGAATTGGCCAGTGAGAAAGCTCGATGGATCATAGCGACTGACCATCGATTACCGGGAACTCAACAAAATCACCCCCGCAGCAGCCCCCACAGTAGCAACAAGTCCCGAGACCATGCTCAAGCAGGGACTCAATTCCCGATTCTTCACGGTTTTGGATGTCAGTAATGGATTCTGGTCCATTCCATTGGCAAAGGCATGCTAGTACAAATTTGCCTTCACTTTTAAAAATCAGCAGTACACGTGGACATGCCTGCCACAAGGATTCCACAACTCCCCCTCCATTTTCCACCGACAGCTGGCAAATGGTTTAGCCAAATTCTCTCGCCCCGAATGTCTGGTCCAGTATGTAGATGACCTACTACCGCAGACAGACACCAAGGAAGAGCACATCGAGCTTCTGTCCAAACTCCTGGAACTCTTACACTCAATTGGTTGTAAAGTTAACCCCAAAAAGGCCCAGATTTTGGAAGATAAGGTGATATATTTGGGAACAATTATCACGCACGATAAACGCGAGATCGAGCATAAAAGGATTGACTCGATTGCTAAATTGCCCCTTCCCCAGAACGTTTCAGCCCTCCGGTCGTTTTTAGTACTGGTTGGCTACTGCCGAAACCACATTGACGGTTTCGCCAGCAAGGCAGTGCCCCTCTCAGACCTCCTAAAGAAAGGAGCCCCCTGGGAATGGCTTCCGCAGCATACAGATGCTGTGGACTCTTTAAAACAGGCACTCATAGCAGCCCCCGCACTACAAGTTCCAGACCAGCTTTCCCCTTACGCTATAGAGGTAGCAACCACAGACCGCACCCTTTCGGCCGTGCTCCTCCAGGAACGGCACGAACAGTTAAGGCCCGTAGCTTACGCCTCCAGAATTTTAGATGCTGTGGAGCAGGGATTTTCAGCCTGTGAGAGGCACCTGCTCGCAGTATTTTGGGCAGTTCAGTATTTTTCGTACATTACCGGACTGAACTCCATCACAATCCTCACAGAACACACCCCCACCCAACTTTTACTGGACGGACGACTCAAGGACGGCACAGTCAGTCAAATAAGAGCAGCCAGATGGACCCTTCTCTTGCAGGGACGGGACATCACTGTGAAACGGACAAAGACCCACACCTTTTTAGACGACAACCTACAGTACCCCGGAACCCCCCATGAATGTGAAATTGTCTCTCCACACCACAACACAGACCCCTTTATTGCTAAACCACCCACCCAGAAAGATAGGTAGTTCAACCCAGAGCCCCCAGCACACAGACAGGTGTGAGCCCATTAAGATTTATGTGGATGGATCTTCCACAACATTAGAAGGGAAGCGCATAACAGGTTGCGGTATTTATGTCGAGGCCGCGCAGGGACGCGCCCTAGAAGAAATAGCAATAAAACTTCCAGAACACTTAGGCACGCAGGCAGCAGAGCTTGCGGCCATCGCATATATAGTGGAATACCTAGATTCCTTCCCCAGCCCAGCAGACATATACTCGGACAGCCTCTATGTCTGCAACAGCCTTACGGAATTCCTGCCCCTGTGGAAAGCAAGAGGATTTGTTTCCGCAGACAGAAAACCCCTCCCTTCAGCCCCATTGCTCCGTCACATCTTAGAGAGAGCACAGAACAGGACTTTTGGTATAGTCAGAGTTCGAAGTCACCATCGTTCCTCCCCCCCTGGAAATGTAAAGACCGACGCACTGGCTAAAGCAGGTTCCAGGCATGGATACTTTTGGACACCCCCCGAAAGCGCACCAGTGAATGCAGTTCAGGTCTCGCAGATTAAGATCGAGGATTTAGTGCAGCCCCAGAAGCAGGACAGCAATCTCAGGGAGATTTTAAAATAAACTATCCAGCACCCTACGAGAGATTTAAAAATGCTCTGACCGCACATGACAGTGTGGTGTTAAAAGACACCCTTTATGTGGTTCCTGAACAGGACAGGAATCAACTGATTTGTTTGTTCTGTGACGGTCATGTACATCAGGGAATCGATCCCACTACAGCCCACCTCAGGCAGCTTTGTTGGTGGCCGAATTTAAACGACGATGTAAATCACTACATCGAGAATTGTCTTATCTGTGCCCAGAATAATCCGGACAGCTATGCCAAAAAGGCTGAGCTTAGTCACACCCGACCCGTTAATGGCCCCGGACTAACCTCCAGATTGATTTTATAGGACCATTGCCCCCTTGCAGGAATGGTTACAAATATGTACTCGTGGTGATAGACACGTTGACAAAATGGGTGGAAGCATTCCCATCCAGAACTAACACGGCAAAGACCACAGCCAAGATTTTGACCCACCACATCTTTACAAGATGGGGACTCCCCCGCAGCATTGAATCCAACCAAGGTTCCCATTTTACGGGACGTGTCATGAAGAACGTCCTCACGATATTTGGCATTACCCAAAAATTCCACATTGCATACCACCCACAGTCGAGTGGTATCGTGGAGCGCATGAATCGGACCCTAAAATCCACCCTCAGAAAAATGGTCCAGTAAAACAACACCACTTGGGACTCAGTCCTCCCTTTTGCGCTGATGTTTTTGCGAAATACAGTTTCCACATCCACAGGTTACAACCCACACACCGTCATGACCGGACGCCCCATGAAAGGTACAGAATTTTTATTAGGTTTAGACTTGACCAGCCCGAAGTGACGGCCCTCACACACGAGAACGCAGTCAAACGCAGTCATTAGTGGATGATGTTAAAACGGCTCAGCTAGCAGCCGCAGTGAAATTGGGCACAAGAAAGAAACAGAGCAAGGCCTGTTTCAACAAGACAGTGCATGCGACTGAGTTCTGTGTAGGACAGCAAGTCATGCTCTCCGTATACAACCCCAGCACATTCCTGTCACCAAAGTACTCGGGTCCGTACTCCATTGCGGACAAAGTAAGCCCTTCCGTCTACAAGATAAAGTATCCCAACGGAAAGACTGCGTGGTTCCATATCAACCAGCTGAAGGCATATGGGACACAGTCTAACCACGCACACCACGTCATGCTCGACGCAGCACACCACACCCCGCCCACAGCTAACGTAACCCTACCATCCCCCAACACGTCCAGCCCAGCAACGGACTCAACCTCGACTCCACCCCCGAACTATAGACTCCGCCCCGGAACACCCACAGACTGCAGCAGCAGAGACAGCGACTGCGACTCGGACGATAGCCACAGCACGCCTCCCTACTATCCCCATGCAACAGGACCCACACCCAGCGAATCGGACCGCGATTCGAGTGATCCCTTCACGATCACTTTCCTACACAAATCCCACCACCGACCTACCATGACGACCCCGATTCCGTCCCCACATAACTAGACACCATCTATTGGCACAGAGACAATTCGTACAGACTCGTCCGGAATGACGAGAGCGATCCAAAATCATACCAAGCAGCCCTATCAGCCCTGATACATTCAAGAGTTTGGCATCCGGGAGAAGATGACGACCTTGAGTCTGACTCCCAAAACGAGAACCCCTTTGCGGCCCTGTTCGCAACCGATAACGGAGGTATCCAGATGATGTTTTAAAAGGAACTGCTTGGGAGAAAACGGTGTCCTTTCTGATGGAACCTGCAGCATGTTTTATGTTGTTTGTAGTGTTTGTTAAATGTTGTATGTCAGACCGGGAAAAAAACATTTCCACGGCCCCACGACTCCACCCCTCTGGCGCCCACTGGCAGTCAGAGAAACTAGTTTGGCCAGACGCTAGTTCAGAGGAACTAGTTTGTCCACAGAGACTTGTAAATGTCCCAGACACCAGTTCATAACTGCTCTTCTGGTTCGAGAAAAGAACCAATACGGCAGCCCCCCACGATGACTACATTTCTTGGCCTTTCTTGTCGATTGCTCAGGCAGTGGAGAAACGGCTTGGGACCCACCCTGCCTGGGAACCCCCCCTCTGGTCAGCTACGCTCGGGTAGGAGACACGGCATTGGTCGCCGTCCTACCCGGGGACTCCATCCAACTCTTACCCGTCGCGGCCCATACGCAGCTCATTTTGGAATGTTTTAGTTCAAAAAGTTGTTTGGTTTCAGGTGACCCTTAGGTTGCCAACCATATGCTATTTACATCCTCAGACATTTGGATGGTAAATCGCACAGTCTGCGAGACGGCTCGCACTGGTTCATTATTTGTAAGTGCGTCTTGTCCTGAAATTCGGTTTTTGAAAAAAAAACGAGCGAGTCACACATAGTGACCAATTATAAAAGGAGTAATTGGCACTAAAGGACAGACAGGCTATCATACGAGATGTTAAATCAAGATAGTAACAGACACTATGCTTGTTTCCACAGAAGTCCAGAAGCTCCAGGACAGAAGAGAAGAGAAGTGAAAGAAGAAGAACCATGAGGACATCCTCCGCGTGGTTCATCGTTATAATGGACATTTGGTTGCGCGCGAACGCGAACCCCATGACCTCAAGCCCCCCAGCTGTTAATGATTCACTTCCCCATAGTACCCAGGGCCCAGTCGCCAGCGACACCACACCATCTTGGTGTGACAGGTTTATAACCTGGTACTCCCTGTCCTACTTGATAGAATCCCTATTGGTATTGGCGATACTCTGCTGCATCGTACAGACTATGCGTCTGAGAAAATGGAGAAGGAGAGCCTACCGCGCTGACACCCCGGTATATAGGATCAGATCCCCTATTTTCAGATACGACCAGACCCCCAACCCCCGCGATCTATAATAAAACAGCATTCGTTTGTGTTTTTGTTGTAAATAAAGAAATGTTCACGAGCAATTGTACGATCCTGAGCTTGACTGCCAAGCCAGGAAAAATGTGTATGAACTGCTATGATTTTGTTTGCATGACTGAGGAAGTTAGTGTGATGAAATGTTTAAGTGAGTGTAGTTTATTAAGGATAGTTAGAGGTTCCCATTTTCTTGCTTTGTAATGCATGTCCCTGTTTGACATAGCGCCCCTTAGAATTGTCAGTTAAAAATTTTTTTGCATAGTTATGGCCAGTGTAGAGGCCATGAAAGAAGTGCTCACCGGGTCAGGGAATGAAAACAACGCAGTTATGTGATCCTTCACGCTTCGCGTTAGGATCAGAAGGAGCGTGTGTAGTCACCTAAATTGGCCAACTCCCAATTTAAAATGGCGAACGGCAAAGGCTGAAGGGAAATTCAGCCAACACAGACAGAAACCAGCAGGTGCAGGTTTGCTGTGTATTTAACTCTGCAAAGCCCAGACAGCATCGATACCAGCGACCATCAGCATAATAATGAAGCAGCCATCTACATACTAATGAGCAATCTCCAGGAACAATAGCAACATTTGGGACACACAAAAGCCAGACTCCCGGTGCCAGCAGGAGCCAACACAAAAGAGGTTAACGGACACCTCAAGACCGCCCATCGATCAGGGAACCGCTCCAGTATTGGAGAAATCGAACCAAGCGATTGGAACAAAGTCCAATCACCTAGAACCAGGTACAGGGTCCGCCCCAAAAGGCGGGAAGCCCCTGGAGACTATAAAGTTAAGCCCCCAAGTTCAACTCGCTCTCTTCTTCCTGCCCGGGTCACCCAGCAACGCGAACCAACCTTGACCGGTGCAGTGACCACCAAAAGAAGTAAGTCTCAAGTCAACGCTCGCTACGAGATACGCGCCCCTAGCTACCAATCCGTACCAACTTCGAATCCCACAGACTCAGAATCTGAACGAAAGGCCATTTGTTCCCCTGACCTGGTGGGCCAGTCCGAAGCTAAGTATAGGCCTGTTAGTCATAGAAGTAGCTTAGACGTAGAATTTGTGCTTGAGTAGCGATTACTGTGTATAATAAATGTGCTTTGATTTGAATGTTACTAATCGGTGTATTGAGTTATTGATCATTACTTGGACTTGAACCTCGTGGCAGTATCATAAAGATACCTGGCGACTCGAGAGCAAAGGTAATAAAACAGAGCAATTGAACCAACCGGAAAGTTAGCAACAGACCTGGTCCAGGAGACTTCATTGGGTGTTCTGCCGGTGGCACAGGACATACACGGGAATGGTGATGGTGGTGTCTGAGATAGTATCTGTAAGGTGTGATTCCATGAGTATGACGTCAGACTGGTGTGACTGGTCGGTGAGACAGCTCTCCCAATTTTAACACAAGCCTCCAGATGTTAGTGAAGAGGACTGGGTTTGCCATTCTCATTTCCGGTGCCTTGCTCGCTGACAGGTGGTCCATCTGGTTTCATTCCTTTTTGTTCCATTTGTAGCAGTTGAATACAACGGAGTAATTTGCTAGGCCACTTTAGAGGCCATTTAAGAATCAGACACATTGCTGTGGATTTGGAGTCACATGTATACCAGGCCAGGTAAGGACGGCAGGCTTCCTTCACTAAAGGACATTACTGAACAAGATGGGTTTTTCCAACAATCGCCAATGGCCTCATGACCATTAGACTTTTAATTCCAGATATTTTATTAAGTTTTTAAGTCCCACCCATCTGCCTTGGTTGGATTCAAACTTTGGTCCCAAGAGCAATACCCTGGATTTCTGTGCATTTCCTGTGCTTGAGTGGGAAAAGCAGTTATTGAGGAGTGGAATGGAGTGTTAAAGAAGGAACAGGTCCTTTAAAATGCTGAAAACACGGCAGAAGAGGAAGATATATCTGCTAGTGGCAACACACTGCAGTTAGTAGGAAGATGACCAGTTGAATATGGAAGCTCGTTTGGTGGAAGGTGAAGACAAGAGAAACTCTATTGTGGCTTTAGTAAGGGAGAGAAAAGCGGTGGTAGCAGTGGGGGAAATGGATCAGACAGTATCTTTTCTCATTTTTTTTTTTTAAAAAGGAGCAATTTAACGTGGCAAATCCAGCTACCCTGCACATATTTGGGTTGTGGGGGCGAGACCCATGCAGGCACACGGGCAACGTGCAAACTCCACATGGACAGTGACCCGGGGCCGGGATCGGCCTCGGGTCCTCGGCGCCATGAAGCAGCAGTGCGAACCACTGTGCCATGTCACCCCAAGGAGCAGGCACAGTTGAGGGAAATCCTCAGACAAGGAAAAAGGAAGACACATCAGAAACATTAGTACAGAAGGTGGCATCATCATAATAAATGTAAGGAAGAAATTGGGAGATGGCAAATACAGTTCGAGAGAAATATGAACCATATTTCAAGAAAGCAAGTACACCTAAAACGAAGTTCTAGGAGCAGGATTCTCCAATCCCGCGGCAGAGTGTCCACGCCGCGTTTTACGACGGCGTGAATGGGCCGCTCCCACGCCTAATTCTGGCCCCTACAGGGGGCCAGCACGGCGCTGGAGCGGTTCATGCCGCTCCAGCTGCAGATCCTGGAGCGAATTGGGATCCGCGGCATGCGCAGTTGCGCCGGCGCCAACGAGGACATGCGCAGTGGCGCCGGCAGCAACCTGCGCATGCGCAGTGGCCTCCTTCAACGCGCTGGCCCCAACGCAACATGGCGCAGGGCTACAAGGGCCGGCGCGTAGGAAAGGAGGCCCCCAGCCACAGAGGCTGGCCCGCCGATCGGTGGGTCCCGATCGCGGGCCAGGCCACATGGGAGGCTCCCCCCTGGGGTCGGACACCCCCTCCCCACCCACAGGCCGCCACCCGACCCTTACACGCCGAGGTACCGCCGTCCCAGAGCATGTTAGAACGCGTCGGCGGGACTCGGCTCTTTTGAAACGGCCACTCGGCCCATCCAGGCCGGAGAATCGGCGGGCCGGCCACGTAGAGCAGCCCTCCGCAATTCTCCCCACTGCAGAAAATCACGTACCGGCGTCGGGGCGTGTGGCCCGTTTGCGGGGATTCTCCGGCGCGGGGTGGGAGAATCTCGCCCAGGATTTATGCTTGCACCCATCCCTCAAACCCTTGAACCACCTGTCTTTGCAATTACCATCCCATCTCTAGCCCCATCTTTTTTCTTCAAAGTTCTTGAATGCATGTCACTTCCCAAATGTGCCTAATTTGCACACAACTCCATGTTTGAACCTCTCCAACCTGGATTCCAACCCTGTCACAACACTGAGCACACTAAAGTCACTAGTGATTTCTCCAAGAATGTAGTGAACCATCCCTCATTATTTTGAGAGCTTCCTCCAGCCTGGAACACAGTTGCCTAAACCTTCATCCTCCTATGTCTCTCTCCTATTGCTCAGCTGAGAGGAAGTACCCTTGCCTATTTCCATTTTTACCTATCCAATTATACCCAAGGAATATCCTCCGGTGACTTCTTTCCAACCCCAACATTGTTACCTTTGGAGTCCTCCAAGGACTTTTCCTTTGCTCTGGCCTCATTCTCATCCATATGCTGCCCCTCAGCAATATCAAAATTACTTCTGATTCAACGTGTAATCTGATGACACTCAGCTCTGTCTCACCGCCACCAATCTGAACCCCTCCACTGCCTGAGCTGTCAGGGTACTTGTCTGGCATGCAGCCTTGGACGAGCCGAAATTTTGTCCAAGTAAATTCTGGGAAGACTGAAGCAACTGACTTTTCTCCCCGCCACATACCCTGTTCCCCAACTATCGACACCATTCCCCTTTCGGCACATTCTCAGTCTCAACCAGACTGAGCATCCAATTAACATCCTCTCCATCACTCGATCACAAAGCCGTCGACTTGTACTTCAGTAACATTACCTGAATGTTACTGAACCTCAAGTTTCTCTGCTGCCGAAACCCCATTCTGAAGGAACTGTTCCTTCCGCAATATTCCATTCACTGACTCACATTGGCTACCGGCCCACAGCTCTATTTTAAAATTCTTATTCTAGTATTCAAATTCCTCCATGGCCTTGCCCCTTTTGGCCAACTCCCCAGTGCTATAATCTGAGAACTCTGAATTCTCCAATTCTGATCTCAGAGGCTTCCCCACTTCCTCCACCCCAATATTGGCAGTGCGCCTTTAGCTGTCTCGGCCTCAAATCTAGGATTCCCTACAATTTTCTGCTTCTCCATCTCTCTCTCCTTTATGTTGCCCCTTAAAATCTACCTCTGATCAAGCTTTTGGTCACTTGTCCTCAATTCACCTTTGTTTGCTTCAGTTTGAGTCTTTAGCTGATTATGCTCCTGTGAACTGAATTGGGACATCTCACTACATTAAAGACGCTATATAAGTACAAGTTAATGTGGTTGAGCTATATAGGTGGCACTGTAGATGGAAAATGTCAAAAAAAGGGCAAATAAGATTCTGGGTTTTCTACTTAGAGGTTCTAATTTAAAAGCAAAGAAATGAATTTGTACAGCATATTGGTTCAGACAGAGGAGTAACGTGAGGGGTCCTGAAGAGCCAATTTTACGAAGGGTTTTAGAGCCATGGAAAAGGAACAGCCAAGATTCACAGAAAGGTATGAGGAAAGACTAAAATGGATTTGCCATCTTCAACTGAAACAGAGAAAACATCGCGATCAAAGAGGTTATAAAAAGTTTTGGTGAGAATGATTTCATTGATTGCCAAATTGACAGCAAGAGGGCATGAATAAAGATCATTACTAGAAGAATAAAAAAGTTAAAATTTAATTTCCAGAGGATTAGTAGAAACTAGAAATCTAGCAGTGATAAGGGACAATACATTTAAACGTCTTCCATGCTGTAAAGATATACACACAAGCTCTAAGCAGTTAGTTTTCAATGCAACATGTGCAAATGGATAAGAACCTGGCTGAAAGCAAGGAACAGCAAATACCTGAATACCTGGGAATTAATATTGTATTGGGATGGTTTGCATGGGGAGTGGAGGTGGTAGAAATGACAACTACCAACAAGCGTACATCAGGATTCAGTGTTGGGACCTAACTCTTCCTCAGGTACTTCCAGGATTGGACTCAAACTCAACCAAAAATGATCAATGCGGATGACTCAACAGGAGTAGACTGGGCCCTATATCGAGAAGTAGAGAAAATCTGTAAATGGGCAGAACAGTAACACATACAATCTGAGAGAGAAGTGTACGGTACTGGAGGGAAAAAAATTGACGTACATACTCTATGAATGGTTAATAATTGCTGAAAGCATGACTGAAAGATGTCTTTGAAAACGTTTTGAAGGAAAGTAACAAAGTAGGAATCTTACAAAAGTATATAAATGCAAAACTGTGTTTGAAAAGTTAACCAGGACGTTACCTCCAAATAAACTCAAAAGTAAGTCATGGGGACATAGGCTCAAACTTGAAATGCAAATATAAGGCACACATCAGGAAGTATTTCTTCATATAAAACCTTCAGTCATTCTGGTGCGTATTTAATGGCATTTACGAAGCATTGGTCACTTCGTTGGTCTATTTATCGACTACAGCTCAGCCTTCAACACCATCATTCCTACGAAACTCATCTCCAAACTCCGTGGCCTTGGCTCCTCCCTCTGCAACTGGATCCTGAACTTTCTAACCCACAGGCCACAATCAGTAAAGATAAACAACAACACCTCCTCCACAATCATCCTCAACACCGGTGCCCCACAAGGCTGTGTCCTCAGCCCCCTACTATACTCCTTATACACCTATGACTGTGTGGCCAAATTCCCCACCAACTCGATTTTCAAATTTGCTGATGACGCCACCGCAGTGGGTCGGATTTCAAACAATGACGAAACAGAGTACAGGAATGAGATTGAGAATCTGGTGAACTGGTGCAACGACAATAATCTCTCCCCCAATGTCAACAAAACGAAGAAGATTGTCATCGACTTCAGGAAGCGTAGTGGAGGACATGCCCCTGTCTTCATCAATGGGAACGAAGTAGAAAGGGCCGAGAGCTTCAAGTTCTTAGGTGTACAGATCACCAACAGCCTGTCCTGGTCCCCCCATGCCGACACTATAGTTAAGAAAGCCCACCAACGACTCTACTTTCTCAGAGGACTAAGGAAATTTCTCAGAGGACTAAGGCATGTCAGCTATGACCCTCACCAACTTCTACAGATGCACCATAGAAAGCATTCTTTCTGGTTGTATCACAGCTTGGTATGGAGCCTGCTCTGCACAAGACAGCAGGAAACTACAACAGGTTGTGAATGTAGCCCAGTCCATCATGCAAACCAGCCTCCCATCCATTTACTCTATCTATAATTCCTGCTGCCTCAGAAAGGTAGCCTGCATAATTAAGGACCCCACGCAACGGACATACTCTCTTCCACCTTCTTCCATCAGGAAAAAGATACCAACGTTTGAGGTCATGTACCAACCGACTCAAGAACAGCTTCTTCCCTGCTGCCATCAGACTTTTGAATGGACCTACCTGGTATTAAGTTAATCTTTTCTCTACACCTTGCTATAACTGTAACATTATATTCTGCAGTCTCTCCTTCCTTCCCTATGTACGGTATGCATTGTTTGTACAGCATGCAAGAAACAATACTTTTCACTGTATACTAATACATGTGACAATAATAAATCAATTCAATTCAATTCAATTTATATTTTTCAGATGGATAAACTAAGTTGGACCAAATTACCTTCCCATATTATAATCTTTGTCAAGTGAGTTATGAAAGGACTGTCACGTTTGATACAGGTGCTTACTGTCAACTCAATGTTACACACCTCAGAAACTTGGTAATGTGCATTTCTGGACAGTTTGCAGTAAATACATTTTTGGAATTAGAAGAAATCTAAACTATAAGCAGCAAATTCATTGGTGTCAACATTTCCTCCTGGCTTCCACCATTCCCATCTTTGGTGATCTTCTCAAAAGGGAGTTCCAACTTATTGTCCAACTACTGCCTGTTCATGGAATGTTAGATATTGTGTTTTAGACCTGCCCTCAGAAAATATTATGAATTATTCATAACATTATTAATCTACAGCAAACTTTCAAAGTTATATCGTTGCACAGTTTTATCACAAATGAGATTAAGTAAACATAGTCATACAGAACTTGAGTATGGTTGAAACAAGGGACATGCTGTCAAAGCTCAACAGGGACAGATTTACAAGACCAATAGTAAAGGGAACAACAGTGTGAGAAGAGAGCGCTGATTGAAAAGCATCAACAGCATGTCTCTTTTTTCAATCAATACTAACCAGTGAACGAATGCCATGGATCTTTAAACTTAAATATGGGTCCATGTGACAATTGACAAAAATAACGATTCATATATTTTTGTACCCGATCTAACAGCTTATGTGAATGCAACTCATTTAGAGATAAACAAAAACATTCAAAAATGAAAAATTAATGTTTGCCATAAAAACAGGTTGCAGTGCTAATCCCTTCCAAGTTCATTGTACTTAGGAATAATAGAATAAAACATACCTTTTTCAACTGTGTTTCCATTCCAGGTGCCAGCATAATACAAGCCACAAGAGTGCCCACAAGTAGAATGAATGCATAGATTAATCTGGTCACTGTGGAATTCTTGCTGTTGGGGCAGCAGGTGCACAGCAAACAAGGAGCAGTGCTGCACAGACATGGCACCTGAGACAATATTACAAACAAATATTAGAAACGACTAACTCCCTAAAGCAAATCAAGTTGAAACATAAATTCAGAAACTGTGTGTTAGCATCACAGATGAAATAACTAGGGGTGTGGCGATCTAATTTGTACATCCAGATCCTATCACAGCATATTGAAGCTTCAAAGAATTTATTCCCACATTGTTCCTTATAATTGTTATGGGGCAGGTTTTAGAGAACCCCAAAGTGTATCATGGAGTTCACCTGACCCACAACTTTTACTAGATTGTGGTATGGGGAGCAGACGGCCCACTCTACAGGTGTGGTACAGCAGAAATGGAAAAGTATTTTTTAAAACAAAACAATGTTTATTCTATGAACTCAAGTTAACCTTTTTGAAACATAGTGAACATCTTAGCAACCATCAATTCAAATATCACCCCCAAAGAATACAACACTAAGTAATTCTTAATAACTTCCCAAACATCCAGAAACACCTTTTAACAGAAGCACATTAGGTTTACATTCACTACTGAGAACATTTATAATTCTGAATTCACCAAATGATCAAGAGATAGTCTTTTCATGGCAGAGAGATCAACAGTACACCCGCTCTGTCTGGCTTCAGCTCCAACCCTGAAAATGAAACTAAAACACACCCTGCAGCAAACAGCCTAAAACAAAAGTAAAAAGCTGACAGACAGCCCAGCTCCACCCACACTCTGACATCACTGATAAACATCCATTTCTTAAAGGTACATTTCTTAAACACCCATTTCTTCAAGGTACTCTCACATGACATAATGATTATGGTCCAAGCATTTCTGAAGAATTGAAGTGGTGCGTTTATGGTATACATACAAAATCATAAGAAATGCGAGGTGTAGGCCATTTGGCCCAACAAGCCTGCTCCACCATTAAGATGATACGTTATCTGTTTGGATCCTAACTCCACTTTCCTGCGCCCTCTGGTGCCCCATTCCCAACCCTTGATTTCTCTACTCTGCATCAAAATCAGTCTAGCTCATCCTTGAATATATTCAATCAGCCAGCCTCCATTGTTCCCTGTAAAAGAGTATCCCAAAGACAAGTGATTCTCCGAGAGAAGAAATTCCTCTTTTTAAAAAAAACTGTACTCCTAGTTCTCGATTCCCCCAGGAGAGAACATATTCCCTGTCTGCCCTGTCAATCCCTCTCAGAATCTTATTTGTTGCAATAAGATCACCTTTCATTCTTCTAAACTCCAATGAGTATAGGCCCAATTTGCTCAACCTTTCTTCATTAGACAGGCCTTTCCTTCCAGGAATCAGCCTAGCGAACCTTCTCTGAACTGATGAAAATATTTCCCTTCATAAGACTTAAATTGTACTGTGTGGTCTGACCAATGTCCTGCACAGTTGTAACAAGGCTTCCCTACTCTGAAACACTATCCCTTTTGCTATAAAGGTCAACATTGCACATGCCTGCCTAATTGCTCGCTGTACCTACATGCTAACCTTGTGACTCATGTACAAGGACACCCAGGTTCCTCTGTACTGCAGCATTCTTCAGTCTCTCGCCACTCAAATGACACTCTGCTTTTCTATTCTTTCTACCAAAGTGGACAACCTCACATTTTCCCACATCATACTCCAGCTGCCAGATTTTTGCCCATTTATTTCATCTATCTATATCCTTTTGCAGGCTCTTTGTATCCTCCTCTCAATTTGATTTCCTACACATTTTTGTAGTATCAGCAAATTTGACAATACAGTTGTCCCCTTCATCCAAGTCTTAATATATTGTCAATAATTGAGGCCCGAGAACAGAACCCTGTGACACTCCATTTGTTAGTTTGACAACCTGAAAATTAACTTTTCATCCGGTTTCCTGTTAGTTAGCTAATTTTCCAGCCCTTATGCACTGCATATACTGGCACCCCTTTATCCACCCTGCTTCTTACATCCTCAAAGAAATCTAATAAGTTTGTCAAACATTATTTCTCTTTCAGAAAATCAATTTGAGTTCTATCTAATAGTAGAATGATTTTTTAATGTCCTGCGGCAAGCTCCTTAATAATAGATTCTAGGTTTTTGCCAATAACAGGCGTTAGGCCAACTGGTCTATACTTTCCTGCATCCTGTCCTCTGCTTTTGTTGAATAGAAGACATTATTATAATGACATGAAACTTTCAGAAAATTATGGCGTAAGGTCAAGCCTTTACTTATGCCAAAACTTCCTGGTACCTTTTATACTGAGAAACTCCCCAAAATAGAGAGAATTTTTCATGATATTGCCACTCCTTAAAAAATTAATGGTGATGTCCAATTTGCTGTATAGATCGAGTATTCTTTACTCCAAATCCGAAAACATCCAAAACATGGAATGTCTCTGACCAGAGTCAACATGAATCTCGCCGGCTGCACCCGACCTTTAGCGTGGGATGTCTCTGACCCTAGTCAGCATGAATCTCGCCGACTGCCCCCGACCTTTAGTGCGGGACATCTCTGACAAGTCGAACCTCATCGACTGTACCCAACATATAGCATGGGGTCTCTGAACCTGAGCCAACATGAACCTCACCGACCTTTAGCACAGGAAGTCTCTGAACAAGAGCCAATATGGACATCACCGACCTTTACTGCAGGATGTCTCTGGCCCAAGACACCACAAACCTTGCCGACCACACCTGGCCTGTAGCACAGGGAGTTTAGTTGTTTGACTGCATTGATGACTTTGTGAACCCTCTCCCACAAGTAGGGTTGCAGTTGGAGCCGTGGTGGGAACTTGCTACTTTCTAGCCATTTTACATTAGTCTATAGGTAGCCTAGGCTTCAGCTATTATAATGTAAAGAGGCCACAAAAAAGAAAACAGAGATTCACCATTCAAATACTTGGGACAGCCATTCAGAAGCAGTATCATTGAGAAATGTTTTCCATCCATTTCAATATTGGACAGTATTTAATTTCAGTTATAATCCACCAGGTGTGAAGTAGCTATACTTACACGATAAACAGACTAAACTCACCAGAAAACATTAGCACCTATCCATTCCAGTGTAAGTAAACCCTTAATGGCATGATGAGCCAAATTACTATAAATAACATTACTGCCATTCAAAATTAACTACTTTGGATTTTAATTATTGTTGATGGTTTGAAAAAATAAAATAAGTTTGTTTTAAATGTTCTTGATGTCTCCTCCCTGCCTTTTAATCCCTCTCTTTGTTTTGATTTATGTTCTTGATTTGGTGGCCCTGTGGGAAGTGGGAGCTGTGGAAAAAGAAAATTATCAAAATGGAGTTTATGGTCTGAAGTTGTTAAACTCAATGTTAAGTCCAGAAAGTTGTAAAGTGCCTACTCAGAAGTGTGCTGTTCCTCCAATTTGTGCTGGATTTCATTAGAACATTGCAGGAGGCCAAGGATGGAAATGTGAGCTTGAGAGCAAGATGCTGAATTCAAATGACAAGTATAAGATCACCCAGTCCGTTTGGTCTCCCCAATGCACAAGCCGTATTGTGAGCAGCGAATACAGTAGACTAAACTGAAAGAAGTGCAAGTGAATCGCTGCTCCACCTGAAAGGATTATTTGGGTAGTGAAGAGGGAGGAAGTAAAGGGGCAGAAGTTGAACCTTCTTAGATGTAAACAATCCCATAGCACTCTTGGAAGAGAAGTAAGAGTAGGGGATCTATTCTTAGTGTCATGGCCAACATTTGTCCCCCAATCAACATTACTCAAAGAGATTATTTGGTCAATATCATCTGTTAGGGACATATTAAAATAAGTTCTCCAGTGAAGTTTGGCATAAATCCACCACTGATGGATCAGCATACAAGGCCATAAGACATTCAAGGCCAAATTGCCATTCATGCAAACTGCAGATATGTTATACATTTGAGGCATAATTAGATGAAGAACAGTTTGAGATGCAATACGCTCAGTTTCAAGAGTGTAACTGAAAATTCCAAAATGAAATAAAAAGATAATTGTTGAATTATTGACACTTTTAATAATTGGGCAGCATGATGGCACAGTGGTTAGCACTGTTGCCTTACAACTTCAAGGACCTGGGTTCATTTCTGGCCTTGGGTGCATGCTGTCCTTGTGTCTGCGTGGGTTTCCTCCAGGTGCTCCAGTTTCTCCCACAATCCAAAGATTGGCCATGCTAAAATTGCCTCTTAAGTGTCCAGGGATGAGCAGGTTAGTTGGGATTGTGGGAATACAGAGCTAGGGCAGCAGAGTGGGCCTAGGTAGGGTGCTCGCTGAGGGTCAGTGCAGTCTCATTGGGCCGAAGGGCCTCTTTCTGTGCTGTAGGGATTCTAAGGTTCCATGCATTTAAAAATATATCAGTCAAGACTGACATTTTATGTGCAGTCTGAGGTTGTGCTGCGCTGTCAGGATGTTCCATCTTTCAGCTGAGGCATTAATGCTTGGCTTCCTCAGAGATTGGCATGTACTAGTTTGCAAAAGAACAGAACGATTCTACCTGGCATCCTGCCTAACAGTTATCCTTCAACCAAAATCACTAAACAGATGATTTGTGCTGTTTGTGGGACCCTAGTTATGTATATACTGGCTGTCACATTTCCCATATTGGAACAAGTAACTTTTGATAGTGTGGTTGTAAAGTGTTGCAAGGTCATGAACACGGTGTTATACAAATGCAAGTCTTTATCAGCAATAGTAATTTGCACCTTCCAGGTTAATTTTGGCAACATTCACGAAAATAAAAACAGTAACATCTGGGAAATAATACCGGTCCGAATTGGTTTTTTTTTAAAAAGGGAATTCCCAACTGCACCACTTTCTTAATACGTTTAGTCTACTGTCGCCAGAATGTCAACTTGTAAATATTTAATAAACGGGTCCTTTTATGTTTTTCACTTAATGCGATCAAGTTTAAAAACATCACATGATTGCATACTGTAGCAGGAAATAATGGTGCAGCTGATTTGTACAAGGGTGGGGGAGAGTCAGTCCACACTTCAAAACGGCATTAACCCCAGGGGTGCGGTGGCCGGCGCGCCGCTGGCACGGTGTAAACAGAGACTGGTGAAGGGCGGAAGAGCCACCGCCACACCTTTAGTCGGAATCTCCAGCCGCTTCTCGGTTTCAATTGGAGTGAACATAAGCGCCGCGGACGGCCGGTGTGTTAATCTCCGGAAACTAAACTCCATCGTTAAAGCTCGGAGCCGCCGTCAACCAACCAACCGGCCGGCCGGCCGGGTCGCAGCTTCTGCCGCTGGGAAAACAAACCACCCACCCGGCCTAAACGCCCGGGCCCGCTGCTCACATTCCGTCCTTACCAAGCCGGCGAGGGAGCACACCCCTAATACCGAGCCCATCGCTTAGCGACCAGGCGAGCAATCCAAATGGCAGCGGAAGGAGCGGTCCTCTCTCTCCCTGCAAATGGCCGCGCGCCGTCCCCGTTACCAGGCAGCCAGGATCAGCGAGCGGCGCCCGATGCGTCAGCGAGCCCAGTGTGCCTGTGACGTGCGCGGGCTAGCGCGCATGCGCGGCTCTCCGACCCGCTGGAGGCAAACGACGCAAAATTGGAGCCGTGTGCGCAGCAGTGGTTTCCCAACACGCCTCTCTGCACTATGAAAATATATTAAAGTTTTGAGGCACATCTCCTATTTTCTTCCCTTGTTGGCAACTGTGTTTTGCATTTCTTGTCTTTTCTCCTGTGGCTTTTAAAAATCTTTATCTTCCCTTTATCTTTGGCCCTTGGCTGTGCAATGATTACAGTGATGTGGAGATGCCGGCATTGGATTGGGGTGGGCACAGTAAGAAGTCTTACAACGCCAAGTTAAAGTCCAACAGGTTTGTTTGGAGTCACTAGCTTTTGGAGCGCAGCTCCTTCCTCAGGTGAATAATTACAGTCACCAGGTTTGTACAGTGAAATACAAATACTGTTAATTGATAACAGAAATAAAGATGAAACATGCAGTAATCACAGCTGGATAACAAGCGAGTTGACCGACAACCTCTTCTATCTGTTCCCTCATCTACCCACACACACAAGACAGACAAACATAGAGGGTGGCAAAGGGTAAAATAAGGGTTAAGAGCAAAAGATAACAGTCCTTACTTCAGATGATAAGTTATTTGCAGCAAGTTTTCCTTCCAACCTGCTGGTTTACAGATGGTCTACTTGTGAATCATTAGTTCAGTACTCAAGCAGTAGGCTTTCCTCTGAAGAGACACTTTAGATTTTATTAAACTGGGCCTTCAACTCAAAGGATCACCTTCAGGCCTATTTCTTTCTTGAGACCTTTTGTCTCATATCAAAACTGGCTTCCAGCCCTTGGGTTGATTTCAAGCCTTTGCAGTTCCAAGAGAATGGCACTCAGACTTAGGAAAGCGAGCGTTAATGGATTAACTTTGGAGAGGCTTTGCAGCAGTTTTTCTGGAGAAGATTTAGCTAGATTTTTTTATCTCCACTGCCAGAACCAAAAGTGAAATAAAAAAACAGTCTTGGCATTCAAAAGTACCTCAGAGTAAATATATCCAATTGTCGCCTGTTGCCTGTTTTCAGTTCATTCATTGATCACCAGCCAAGTCAATCAAATCGAGTCAGCACTGATGTCAGCCAATCTGCAATCACCAGCCTAAAACAGCACAGCCTTCTGGAATCTCCTCGTTTGAATTAAAGTCACTTTGCCTTAAAATCAGAGGTCCATTAATCTTCCATGGATCAAAATTGTAATAGGAAAATTGTAATAGGAAAATAAAAGAAGAACCAGGGTTTAAACAGGACGATCCTTACATACCTACAAAAATGAAACCTCAGGGCACAGATCTTTCATCATTAGGTATGCAAGACATAAAACACAAACATAGCCACCTGAATCATCTCCATTATGCAAGTTCCCTTTCCCAGTCTCTAACATTGGTAATTAACCAATTGGCCTTTAACCATGTGACAAAGCATCCTTTGCACGACGCTGATATTGTAATTGGCGATCGGGCAGAGAATCCCTTCTGACGCCAAAATCAGGGACGGCGCCGGTTTGACGCCAGTTTTCGATTCTCCAACCCCTCCGAAATAGCATCATCGTGTCAGGCGGCGCACGCCACTGGAATGGCGTTGCCGTGTCACCTGAATGTCCTCGCCGATGCTCTGGCCCTGAAGGGCCGAGTTCCCGACCGAGCGGCTGCCGTGTGCTCTGAGCAGTCAGGAACCCGGCGTGGCAACCGGGGACTGTGTCCAGCGCCGCCACAGTCGGCCTGGAACCATGCTGCTGGCTGGGGGGCTTCCGCAAGGGCTGAGGAGACAGTTGACGGATGGCCAGGGGGTGGCCAGGGGTTGTCCTATGGGATAGTATTTGGCAGGTCGAGTCCACGCACGGCCACGGACCCGGTCATTCCCCGACCGTTTTTGGCGCGGGAGCCGGGAGTTTTACCTGGTCCGGCTGCTAGCTCCTCACCGGTCCCGGAATCGGTGAGGGTTTGGCCCTGATTGTGGCATCGTAAAACACCACAATTCCCACGCCGGCTTCGGACTTAGCCGCAAAATTGGAGAATCCAGCCCATGATCTTTTCTGAGAATATGTACAATTTTAGCATTAAGCTGCTGTAATGATAAGTTCCAACGGACAACCTTGTGTTACGGGTTTGAAACTTTTCTGCAAATGCACGTGGATTATGGTCTGGAAAAGTCTGGGGCCGCCAGCATCGGTTCGTCCTCCAACATGGCCGCCGATTTCCCAAACTCTACTTGCCGTTCTATGGACCAAAGTGGTTTGCTTCTTTCTGAAACATGTCCAACATGTATTGTTCTTCAGTCTCCAACCAAGCCAGTCTCTGTGGTTTTAGTCAAGATGAATGTGGCTGTAGTGGTTCAATGTTTTTTATGTCTACGTCATGATTAGTTAACAGAGTGACCCCTGGTGTTTCCCCACAACTCCGTCTATACTCCTTCAGTACCTTTACTAGATCTGTCTCTTTACGTCTCTGGTGTAATGCAGTCAGTCTTTCCTGATTGTCCAATGAATGTTTCACCAAATTTTGAGGATCTTCTACAACTAAATTACAAGTAGGATTATCGACGCTGAGGGAAATATTTGGTTCATTTTTAACTAATAGACTCTGTTCAACCCCTCCATCTTTACATTTTCTCTTGTCCTGCACATGGTCACCTTCAGCAACATGTGCAACAGAGTTTTCAACCCTCACAGAAATGGTTGACGCGATATGCACTATTCCTTGGGTGACAACTTTTACCTCCTCATCAGAGTTTTTGTAACACAGTCTTTATTTCCAATTAGTAATACGGACTGACATGATTTGTGCTTTCCAGATTTAAATTGTTCCTCTTTACTTCCAGTATCAGATGAACTATGAACTTTTTGCTTTTTGCTGACATATGTGGTTGCAGAACTGCTACAAGATTCTCCATCCGCCTTCCCCTTAATTCCCAAAAGGAATTGATTACTGATTATTTCACCTCCCTTGCTATCTGCTTCTTTTACCTTGAAGATGCACTGTGGACCTTCAAAAGGATGTGGATTAACCAGCCGCTCATTTGGTATCACTTCACAATCCTTACTGCCCTTATCCTGAAGAATTGATGCCATGCTATCATGTATACTTTGCTTCAAAGCAAGCATGCTCTGGGAAATTCTTTCACCTGAAGCGAATGGCAATGAGTTTACTGCAACAGGCAGTAACAGGTTACATTTAGCAAAGTCCAATTCACTTTCTTCTCCCGCTCTGCTATCTTCCTTACTAGCTTTGGAAGAATTACTTTCCAATTGTTCATTAGTGACGGGTCTATTCGGTAACAACTGTTTATCATTGCTTCATAATCAGAACAAGAATTGAAGACAAATCTCTGGTCTGACTCTTCATCACTGTCACTCTTAACTTCAGACTCCACTTTCTTATAGTCACCTTCGGTCTTACAATTCTGAGAATCTGTTTCATTACCACTGTCCTCTGATATGTGATCAACGTCTATCAACATTTCTTTATTTGAGTCATTCACTGCCTAATGAGATTTCCTAACTCTCACATTCTCTGCTATTGGCATCTCATGTGCTATCTGCAGTAGTATCTTCAAACTATCTGTAATCAAGCTTGAAGCTATAACCTTCACTCCTGCTAGATAATTCCCCAAAATTAAGTCTAGTCCTTCCACTGGGGAATCCTTAATCACTTCAACAACTATTGGACCTGATATTAAGTCACACTCCAATTGTACCTTATAAAATGGAACTGGGATATATCTTTCACCTATCCCATTCACTAATACCTCCTTTCACTGAGCTCTCTGGCGGCAAAACCAAATCCTTCTCCAAGACGAGAGTTTGAATAGCATCTGTGTCCCTTAAAGTTTTTATTGGTTTGAGTAGCACTGCTGCCTCACGGCGCCGAGGTCCCAGGTTCGATCCCGGTTCTGGGTCACTGTCCTTGTGGAGTTTGCACATTCTCTCCGTGTTTGCATGGGTTTCACCCCCACAACCCAAAGATGTGTAGGGTAGGTGGATTGGCCACGCTAAATTGCCCCTTAATTGGAAAAAATGAATTGGGTACTCTAAATTTTAAAAAAAAATTTTAATGGGTTTGGCTACATCAGTGGAGGAAAATGTGGTGACCTTCCCCTTAGATACAAATCCTGCATTTCTCACATTTACTTTGCTGAGTATGAAAGATGGGCAACATTGTGCCGTGAGGCAAAATGCTAAAAGAGGACAATGGCTAACATTACGAAGGGGAACAGCATGAATGTCAGGTCTTGACTATAAACAATCCCAAGGGACCGTTCGTACCAAAACAAAAAGGGGGGAAGCCCGGAGCACCAAGGCCAGGGCCGGGGAGGCTGGGGCCGCCGCCGCCCCCACTCTTAAATGTTTTTGTCGAGGCACAGAAAGCAGATGAGGATTTGGAACAGATCAGGGATGGAGTGTTTCCGGCATCTTCTGTCAAATGGAAAACTAACATTGAAACAGTCACAGCCTTGCCTATGAAAAGGAAGTTATGTGGTGTCGATCATTAATGATCTGGAGGAAGGAACGGAATGCACGGTTGCTAAGTTTGCAGATGATGCAAAGATCTGTCGAGAGACAGGTAGTATTGAGGAAGCAGGCGGGCTCCAGAAGGACTTGGACAGGCTAGGAGAATGGGCAAAAGAAGTGGCAGATGGAATACGATGTGGAAAAGTGTGAGGTTATGCACTTTGGAAGGAGGAATGGAGGCATAGATTATTTTCTAAATAGGAAGGGGCTGAGGAAATCAGAAGCACAAAGGGACTTGGGAGTCCTTGTTCACGAATCTCTTAAGGTCAATGTGCAGGTTCAGTTTGCAGTTAGGAAGGCAAATGCAATGTTAGCATTCATGTCGAGAGGGCGAGAATACAAGACCAGGGATGTACTTCTGAGGCTATATAAGGCTCTGGTCAGACCCCATTTGGAATATAGTGAGCAGTTATGGGCCCCATACCCAAGGAAGGATGTGCTGGCCTAGGAAATGTTCCAGAGGAGGTTGACAAGAATGATCCCTGAAGAGCTTGTCGTATGAGGAATGGTTAAGGACTCTGGGTCTGTACTCGTTGGAGTTTAGAAGGACGAGAGGGGATATTATTGAAACATACAGGAAACTGCGTGGCCTGGATAGAGTGGACGTGGCGAGAATGTTTCCACTTGTAGGAAAAACTAGAAGCAGAGGACTCAAACTCAGACTAAAGGGACGATCCTTTAAAACAGAGATGAGGAGGAATATCTTCAGCCAGAGGGTGGTGAAACAGAGACAGATAGGTTTTTGATCAATAAGGGGATCAGGGGTTATGGGGAGAAGGCAGGGGAGTGGGGATGAGAAATATATCAGTAATGATTGAATGGCGGAGCAGACTCGATGGGCCGAGTGGCCTAATTCTGCTCCTATGTCTTATGGTCTTATGATCCACGATCGGAAACTGATAATCTATCACAGTCACGATGTCCAAGGATAGCAAGGTGCGAATACGACGACGGAAAGAATTAATAGTTTATGTTGGTGGCCTGCAGTAGATGGAGACGTAAAGCATTATGTGAGCAATTGTCTGGTTTGTGCCAAAATAATCCAGACCATTATGCTCAGAAAAAAGAGCTTAGACACACCAGGCCAGTAAATGGGACATGGACAAATTTACAAATAGACTATGTGGGCCCCTTGTCACCATATAAGGGGAGTTTAAAAATACATTTTGGTCATCGTTGAAACCTTGAGCAAATGGATTGAAGCATTCCCTTCCAGGATAGACATGACAAAAGAAGCAGCAAATGTGCTGGTACAGCAGGTGTTCACTCGATGAGGCACGCCGTAACATTGAATTAGACCCAGGAACTCATTTCACCGCTCAGGTTATACAGGATGTAATGACTCTATTAGGAATAAAACAGAAATTCCACATTGCCTATCCCCCTCAGTCTAGTGGAAAGAATGAAACTAACGTTGAAAAACATGTTTCAGAAACAGTCCAATAAAATAACTCTCCTTGGAATGCAGTCTTGCCCTTTGCCCTAAAGATACCGTATCCAGTTCAGCAGGTTTTGCTCCCCGTATCCTGATGACAGGATGCCCCATGAGAGGAGTGAAACCCTTGATGAGATTGGACGTATCACAGCCAGAATTGACGCTGTCAGCCATGCAAAGGCTGTACAACAATAATGGATAATATCAAAGCTGCCCATATGGCTGATGCAGCTAAAGTGGGACAGGAAAAGGAGGGCAGCGAAGTAAATTTTGACGAGAGGGTCAAGCCTGTGGAGTATGAGATTGGGATTAAAGTCATGCTCCAAGTTCACCAACCTGGAATGTGTTTGTCCCCTAAATATAGTGGACCACATTCTACAGTAGACAAAACATGTCTTGGTGTACAAAGTCATGTTAGACTCTGGTTAAACCGTGTGGTACCATGTAAACCAGTTAAAGCTATTCAACCCTGAGAGCAATCACCAGCACCATTGGTTGTTGGATGCAGGTGAGGAAGACGCAGTTACACTTTCTGCCCATTCCCAATAGAGAATGGAGCATCTGCAGGCGCTGCCGCCGACTCTAATCAGGCAAGAGGCTTGTAGAAGCGCCAAAAGCAAAATCTCAAACGATATACCGCCAGGTTGAAAGAGGGAATAAAGAAGATTAGTCCGATAAGAACCGAGTGAAGAAGAAATTTTGGCCGATTCACTAGTAAGATTGAAACTGTAAATAAGAGCATATACTATCCTGATCTCAATAATAGGCATGAAAAGATGGACTGGGAAACATACTTGGTGATCATAAGTGTGGTGACTCGCATGACTGGTGGAGCCACAGCATTAACAGAGGTAGCCATCCATGAAAATTCTACCATGATATCTGAGACTCCCAAAGTGGTAACCGTGAAAACATGAAACAGTGTCCGATCGAGAATCTTCAATAAAAATTAATAGGCTGTGATAACTGTAACAGGACCTGAAAATGGTAATGTTGAGGAATATTGGAAACACTACGATAATGAACACCATGAATTAATACCAGTAGGTTGAATATTGTAAAAATAGGACACCCGGCTTGGTGTCCTCACCAGATCAAGAGATTATATAGCTGACAGGTCAAAATATTGTTAGGCCAAGAAGTAGGGAATGATGAGAAAAAGAGAAAAAGAAAGAGGGGTGTGGTAAATGATGCAACAACTATGCACAGTATAGGAATGAGTACTGTTAACACTTTAGATTTGAACAGTAAGAGGTCTTACATCACCAGGTTAAAGTCCAGCAGGTTTGTTTCAAATCACTAGCTTTCGGAGCACTGCTCCTTCCTCAGGTGAATGAAAAGGTAGGTTCCAGAAACATTTATATAGTCAAAGTCAAAGATGCAAGACAATGCTTTGAATGCGAGAATTTACAGGTAATTAAGTCTTTACAGAACCAGAGAGAGGGGTAATCCCAGGTTAAAGAGGTGTGAATTTTCTCAAACCAGGACAGTTGGTGGGATTTTGCAAGCCCAGGCCAGATGGTGGGGGGTGAATGTAATGCGACATGAATCCAAGGTCCCAGTTGAGGCCGTACTCATGTGTGCGGAACTTGGCTATAAGTTTCTGTTCGGCGATTCTGCGTTGTCGGGCGTCCTGAAGGCTGCCTTGGAGAACGCTTACCGGGAGATCAGAGGCTGAATGCCCTTGACTGCTGAAGTGTTCCCCGACTGGAAGGGAACATTGCCCCATCCAGTCGGGGAACACTTCAGCAGTCAAGGGTGTAGCCATCTGGGATGGCTACTTACAACAAGAAACATGGACATTCGCAAAGCCTAAAGGGAAATGTGGACAATGTAAGATTCAGGCAGGCACAGAGCCTGCAGGTATATTTGTGAGCAGAGAATCCAGACAGAATCAAAACCCCCCAACCGATTAGCATTTTTAAAATATATATATATTTTATTGAAATTTTTCAAACAAAATGTTTTCCCGTTTTTACAACTCAACAAGGGATTATACATTAAACATTATTTAAATAATATAGTGAGCTTACAACAAAACTAAGAAAAGAAAAAACAAAAAACAAATAGCAAAAACACAAAATAGTGCTCCCCCCCCATCCCCCCCTCCCCCCTGGGTTGCTGCTGCTGTCCTTTCTGTCTTTTCATTATCGTTCCGCGAAATAGTCAAGGAACGGTTGCCACCGCCTGGAGAACCCCTGAGCCGTTCTTCTTAACGCAAATTTTATTCGTTCCAATCTTATGAACCCTGCCATGTCGTTTATCCAGGCCTCCACGCCCGGGGGCTTCGCTTCCTTCCACATAAGTAGAATCCTTCGCCGGGCTACTAGGGACGCAAAGGCCAAAATGTCGGCCTCTTTCGCCTCCTGCACTTCCGGTTCTTCTGCAACCCCAAATATAGCTAACCCCCAGCCTGGCTTGACCCGGACCCCCACCACCTTTGAAATTACCCTTGCCACACACCCCCAGAACTCGTGCAGTGCCAGACACGACCAGAACATGTGTGGTTCGCCGAGCTTCCCGAGCACCTCCCACACCTGTCCTCCACCCCAAAAAACCTGTTCAGTCTTGCTCCCATCATATGTGCTCTATGTAGAACCTTAAATTGAATCAGGCTAAGCCTGGCACACGAGGACGAGGAATTTACCCTACTTAGGGCATCCACCCATAGCCCTCCTCGATCTCTTCCCCCAGCTCTTCTTCCCATTTTCCCTTCAGCTCCTCGATCATCGCCTCCCCCTCATCCCTCATCTCCCGGTATATTTCGGACACTTTGCCCTCTCCAACCCATGCCCCCGAAATCACTCTATCTTGGATCCCTTGCGTCGGGAGCTGAGGAAATTCCCTCACCTGTTGCCTCGTAAATGCCCTCACTTGCATGTATCGGAAGGCATTCCCTGGTGGCAACTTATATTTTTCTTCTAGCGCTCCCAGACTTGCAAACGTCCCGTCTATAAACAGGTCCCTCAGCTTCCTAATTCCTGCTCGCTGCCAACACTGGAATCCCCCATCTATCCTCCCTGGGACAAACCTGTGGTTATTCCTTATCAGGGACCACACCGAGTCACCCGTCACTCCCCTGTGTCGCCTCCACTGCCCCCAGATCTTCAAGGTCGCCACCACCACTGGGTTTGTGGTGTACCTTTTCGGGGAGAATGACAGTGGCGCCGTCACCAGCGCTTTTAGGCTCGTTCCCTTACAGGACGCCATCTCCAGCTTCTTCCACGCCGCTCCCTCTTCCTCCCTCATCCACTTACAGACCATCGACACATTGGCGGCCCAGTAGTAGTCACTCAGACTCGGCAGTGCCAGTCCCCCTCTGTCCCTACTGCGCTGCAGGAACCCCCTCTTTACTCTCAGGGTCTTTCCCGCCCACATAAAGCTCATAATGCTCCTGTCTATTTTTTTTAAAAAGGCCTTTGTGACCAGGATGGGGAGGCACTGAAACACGAAAAGAAACCCCGGGAGGACCACCATTTTAACTGCCTGCACTCTGCCCACCAGTGACAGCGGCACCATATCCCACCTCTTAAAGTCCTCCTCCATCTGCTCCACCAGTCGCTTCAGGTTAAGTCTATGCAGGGTTCCCCAGTTCCTGGCCACCTGAATCCCCAGGTATTGAAAATTCCTTACCACTCTCCTCAGCGGCAGAGCATCTATCCCCCTGCCCTGTTCCCCGGGGTGCATCACAAAAAGCTCGCTCTTCCCCATATTTAGTTTGTATCCCGAGAACTCTCCAAACTCCCTAAGTATCTGCATTACCTCTGGCATCCCCTCTACCGGGTCCGCTACATATAGCAGTAGATCATCTGCGTAGAGCGACACTCGGTGTTCCTCTCCCCCTCTAAGCACCCCCCTCCACTTCTTAGAATCCCTCAGCGCTATGGCCTTTGGTTCAATTGCCAACGCGAACAGTAACGGGGACAGGGGACACCCTTGTCTTGTACCCCTATGTAGTCGAAAGTATCCCGATCTTTGCCTGTTTGTAACGACGCTTGCCATCGGGACCCCATATAAGAGTCTGACCCATCTAATAAACCCCTCACCGAACCCAAACCTCTTCAGCACCTCCCACAGATAGTCCCACTCCACCCTATCGAATGCCTTCTCTGCATCCATCGCCACCACTATCTCTGCCTCCCCTTCTGGTGGGGGCATCATCATCACCCCCAGCAACCTTCGTACATTAGCATTCAGTTGTCTCCCCTTTACAAACCCTGTCTGATCGTCATGCACCACCCCTGGGACACAATCCTCTATCCTTGTCGCCATCACTTTGGCCAGCAGTTTGGCGTCTACATTTAGGAGTGAGATGGGCCTGTATGACCAACACTGCAGCGGGTCTTTATCTCGTTTCAGGATTAGCGATATCGTCGCCTCCGACATTGTCAGGGGTAGCATCCCCCTTTCCTTAGCCTCATTAAAGGTTCTCGCCAAAAGCGGGGCCAACAGGTCCATATACTTCCTGTAGAATTCCACCGGAAACCCATCTGGTCCCGGGGCCTTCCCTGCCTGCATGCTCCCAGTACTTTAATCACCTCATCCACCTCGATTAACGCCCCCAGACCTGCCACCTCCTGCCCCTTCGCCTTCGGGAACCTTAACTGGTCCAGAAAGTGTAACATTCCTTCTTTTCCCCCCGGGGGTTGGGACTTGTATAGCCTCTCATAGAAGGTCTTGAACACCTCGTTCACTTTCCCTGCTCTCTGCTCCATATTTCCTGCTTCGTCCCTAACTCCCCCGATCTCTCTCGCCCTCTTCCGAAGTTGTTGGGCTAGCAGCCGGCTCGCCTTTTCCCCATACTCATATTGTATCCCCTGTGCCTTCCTCCACTGTGCCTCTGCCTTTCCCGTGGTCAGCAGGTCAAACTCCGTCTGTAGTCTTCGTCTTTCTCTGTATAGCCCTTCGTCTGGGGCCTCCGCATATTTTTTATCCACCCTCAAAATTTCCCCCACTAATCTCTCTCTTCCTTTGCCCTCTTGTTTCCCCTTGTGGGCTCTGATGGAGATCAGCTCTCCTCTAACCTCCGCCTTCAGCGCTTCCCATACTACCCCCACCTGAACCTCCCCATCGTCGTTGACCTCCAGGTATCGCTCAATACACCCCCTCACCCTTCCGCAGACCCCCTCATCCGCCAGTAGTCCCATATCTAGTCGCCAGAGTGGGCGCTACTCCCGTTCCTCTCCTAGTTCCAGATCCACCCAATGCGGGGCGTGATCTGAAACGGCTATGGCCGAGTACTCCGTTCCTGCCACCTTCGGGATCAGCGCCCTTCCCAAAACAAAAAAGTCTATCCGGGAGTATACCTTGTGGATGTGGGAGAAAAACGAGAACTCTTTACCCATCGGCCTGGCGAATCTCCACGGAACCACTCCCCCCATTTGTTCCATAAATCCCTTAAGCACCTTGGCCGCTGCCGGCCTTCTCCCGGTCCTGGATCTGGACCGGTCTAGCCCTGGATCCAGCACTGTGTTAAAGTCCCCCCCCCCCATTATCAAATTTCCCACCTCCAGGTCCCGGATTAGTCCCAGCATTCGCTTCATGAATCCCGTGTCATCCCAATTCGGGGCATATACATTCACCAGCACAACCGCCTCGCCCTGCAGTCTGCCACTCGCCATCACATATCTGCCCCCACTGTCCACCACTATGTTCTTAGCCTCGAAGGATACACGTTTCCCCACCAATATTGCCACCCCTCTGTTTTTCGCATCCAACCCTGAGTGGAATACCTGTCCCACCCATCCTTTTCTTAGTCTAACCTGATCCACCAACTTCAGGTGCGTCTCCTGGAGCATGACTACGTCCTCCTTCAGTCTCTTTAAGTACGTAAACACCTGTGCTCTCTTAATCGGCCCATTTAAACCTCTCACATTCCACGTGATCAGCCGGATTGGGGGGCCTTTCACCCCCCCCCCCTCGTCGACTAGCCATCCCCTTTTTCAGGCCATCTCCTCATCCAGGTCCCACGAACCCGTCTGTCCCCCAGGCAGCGCCCTCCTGCCCCGACCACCTCATCTCTTACCAGCTCCCCCTTGCACTCAGCAGCAGCAGCCCAGTTAATCTCCCCCCCCCCCCCCCCCCGCTATATCCCACTCTAGTTTGATTACTCCCCCCATATTGCTTCCGGAAGTCAGCTAACTCTGGCTGACCTCGGCTTCCCCCGTTCACTCTTTGACCTCCCTGCGTGTGAGGCTCCCTGCCTTCCTGTGCCCGTTTTCCTGCTATAATTTCCATAGTGCGGGAAAATTCCTCTCAGCCCCGCCCCCTATTGCGAAGTTCCCTCATTCCCCTTCCCTGTCCCTTTTTCCCACCGGCGCCCACATTTCTTCGTGTCCCCTCCGTCGGGGGGAGAAAAATTCCCCGTCCAACATTGCTATACAGTAGCCCTCCCCTTTCCCCGCTTGACATTTCTGTACCACCACCTCGCTTCTTCTCTCCAAACATCAAACTCTCAAATCTAGTCCAGTTTCTCTTCTTAGATGAATGTCCATGCCTCCTCCGCCGTCTCGAAGTAGTGGTGCTTGCCTGCGCCAGCACCTCTTTCTTGAGCTCCTCCCCACATCGTCGGAGAAACTCCTGCTGGTCCGGGCCCTATACCATCTGGGCTCCATCGGCCGCCATCTTGCTTCTCCCTTCTCTTCTCTGCCGCTGCTCCAAAGGATCCTCCGCAATCTGGCCACTACCGCCGCTCCTTTCCATACACACCCGGGGGGACTCCTTCCTTTGTCACCTCACACTGGGTTGGGTCGAAAAAAAATTCCGTTGGGGCTCCCGATAAGAGCCCAATGGTCCGTTGGAACCATATGGTGCCGAAACGTGCGGCTTAGCAGTGCATCGCCGCAACCGGAAGTCTCAACCGATTAGCATTTTAATGACCCATCTCCGTAAGACAAAGGACTGATACTCAGGTAACCAATACAATTCCAGACACATCGGCGCCACTCCCTTTACTCAGGAAGCATAAACAGCAAGGTCAATGACCGCTTAGGATATGCCCAGCCATCAAGGCACCCGCCCCTTTATTGGCTCAGATCGAAGGCAGTGATCGAGAACTGCCCAATTAATTGGGACAAATCTAAGGACCGCCCAAAAGAGCGTGAAACCCCCCCAAGGATAAAGAGAGACACTGCCACGTGTTCGATCTCTTTTGGACCTGGCGCTTCGGCAACGTCCATCTCCAACTGCAGCACCACGACCAGAAGCAAATCCAAGTTCAACGCTCGCTACCAGACGGATGAGCCCAGCTGAACAGCAGTTACTTCTCCAGACTCAGCAGATCCAGATTCGAACAAAGGCCACTGTTCCTCTGACCTAAGCCGGGCGCCTGAAGTTAAGTACAGGTTGTCATAGTTGTTAGGTGTAGTTTAACTCGTAGTGTTTATGTTGCATGAAAAAGTAATCTTGTGTGTAAATAAAGTATTATTGAACTTGAATTAACTAACTGGTTGTTGGGTCTTTGATCGATACCCGGTTGAACCTTGTGGTGGTATCATTTGATACCTGGCGACTCTGAAAGCAATATAATATCAATATCTAGACAAAGGAAGGGCAACCTTATTGACTGCCATATTTATAGCAAGTAAAAAGAGCAACAAGGGCATTCAGCCTTTGATCTCCAGGTAAGCGTTCTCCAAGGTGGCCTTCAGGACGCGCGACATCGCATAATCGCCAAACAGAAACTTATAGCCAAGTTCCGCACACATGAGTACGGCCTCAATCGGGACCTTGGATTCATGTCGCATTACATTCATCCCCCACCATCTGGCCTGGGCTTGCAAAATCCTACCAACTGTACTGGTTTGAGACAATTCACACCTCTTTAACCTGGGATGAACCCTCCCTCTGGATCTGTAAAGACTTAATTACCTGCAAATGCTCACATTCAAAGCATTGTCTTGCATCTTTGACTTTGACTATATATATGTTTCTGGAACCTACCTCTTCATTCACCTGAGGAAGGAGCAGTGCTCCGAAAGCGAGTGATTTGAAATAAACCTGTTGGACTTTAACCTGTGTTGTAAGACTTGTTACTGTGCTCACCCCAGTCGAATGCCGGCATCTAAACATCACGATTAGATTTGGATGAAGATCTGTATGAAAATTGAGAGTTTTAACAAGACAATTGAAAAGTATATTTAGGAAATTAAATTAAGATATTAAACAAGAAATAAAGAAACAAATCAAGCAGGGTTGGATATTATGAAAATACTGAAAGGACATGCAAAAATAATTAACCAAATAATAAACAAAAAGGCAAATGATTCAGACCAGAATCAGAATCAAATTCTTTGCAGTATTTATGGAAATTGGATGATAGTGTATTGAGGGAAAATTTGGAAGGGATGAATAAAGAATTAGTTTGGAAAGGGAGCTAAAATGCATTTAATTTGAACTACTATGCGTTTCTGTTTAAAATAAATTTGAACAATACTAGAATTCGAAAGGATTGTGCTTGAGTTTGAGATAAAGCAGTTGTGAAGGTCTGTCTATTTCAAAACAAAGATAAGATGAACTTGGCAGCAATCCAATTTGAGTCTTCCAGAACATTTGAGTTATAAAAAATTTTGAGAATCAGTTAACAACCCATTTTACCAAATATCTCTTGTAACTTTGATTACGTATCAAAAATTGGAATTTGAAATTGGTTATAAAAAAGATAGACAAAAGAGTTGAAATTTTTAAGCAAAATTGAAGGAATAGAACAAAATAAGTTTTAAAATTACTTAAAGAACGCAATGGTGTGCCAAGTTTTTTCACCCACTCACTGCCCCTTTTGCAGGAAAATTAACCATTTCAGCAGACTGCTGGTTTGTTCAAAATCGCCCAGAAAATTGCGTATCTATGATTATGGATATGTCTATGTTAATTTATATAAGATTTAGTTGTGAATTCAACAATACCAGTTAAATGTGAAATTTTAAGCATATTGCAGAGTAATTTGGAATAAGTGTGAGAATTATCTTATGTTTATTAATCCCCCAAGATAAAGAACAACACATTAGTAGGAATTATGCTGGACAAAATGTCAGCAAGCCAGCAAAAGTATAATCTGTCCATATCCAGTATACCCCTCCAATCAAGCCAAGTATGTTATATATATATACACATTAATGTAATTGCTTTAAGCAGTTATGATTAGTTGTAACACAGTTTGGACTTGTGTATCTGCCTGAAGGAGAGAACTGGCTAAGGTTTTTTGTGATGCACTTTGCTCATTTCAGAGGATCAAAAAGGGGAGGGGGGTTCTGAGCATGAAAGATGGCCAAAATGTGCCGTGAGGCACGATGGTAAAGAGACCAACAGATATGTCTGTGTGAAAAACTGTCTATCTGCAGAATGACTTTCGTGGGAGACAGAATGACTGCTTGCAACTGGACATTTCACTGTTAACACTTTGTTTTGAAACATCAAAAACAAGGCTCTCTCAAGGTCGAATGATGCCTAGAAACTAAAGGATTGTGTAACTTAAACCTTATAAAATAGCAGGGACTTCCGATATTCCATGGCGATAACCCAGGGACCAACCTTCGCAAGAGCAGACCTGAGTTTGGAAGCTCACAGACATACACCCTCCAGAACAAGCCTGGCCAAGTTCTACCTATCCGGGTAGTATATTTTTGTTCAAGTCGTGCGTCTTGAAACTTATGTAACTGTTTAAATTGACACATAGCTAAGGAATTGGGTTAAAGAATAAAAACTGTACAACAATAAATCGAACTTGAGACTTCCGGTAGTGGCCATGGAGTGAGTGATCGCACATTTGGTGGTTCCCACTCAAGGCGGATTTTTTTTAGTCTTTTCCCCGCTCGCAGGGCAAAGTATTTGAGCGCAAGAGGTGCAGGAGAAAGGTTTTATTCCTCTGGTGTGGCTGGTGGATGGACCCATAGACTAGCAGTGGTGCAAGAAGGAAAGAGCTGCTAGAGCAGGAGAGTCTTCATGGTGCGCCACAGGATAAGATAGCGGAGGGCAAGGGGAATGCTCTGCCTGCCCAGAGGTCGATGGAGCAGTTAATAGAATTACTCAATGAAAAGTTTTGGCTGCAGAGGAAAGATGCCCTGGAGGACCTGGTCAAGGTAGTGCAACCGAGAAAGTCGCGGATCGAGCAAGTGGAGCAGAGGCTGGAGTCCCAAGGCGTGGCGATTCAGAAAGTGGAAGAGGAAGTGAGGGAGGATGAGGAGCAGTTGGCCTCGTTGGTGGCTGAGATGGGAGTGATGTGAGAGACCCAGGCTGAGGGAGATGGTGGAGGATCTGGAGAATCGCTCCAGAAGGCAAAGCCTTAGGATTTTTGGGATGCCTGAAGGCATCGAAGGTGCGGAGGCCTATGTGTACATGACAAAGATGCAGTAGAAATTGGTGGGGTGGGAGCCTTTGACCTGCCCCTGGAGATCAACCGAGCGCATAGGGCGTTCATGAGAAGGCCGCAGGCGGGCGAGCTGCTGAGGGCGATGGTGGTGCGGTTGCACCGCTTTCTCTACAAGGAGAAGGTTCTTCGATGGGAGAGGCAGATCAGGAAATGTACCTGGGAAGGGAACGAGCTGTGGGGGTACCAGGACCTGGGAGCAGAACTGGCGAAGAGAGGGCTGGGTTTAACTGGGTTAAATCTGCCCTCTTTAAAAGGGTGGTGAAGTTTGGAGTATTACACCCGGCCCGCCTGTGGGTGACTTTCCATAAGCGAGAGTATTATGTTGGCACGCCAGAGGAAAACATGGAGTTTGTGAGGGACGATGGACTGGGAGGAGTGAGAGGATATTGAACTTTGGAGGTGTTGGTGTGTTCTTTAAAGTTTTTGATGGTGGGTTGTTTGGAGGGCAGGTTTTTTCATGGGGGAACAACAATGGTGAGTGCACCTTTTGTTATTCTTTAGTGGTGTATGGTTTTGGGGGAGGGGAACTGGGGTAGGGAGGGAGGTTGGAAGCCTTAGGCGGGGCCACCGTGCTAGCTGGGTAGGCTAGTTAACGGGAGTGAAGTGGGGAGTTGCCAGGAGGCAGGCGCAAGGGTGATGGGGCATGTTCTTTGTTCGAGAGTGGGGTGGGGGGGAGTTGGGGAGGGTTGCTGACAAGGGTTGGTGTGGCGCAGTTGGAAAGGGATCGATGAGGCTGGACATCCGAGGGCGGGCCTGGAGGGTCGCGTGACATGGGTCGGGGGCTGGCTCAAAAAGGGATAGGGGTGATCGGCAGGGGGAAGGGGCAGGGAGCCCCACAACCAGGCTGGTCACGTGGAACGTGAGAGGGCTGAATGGGCCGGTCAAACGGTCGCGTGTGTTCGCTCACCTGAGGAGTCTGAAGGGGAATGTGGCCTTTTTGCAGGAGACCCACTTAAAGATCGGGGACCAGACGAGAATGAGGAAGGGATGGGTGGGGCAGGTGTTTCATTCGGGGCTGGATATGAAGACTGGGGGGTTGGCAGTGTTGGTTAATAAGCCAGTGGCTTTCGATGTGGGGAGCACTGTGGCCGATCCGGAGGGCAGGTATGTGATGGTTAGTGGAATGTTGGAGAGGATGCCGGTGGTTCTGGTAAATGTTTATGCCCCAAATTGGGATGCTGTAGAGTTTATGAGGCAGGTGTTAGGGAAGATTCCTTACTTGGACTCGCACCAGTTGATTATGAGGAAGGATTTTAATACGGTTATAGAACCGAGCTTGGACTGGCCGAGTCTCAAGTCGTCGAGGGTGTCGGCAGTGGCGAAGGAGCTGAAGAGGTTTATGGAGCACATGGGGGGGTGTGGACCAAGGAGGTTTGGGAGGCCAAGGATGAAGGAGTTTTTGTACATCCCTCATGTGCACCTGGTGTACTCCTGGATTGATTTTTTGGTGCTACATAGAACGTTGTTGGTGGGGGTGGCCGATTCGGAATATTCGGTGATTGTGGTTTCTGACCATGAGCTGCACTGGATGGATTTGTGCGTGGCCTGGGGGGGGGGGGGGGGGGGGGGGATGCTGTGGCCGCAGTGGAGGCCTAATGTGGATTAGTAGGTGTGTGAGCAGGTGAGGGCAGGTACTCTGGGCTACATGGAGCTAAAGGACGGGGAGGTCATGGCCACCATGCTGTGGGAGGCACTCAAGGCTGTGGTTAGGGGGAGTTCATTTCAATTCGGCCGCACAGGGAGAAAGCAGAGTGGGCGGAGATGGCAATGCTGGGGGACGAGAATTTGTGGGTGTACAGGAGGTATTCGGAGGCACCGGTGGCAGGGCTGTTGAAGGAGAGACAGGGGCTCCAATGGTGTTTCGACGAGTGTCTACTGGGAAAGGCCAGAGGCCATTATTTGAGAATGGGGAGAAGGCGAACAGGATGTTGGCCCATCAATTGAGGAAACGAGAGGTGGCGAGGGAGATTGGCAGAATGAGGGATGATAAGGGTAAGGTGGTGATGGACCTGGAGGGGAAGAGTGGCGTGTTTGAGGCGTTTTATAGAAGGCTATATAAGTCTGAGCCCCTGGCCATGGGGGGAGAGGACATAGTGGTTTTTCGACAGGCTGGAGTTTCCACAGTAGAAGAGGAGCTGGCTCAGGGACTGGGGCACCAATTGGGTTGAGGGAGGTGATGGAAAGTATGTGGGGATGCAGGCAGGGAAGGCCCCGGGGCCAGTGCAGTTTTACAAAAGGTTTGGGGTGGACCTGGGGCCACTGCTGGTGAGGGCGTATAATGAAGCAAGGGAGCGGGGGAACTCCCCCTACATTGTCGCAGGCTTCCATCGCCCTGATATTGAAGAAGGATAAGAATCCGGAGCTGTGTGGGTCGTACCGCCCGATATCATTACTGAATGTAAACGGCAAGCTGTTGCCGAAGGTGTTGGCCTCGCGAATTGAGTACTGCAACCCGGGGACAATAGGTGAGTATCAAACGGGTTTTGTGAAAGGGAGGCAGTTGATGGTGAACGTGAGGAGGCTGCTTAATGTAATCATGATGCCTTTGGAGGTGCAGGAGGTGGAGGTAGTGGTGGCGGTGAATGTGGGGAAGGTGTTTTAATCGGTGGAGTGGGAGTACCTGCAGGAGGCGTTGGGGCGGTTCTGGTTCGGGCAGGGGTTTGTAGATTGGGTCCGAATGCTGTATAAGGTGCCGATTGCGAGTGTGCAGACGAACCTAGTGAGTTCGGGGTATTTTGGACTGCATCGGAGGATCAGACAGGGGTGCCCGCTCTCCCTATTGCTCTTCACTTTGGCGATAGAGCCACTGACAATGGCGCTTAGGGCGTTGAGCGACTGGAAGCATTGAGCGGGGGCGGGGGGGTGGGGGGGGGGGGGGCGGGCTCGAGCACAGGATCCCATTGTATGCTGTATAGTTCAGTTGGGCAGTATTGGAGGCATCATGGGGATTTTAGAGGAATTTGGCCGTTTTTCAGGGTACAAGTTGAAGAGGGAAAGAGCGAGATGTTCCGATTGAGTCTCGAGGGCAGGAGAGGAGGTTAGGGGAATTGCCGTTGAGGGTGGTGGGGCGAGCTTTAGATATCAAGGTGACGCGGGGCTAGGCGCAGCTGCACAAGTTGAACCTGGCTCGGCTGGTGGAGCAGATGGAAGTGGATTTCAAGTGGTGGGATGCGCTGCCACTGTCGCTGACAGGGCGGATGCAGACAGTAAAAATGATGGTGCTGCCAAGGTCTCTGTTTGTGTTTCAGGACCTCCCAATCTTCTTCCCTATGTCATTTTTTAAGAAGGTTGATCTCTGGGTTTCTGTGGGTGGGGAAGACCCCGTGGGTTCGGAAGACTTTCCTGGAGCGGGGGCACGGGGAGGTGGGTGGTGGGAGGAGTGGGGGGGGCGGGGGGGGGGGGGTGGGAAGCTGGCACTGCTGGACATGATGAATTACTACTGGATGGCGAATATCACTATGGTTCGGAAGTGAATCGTGGGGAAGAGGTCAGATGGAGGGATACATGTTTGAGGGCTTTTTTGTTGGCGCCTCTGCCATTCTCGCCAGCCAGGTACTCCATGAGCCCAGTTCTGGCCCAAAGGATGTGGGGGCAGTGGAGGCAGCATTTGGGACTGGAGGGTGCCACGCTGTGGGCACCGATCTGCGACAACCATATGTTTGCCCCTGGGGGGATTGGATGCGAGGTTTCGGGAATGGCAACAGGCAGGGATTGAGCGATTTGGCGATCTGTTCATAGGGGGCAAATTTGCGAAGTTGGAGGATCTGGAGGAAGAGTACGAGTTGCCCAGGGGGAAGGGTTTTAGGCAGCTGCAGGTCCGTGACTTCGTAAGGAGAGAGGTGCCGTCCTTTCCTGAGCTGCTGCCCCTGTGGTTGCAAGACAAGGTGCTGTCGAGGGATGAGATAAGGGAGGGAAAGGTGTCCGATATCTATCAGGAGTTGATGGATTGGGAGGGGGCGCTGATGGGAGACATAAAGCGCAAGTGGGAGAAGGAGCTTGGAGTGGAGGTGGAGGCCGACACATGGGCAGTGGCCTTGAAGAGGGTGAATGTGTCCTCGTTGTGTGCGAGGTTAAGCCTCATCCAGATTAAAGTAATACATAGGGCGCATATGACGGTAGCATGGATGAATAGGTTCTTTGAGGGGGTAGAGGTTGGAGTGGGAGGTGTGCAGGAGGGTCTGCGAATCACGTCCACATGTTCTGAGCAAGTACAAGGCTGAAGAGGTTCTGGTCACGGTTCGCAGACATAATGTCCAAGGTGCTGGGGGTGGTCCTGAATCCAGAGGTGGCGATATTCATGGTGTCAGAAGGCTCGGGAGTCCATGGGGTGAGAGAGGCCGATGGTCTGGCCTTTGCCTCCCTGATAGCCCAGAGACAGATTTTGCTAGGGTGCCGTGACTTGGAGTCTCTGAAAGTGGGGCGTGTGGATGAGCGACCTGGCGGAATTCCTGAGGCGGGAGAAGGTCAAGTTCGTCTTGAAGGGTTGGTGGATGGGTTCACCCAGAGGTGGAAACCGTTTACTGTTTTCTTTAAAGAGGTTTGAACGGTCAACAGGGAGGTAGGGATGGTGGACGTAAGGGGGTTAAAATGAGGAAGGCGGGAGCTGAGGAGGGGACAGTATTAAGGGAGCAAGGGGGGAGTGGTGTGGGTTGTTTGGTTGTTCTTCAGCTTTTGTTTGTTTATATGAAAATTCCTTGAATCAAATATATTTTAAAAACAGTAAATCAAACATGCAGTGAGTGTTCAATTTTGACTGTGTCGCTAGTTGATGCCAGCAGAGAGCAGCAACAACCTCATTCTTCACATCTGCTCCCACAGCAGTGTTTACCTCAGGTCTCCTAAGCCCAGTTAACGCTACAGTCTGCCCTGTAGTATTCTCCACTTTTGTTCTCTTTTCAACCTGCTCCTTATGAACTCCCACGAGTTCCACGGGCTTTTCTTGTCACTTCAAACACGCTGAATGAACATGTGCCCCCTTATTACAATGGTAACGTCCAAGCTTACAGGTTTCACTTCCACCCTTAGTACCTTCCTTCCTGGTCTGAGGGGGAGATCTCAGAGCATTCCCAGCAATCCATTGCTTCCCTCGGCTACCTGCTTTCCTCTCATTCTCCAACTTCCTGGACAGATTTCTTCGCCCCGCCGTGCCACATTTCTGCCCCGATCCGCCGGCGGGATTCTCCGTTACGCCGGCCAGTCAATGGGGCTTCCCATTGTGGGGTAGCTCCACACCATCGGGAAACCCCGGGCTGCCGACAAAACGGAGAATCATGCTGGCGGAGAATCCCGCCGCCTATCCTTTTCAGAATTATGGGAGTGATGGAACAAAGGTTTAAATTTATGGATTGGCTCATAATTATCAGCCATAATTGTTCCTTGTCTAGCAGTTTTTACCCTCTGGTCTTCAACATGGGTTCTTATTGTAGAAGGGAGGGAATTCTTAAATTCCTCTAAGACAATGATCTCTCTCAGAGCATCAAATGTAGTTTCAACTCCAATGCTCGTACCCAGCTATAAAAGTTGTTCTGCTTAACCCTTTCAAATTCTGCTTAAATCTGTCCCGGCTGCCTCCTTAAATTCCAGACGTTCTGCCTATGTGCTTCAGCAACCAATTCATATGCATCCAGAATAGCTTTCTTTACTGCCTCATAATTCACCTGCTCTGACATGGAAGCATGAAGATCCTGGGCTGGATTCTCCGCAGCCCCATGCCGATATTGTGGCTGGCGAGGGGGCGGAGAATCCACTTTCACACCGTAATCGGGCCCTGCATTCTCATGGCCCCGAAAATCGGCGTAACCGCGAAGTACGTCCGCTGAGCAAACCTCCGCTCCCGACCGGCCGAGTTCCCGACGCCGTGGAACTAACCACCTATTGGCGGTCGGGATGCTGGCGTGGCGGCTGCTGACTAAGTCTGCGGCCGCCCTGGTCAGGTTGGGCGAATCGGAGACCAGACTTATAGGCTGCCGGGGATTAGATGTGCGGGGTTTGATGCTCGGGCGCGCGGCCGATAGGGGAGTTTATTTTTTTTATCTGGCTCCACGGTCCGCGTCCGCCATAGAGCAGGGCATGGCTGCTGGAGGTCGCTGTCGTGCGCACGCACGGCCTCTGACCCGGAGGTGGGGGGGCCCGTATCTGCAGAAAAAGCGAGATTCAATCTAGGGGGCGGGATTCTCCAAACCCCGCCGAGTCGGAGAATCGCCGGGGGGGCAGGCGTGAATCCCGCCGCTGCCAGTTGCCGAATTCTCCGGCACCAGATATTCAGCTGGGGCGGGAATAACGCCACGCCGGTCGGCGAGTCTCCCCCCCCCCCCCGGCGATTCTCCGGCCCACGATGGACCGAAGCTGCTGGAATGCCTGTCCCGCCGGCGAGAATCAAACCACCTCTCTTCCCTGCGGGACTAGGCGCTGTGGGTGGGCTCTGGCCCCGGGGGGTGCCCCCACGGTGGTCTGGCCCGCGATCGGGGCCCACCGATCCACGGGCGGGCCTGTGCCGTGGGGGCACTTTTTTCCCTCCGCCTCGGCCACAGTCTTCACCATGGCTGACGGGGAAGAGACACCCCTCCCTACGCATGCGCGGGGATGATGTCAGCAGCCACCCGGCGAAGTCCTTTCGGCCCCGGCTGGTGTGGCGCCAAAGGCCTTTCCCGCCGGTCGGCGGCGTGCCAACCACTCCGGCACGCGCCTAATCCCTCACGGTGAGGGCTTGGCCCCTAAAGGTGCAGAGAAATCCAGAAGATGGAGTGGTTAACGCCACTCCATCCCGCCGGGACCCCCCCGCCCTGCCGGGTAGGGGAGAATCCCGGTTCAGGTCCCTGCAAGCCAACTGCATGTCTAACTTTTTTCTAGGAATCCTGGGAGTAAAACTCCACCATTTGAACGCCGGCGTGGTGGGGACATAGTCTCAATTTGGGAGAATCCAGCCCCCTGTGCCTGCCCCGTCAAATTACTCTGCATGGGTAATGTCAACTTTGCTCTTGGTCACTCCATCGAGGTTGTTATTTTCTTAAAAGCCCATAAAAATGTATTGCTTCCTCTCCATTTCTCTTTGCTGCACCTCCTTTTCTTTTTGCCACATCGCCATTTCTTTTTCACTTTGTTTTTGCTTCAGCTCCCTTTCCTTTTGCTGCCCCTCCATTTCTTCTTGCTTCAGCTCCATTTCTATTCTTTTTCATTCCCTTTCATGCTCTAACTGCAAGTGAACTCTCTACAGCTCAACATCCTCACCAGAAAACATCCCTGATGGTACACTACCTCGCGGACTCCCCTAATCTCCTCGCACCCCCCATCAAATTCAAATGTTGAGCAATCACTTCAATTATCTCCACCTTCTTAGCTCTCGCTCTTACCTCTATTTTTAATTCACCTAACAATGCGACCAGCGTTCCTTCATGGAGCTCTTTTGAATAAATCAGAGATACATTGTCCACCTTGAGAAAACACTTAGCAGCTTCCAAAGCCATCCTGTTATATTACTATAAATTTATACTTTAATTTATACTGTAACCCAAACTTCGCCGTTTAACGTTCCAAAGATCCGGGACACCCTGGGCTAGTGCACAATCAATTCCAGCCCCACACACCCCGGTGTCCCAGCACAAGTGAATTCACCAATAATTCATATAAAATTCCCAAAATCTTTGGCCCTTGGCTGTCACCAGGTGTTTAAGCTGAAATAATACTGCTTATTTATAACAGAAATAAAGATGAAACATTCAGTATTCACAGCTTAATAACAAGTGAGCTACCTACAACCCCCTCCGACTGTCCCACCATCTACCCTCACATGCACAGGATAGACAAACACAGAGGGGTGGCAAGGGGTAACATAATAAGGGTTAAGGGCAAAAGATAAGAGTCCTTGCTTCAGATGATGTTATTTGCAGCAAGCTTTCCTTCCAACCTGCTGGTTTACATTTGGTGATGGTCTACTTGCAAATCATTCATTCAGTACTCACAAGCAGCAGGCTTTCCTCTGAAGAGACACTTTAGCTTTTATTAAACTGGGCCTTCAACTAGAAGGATCATCTTCAGGCCTATTTCTTTCTTAAGACCCATTGTCGCAAACAAAGGATGTAGTATCTCTCTCCAGAGGTTTATAGCTTGAGGGGCACCACTCCACATCAAGCATGGCTGACCAAGAGTCTCTCTCGCTTTTACCACCAACCACTGGCATGTTGGAAGGATTTGATCTTCCTTGGCCATCAAATCCTGGGGGTTGGACTTGAATGTGGAGCTTTTGGCCCAGAGGCAGGGGCACAAACACTGAGTCATAAGAGCTTTCCTATTTAAAATGGGCACCACTGATGCACTGACCAGAAAAAAAAACTTAAATCAAATTAAAATAATATTTTCAGGGATGATGCCAATGCCTCCCTGTGACATAGAAATTGGATATATAAACATATTGGGACCAAGACTGGATATCCCCAGAAATGAGTACAGGAAGACAATGCAAAATTAACCCTTGTCCACCCAATCCCCCCAACACAAGCAGCATGCAAACTTTGAGCTTTCTTCTGATTAACATGTTTGCAGTACGCTGAGAGTACTGTTGAGTGGAGTAGGAGGCAAATCATGAGAGGCTAGCACAAGTTTAAGCTGGTTTGCACCTCTGATTTGATTGGAGGATGTGTTGGAAGTTATTTTGAATGTGAGATTGCCCAGGGAAGGATATGTGGCATAACATTGGCAGAGGCCATGTATCAAGGTTTCCCAATGCAGCGGGTGAGTGAGGCTTTGGTGCAGGATGTCAACAGGAGGAGAGGTCCACAAAGTTCCACAAGGCCTTTCAAATGGACACTCTGAAGGCAGTAGGAGCAGATGATCATCATGGTCAGTTCCAGAAGTCAAAACCTAAGAATGCAGTGCTGCAAGATATTAATGTCCCATAACTTGCTTGGAGTGACAATCTCCAGCAGATTGCCACTATGGATGGATTTATCCATGCCATTAACGTAGGAATTTCAGATATATGGGGTGCTTTGGAGGTTAAGTGCCGACTCCGGCATGGGAACTGTGACGTTGAACGACGGGAGAATTGGCGGCGAACCTGCGACCGGTGAGGGGCTAGCAGCCATGCTGGGTAAAACTCCCGGCTCTCTGGATATAAATGCCTGGAGAATGGCCAAATCCATGGCCGCGCATGCGCACGGCGAAGACCTGCAGCAATCGCACCGTAAAACATGGTGCCAGCCGTGCGTGGACCTGGCCTGTCAAATACTGCCCACCTGGCCAACCCCTGCCACAAGTGGGTTGGGGCTCCAGTTCCCTCAGCCCTCACGGAAGCCCACCCTGACCAGCAGCATGGCTCCCGGCGACACTGGACACAGTCCGCAGCTGCCACGCTGTGTTCCCGACCGCTGAGACCACAAGTGAACTGCGCCATCGGGAACTCTACCCATCGGCGGGGGTGAATCGAGGAGGCCCCGGAGAATAGAGCGTCAGACTCGCTAATGATTTGCCAAGAGTACTTAAACAGCGCACGGCGAGCAACGCATTAAATATTGTTTTTTTTTGTCCAGTAGCCTAGCAACTGTTGGGGTCTGGTCCAGGATCGTAATACGAACGTTGAAATTCCAAAGCTCCTGTCTTGCCTAAACCTCTTCCCTCAGGCTGGGTAAGACAGGAGCAGTGAAGCGTGCCCCCAGCTGCATTAGTGCAGAGTAACTGGAGCACAGAGCAGAAGTACATGCCCCAGTTTTACAGCACTGGCTGCTGTAATGGAGTTTATAAAGGACAATTTAAAAGAAGAAGGTAAATGGTGGCTCAGACATTGGCAGGGGTAAACCCAGTGGGGATGATGTCCGAAAAAGCGGGGGGGAGTGGGCGGAGGGGTGAGACCGGGAGGGGAGGAGGGGTCCTCATCAAGCAGCCACTGGTAATCACCCAGCAATCGGCAGATGACTCACCATGCAGGAAACTTGAAAAGTGAACCCTGTTAGGTTATTTGCGAGCTTCCGGGTGGGTTGGGGCTCCTAATTCAATGACACTTAATATCTGATTGAGGGACCTGGCACTGGGAAAGGGGGCCCACTGAGAGCCACCCCCTCTTTCTGCCTTTCTGCTGATGCTTCTACCCTGCGAACCTCCCCCTCATCCCGATCATACCTGTGCCTCGATCCAGGATCCATTGGTGATCCTGGGCCTCAGCTGGGTGTAGTATCACCAGCAGCCACCTCTCCCTGGTGGTGCTGCTGAGTAATTGGCCTCCGATTGGCCAGCCACTTCAAGCAGTTGGGACTTCTGCCCCGAGGTCCTTGATCCCAGAGAAGACTCATCATTGCTCAATTAACTGCCTGAATGGCACTTAATACAGTGGGCATTCCTGTAAAGACGTGATGCAGCACTCCGGCTTGTGGGTGAGATGCCTCCATTTAGTATCATCCATTGTTTCTCACTAATGTTGAACTCCCTGAAGACCATGGTGCATGTGGCTCCTGCTGTGGGCCCACCTCCATTGCAAGCAATTTGTCCGCCTTCCTATTGCCTCTGCTCATTCTCCTTGCTTTTAGTGCAATTCAAGGTGAATGGAAACGAGTAGACTCATGCCTGTGGATCTCTCCTCATGTTGACCTGCACCAGGGCCGCCCCCGCGTGAGGGAAAAATGATTCTTGCTCCAAAAATTGGAAATGGAGCTCGTAGCTCAAGGGAGAGAAAGGCCAAACAGCTGGCCCCAATGAGGAAAAATCTCTCCCTACCTGATATTAACCTATACCCTCCTAACCCAGGACCACTCTCTGAGTCCCTCACCTGTGCTCGATTTATTCTTATATTTGAATAGAGTGATGTAGAGCCATTCTTTGCCACTTTTGAGAAAGTGGCAGGACAGTTAAAGTGGCCTTTGGAGATCTGGACATTTCTAATTCAAGGGCAGTTGTCAGGGAGAGGTCCATTCCATGCTGACATCTGATGTGGCCTTGAATTATGAACAACCCAAGGTTATCATCCTAAGCATCAATGAGTTAGCCCAAGTTGCATATCACCAGGTATTCCAGAATGCTCATAAAAAGCCCAAACAAACTTCTTTCATGTTCAAACATAGAATCATAGACTCCCTGCAGTGCAGAAGGAGCCCAATTGGCCCATCGAGCCGACATCGCCCTTCCGAAAGAGCACTCTACCTAGGTTCCATCTCTTGCCCACACCGCCCTAGCCCTATAATCGCGTAACCTAACTTGCAGATCCCTGGACACTAAGGGGAAATTGAGCATGGCCAATCCACCTAACCGGACTTTGGACTGTGGGAGGGAACTGGAGCACCCGGAGGAAGCCCACGCACACACAGGGAGAATGTACAAACTCCACACACTCATCCAAGGTCAGAATCAAACCCGGGGCCCTGGCGCTGTGAGGCTGCCGTGGTAACCACTGTGCAGTCGTGCCATCCCTGAAGCAAATTGTATCTGGCCGACAACGAAGGCCCCTAAAAATCCCATGCAGCTATAAGGGGTATTGTTAGGGAAATTTTAAAATGCTTACCTTCCAATCTGTGAATGCAGTTAGAGGGATGTAGAATCCTCACAGCTAGGCATGGAGCTATCACAGCAGAGAGATATGATCTCACTCATAGGCCTGTAAATTCAGGCAGACTGTTTCCAAACTATTCCCATGAGCATTGCAAAGAAAGTCATGGTGATCAAGTTAGGAAAGACCCCCCCCTCAAAAATAAAAAACACAAATCAAAAATAAAAACTCAAAAGAGGGTGCAAGCAGCCTTTATGTAGCCCAAAAGGAGAAGCCCTGGGGACCAGTGTGTACACATTACAAAGAAATGGGCTATTCCAGACTTGAGGGCTGGACAATGTGTGGTATGCTCATGGATCTAATAGCACTCTGCATGACTAGTCCCCCAAATAGGTAGTGTGTCATGTGAGTGTCCCTTTGAGAAACATTTGGTCTCTTCTCTTACCATATGACTTATAGCATGGCTTCAGTGATGTCATTTGTGGGTGGAGCTAGGCTGTGGCTGTCAGGGTTTTGGGTTTCAGTTTTGGTTTTGCTGCTTTAGACTGCAGAAGAAAAGAGAAGCATTTCCCTGTTTTTCTCTGTTTCCATTTTAAAAGCTGTTCCAGTGAAAATGCACATTGGGTGTGGTAAACTGCCTTGGTAACTTTAAAGATAGAGTTGCTTTCCGGAAGGAGTTTGAATCTGCTGGTTGGAACCGGATAGGAATTTCAGGGAAAGGACCAGTCCCATTCAAGTGAGAATACAGTGTGCTGGGCCACGCCCTTGAAAGGGGTTTTGGTTTATTGGATTTTGTTATTGAATTGGAACAGCTATAGGGGGATTAATTAAGTGTTACATACAAAGATTACTGTAGCTGTTGTGTTGTCTTTAGTTTGTAATTGATAAAACAAATTCTTCCTGTCTTATATATATGTTAACTACATTCTTAGAATATACCTTGTTTCAATTAAAGCGACTAGGAAGTCTGATGAATCACACCTGAAGTGAAGGCTTTTGTGCTCATTGTAGCCAAATTCAACATAAAGGTTATTGGTTAGGTGAACTTTATTATACACTTTGGAATTTATTAGCCCTTGCCCATAACAAGTGCAACAGGGCAGGCGGAGACTCTCACAACAGAAACTGAGACCTTGGAGGGCATGGCACTATGTGTGTCTAAGCCGAAACTCCCAGAGAGCTTCCACAATTTAGTCCTTTCAGGAACAGTGTCCCCATACCCATCCCAGAATATGAGCAAGTCCGTTGTACTGTTCCAGGACACAGGGCTACTCAGTCTTTAATGTTGAAGGGAGACTTAGACCTCCCCTCTGCTTAGTCCTCCATGAAGGCCAAAGCCTTGATCAGTGGATTGGGAGGAGGATCCGTGATTGTCCTCCTCAAGCTTGTTTCAGGTCTTGTGGGGAGGCGGTGGTACAGTGGTATTGTCACTCGACTAGTAAACCAGAGACCCAGAGTAATGCTCTGGGGACCCAAGTACAAATCCCACTATGCCAGATTGTGACATTTGAATTAAAATTTTAAAATTCTGGAATTAAAGTCTAATGATAACCTTGGGTGGCAGTGGCAGTGCCAGGGTACAACCTTGCCCAGAGCCCGACCACCCAGGAGTATCCAATGGTCTGGGAGATCCACCCAGGTGCTTTTATGCCGAGTCTATATTTGGCGAGGTCACCCATATAAGGCAGTTCGTTCCCGGGCCACGGGAGAATCGGGCACTGACATATTTAAATGAGCCTAACGTCCTTTAAAGGTGGACCCCTGATCTGTGTAGCGCTGGGGTTTCCGTCTCTACGAGTCCCCACCCCGCCAGAGTAAACCAAGCACACGCAGTTTTTTGGCAAAGAGGCTCAAGATTCCGTGCGAAAACCGGTCTGTGGAACTGGAGGGTTCCACACACCAGTTTTCTGAGAGTCTGACACTTTGCCAAATTCTGGTAAGATTCCCCCCCCCCCCCCCCCCCCCCCCCCGACCCCCCCACTGTCTTGTGAACTCCTTGAAGGTCAGTTTTATCTAATTTGTAGCATGTTACTTTATTCCCAATGGCTGCCTGGAATTGCTACTGTTTCTGTTTTGACTACTTGATGCAGTCTTAACTAAAGGATGCTCCACACTCTGAAATGAGTTCAACGTGTTTATTGAACTATTAACACAGTTCTCAAATGAGTTCGACTCTCTGCTAATCTAACTGTAGTAACTCAGTCTAACTGTACCAGCTTGCTCTAAGCCACGTGCTGGGGTGTGATGCTGCTGATCAACCCTGTCTAACTCTCTAGATGTCTGTCTGTGGAAAGAGGCAGGGTGTGAGTGCCTCATCCCTTTTATAGTGTTTATGTCATGCCCTCTTGTGGTGATGCCACCTCTGAATGTCCTGACTGCCCATTGGTTGTGTCCTATTCTGAGTGTTCATTGGTTGCATGTTTGCATAGCATGACCCTTTTTTTTTAGATGAATATACATGTGAATGTGTCTGTCTAATGTGACTGACTGAGGAATACAGAACACAACAAATAAAACAAATGCTCATAAGTCCAGTCTCTGAGGCTTGCGTCTGATCCTCGTCGACCGCCGGAGAGGTGGTGTAGGGGATGACGGTGTGTTGACAGGCGAGTGGGAGGCACGACTGGTGGCCTTGTGGTTCGCGGTGTCTGGAGGTGGCAATTCGACATGTGGAAATGGAGGGGAAAGTGGTTGTGGGAAAGCAACTTTTCGCAGTGCCCTTCGATTCCTTCGCACAATGGAGCCATCAGCCATACATATGACATAGGATCTGGGCGCGGCCTGTCGAACAACGACAGCCGGAGCTAACCACCCACCATCCGGTATCTTGATCCTGATGGTGTCTGCCGGGGATAGCACATCCAGATCGGTGGTATGTGTGTTATACCCCTGCTTCTGGCTGTCGCGAAGCTGCTGCATCTTCTGCAGCACCGGGAGGTGATCAAGGTTGGACAGGTGTATGGCTGGAAGCGTCGTCCGCAGGTCCCTGTTCATCGGGAGTTGAGCTGGCGGCATGCCAGTGGACAAGGGAGTCGCCCGGTACGCAAGTAGTGCAAGGTGTATGTCGGAAGCGGAGTCCAAGGCCTTGCAGATGAGCTGCTTAACGATGTGCACCCCTTTTCCGACTTTGCCATTGGACTGCGGATAGTGCGACTGGAGGTGACATGCCTGAAATTGTAGCTCTTGGCAAATGTGGACCATTCTAGACTGTGGACGCACGGGCTATTATCGCTCACGACGGTGTTCGGGAAGCCATGCCGTGAGAATGTCTCTTTACACGCTTTGATGACGGTCCGTGAGGTGAGGTCTGGCAGCTTCAGCACCTCAGGATAACTTGAAAAGTAATCGATGATTAAGATATAGTCGTGACCATTCGCGTGGAATAGGTCAATGCCAACCTTGTACCACGGAGAGGTCTCTAGGTCATGTGGGTGGAGCGTCTCCTTGCTCTGCGCTGGTTGGAACCTCTGACAGGTTTCACAGTTCAGGCCCATGTCCGTGATGTTCTAGTTGATGCCGGGCCAGTAGACAGCTTGCCGGGCCCTGCGTCTGCACTTTTCTACGCCCAGGTGTCCCTCATGAATCTGCCGCAGCACCATGCTCTGGAGATATAGCGGAATGACTACCCTGTCCAGCTTGAGCAGGATGCCGTCGATCAGCATCAGGTCATCCTTGACATTGTAGAATTGAGGGCATTGCCCTGTCTGCCAGCCATTGCTGAGGTTGTGGATGACTCGCTGCAACAAGGGGTCTTTGGCCGTCTCTTCTCGGATGAGAACGATCTTCTCATCTGTTGCCGGGAGAGTGCTTGCACACAGTTGGACCTGCAATTCAATGTGCTGGATGATCTCCAGTGGTTCACTGGGTGAGTTGACGGAGCAGGACAATGCACCGGCGATAATGCGCTCCTTGCCAGGTGTGTACACCAATTTGAAATCATACCTCCAGAGTTTGAGCAGAATTCTCTGAAAACGAGGCATCATGTCGTTCAGGTCCTTTTGGAAGATGTGGACCAGAGGCCTATGATCCGCCTCAACAGTAAATGTTGGCAAGCCGTAGACATTATCATAAATTTGATGATGCCGGTGGGAAGACCAAAACACTCCTTCTCAATCGGCGCATATCTGGTCTCAGTGGGTGTCATTGCCCGTGACCCGTATACTACTGGTACACAGGATGATGTGTCGTCTCTTTGAAGCAACACCGCCCCAATGCCATCCTGACTCGCATCTGTGGATATCTTGGTCTCGGTCTGTGTCAAAGAACGCAAGGACGGGTGCAGTGGTGAGCTTGGCTTTCAGCTCCAGCCACTCTGTTCGGTGCTCCGCCTTCCACTCAAACGCGGTTGATTTTTTCACCAGGTTGCGTAGGGCCATGGTGTGTGTGGCCAAGTCCGGGATGAACTTGCCAAGGAAATTGACCATTCCCAGGAAGTGCAGTACTGCCTTCTTGTCCTTGGGTCTTTCATTGTCTCGATGGCTTTAATTTTGTCTGTGTCTGGGCGCACACCGTGTAGCAAAATCTGATCGCCCAGGAACTTCAGCGTGGATGTCCCAAAACAGCACTTGGATCTGTTTAGCTTGCGGCCATGTTCATGTATGCGTCGGAATACTTTCTTGAGTCGCGACACATGTTTCTCTGGGGTTGTGGACCAGATTATGATATCGTCAACGTAGACACGAACTCCTTCTATTCCCTCCATCATCTGTTCCATGATGCGATGGAAAATCTCTGATGCCGAGATGATGCCAAATGGCATTCGGTTGTAGCAGAACCTGCCAAAAGGCGTGTTGAAGGTGCAGAGCCTTCTGCTGGATTATTCAAGTTGGATTTGCCAAAATCCTTGGGATGCGTCCATTTGTGTGAAGAAGTGCGCGTGTGCCATCTCATTCGTGATTTCTTCCCTCTTTGGGGTGGGATAATGTTCCCGCATAATGTTTTTGTTTAGATCCTTGGGATCAATGCAGATGCGTAGGTCCCCCGAAGGCTTCTTTACGCACACCATCGAGCTGACCCAGTCGGTTGGCTTAGTGACCATTAGTAATGATGCATTTTTGTTGTAGACTCGTGAGCTCTGCCTTCAGGCGCTCTCTCAGTGGAGCAGGGTCACGTCGTGGTGCGTGGACCACTGGCTTGGCATCAGGCCGCAGTAGAATCTTGTACTCATACGGCAGCGTGCCCATCCCGTTAAATACATCTGGGTACTGGGTTAGGATGTCGGCGATGCTGGCCTGAAGATCCGAATGGGACGACGTTGTGGTGTAGACCCTTTGAATGAGGTTCAGTTGCTTGCAGGCATGCGCACCTAGCAGGGATGCCTGTCTGGTTTAACAATCTCAAAGCGGAAGCTTGCTTGTGTGTGTTGGCTGGACCCCAGTGCCTTGATTGCATTTCCATTGTTGCAGGCAGCTGGAAGGATTGTGGTGGGCTTCTTGATTCTCTTGAAGTCCACCTGCGAAATCAGGTTGGTGGATGCACCTGTGTCCAGTTTGAACTGGATGGGGCAGTGGTTGACCTTCATCACTGCATTCCATTCGTCCTCGGAATCCACGGCCAGGATTGATTTGACTTGCGATGTATCCGGTATGGCGTATTCGCACTTCGTAATAATGCCCACTCGGTAAGTGTTGTCCAGGTATACGTCATCTGGATCGGTCGCACTGCCTGGGTCAGAGTCATGTATTCGGTGTTGCACACTTCTGATGCACCGCTGTCGGAATTGGGAGCACTGGCCCCTGACTGGTGGTGCAGATCTGCACAGGGCTGATTAGTGGTTTGGTTTCCCACAGTTTAAACAGCGTTTGCCTCTTGCAGGGCAGTTTTTTAAAAAATGGGTGGTGCCGCAGTTCACACACGTCATGGCGTCGGCGTCATGACACTCAGTGCGTCGTTACGCATGCGCGGTGCGGTTCTCGGACGTCTGCACCTGCGCAATGCAGTTTTCGGCCGTTTCGTGTTCCCGATGGCATTGCGAATGCGTTGGGCCCCGAGAAGAGCGCGCAAAATGGCCGCTTTCGTGAATGTGGAGGCACTGCATCCAGGAGATGGCCTGAACACTCTCCACCTCGTGGGAGGCTTGTTTTTCACTTTCTGCCATTTTGTACTGTGAATTGCGATTTTTATAGTGCTCATGTACAGTGCACGTTTCAATCGCGACTGGCAGGGTCATGTGCTCGATTTTCAACAATTGCTCTCGCAGAGGATCAGAGTGGACTCCAAAAACGATTTGGTCTCTAATCATGGAGTCAGTGATATCACCGAAGTTGCAGGATCGCGCTAGCAGTCTAAGGTTAGTTAGATACGAGGTGAAGGATTCGTCTTTACCTTGCATCCCCTGCTTGAAGATGTAGCGCTCGAAGATTTTGTTGGTGTCCACCTCGCAGTGGCTGTCGAATTTGTCTAGAATGGTTTGGTACTTTGTTTTGTCTTGCCCTTTGGAAAAGTGAAAGGAGTTGAAGATCTCTATTGCATGGTCACCCACAGTGGTGAGTAGAAGAGCTATCTTCCGCGCATCGGTCGCGCCGTTGAGGTCGGATGCTTCCACGTATAGTTGCAATTTCTGCTTGAATGATCGCCAGTTGGCACTAAGATTGCTGGTGGTCCTGAGCTGATGAGGAGCCTGAATCCTGTCCATTGTGCCTGTATTCAGTAGCTGGTTGTCACGGAGCTTGCTGAGTTGAACTAAATAGATTGAACAGTCACTCCTGGCATCATGTTGTGTTATGCTGCTTCGGATAACACAGGCTGCTACTTGATGCAGCCTTAACTAAAGGATGCTCCAGACTCTGAAATGAGTTCAACGTGTTTATTGAATTATTAACACAGTTCTCAAATGAGTTTGACTCTCTGCTAATCTAACTGTAGTACCTCAGTCTGACTGTACCAGCTTGCTCTAAGCCACGTGCTGGGGTGTGATGCTGCTGATCAACCCTGTCTAACTCTCTAGATGTTTGTCTGTGGAAAGAGGCAGGGTGTAAGTGCCTCATCCCTTTTATAGTGTTTATGTCATGCCCCCTTGTGGTGATGCCACCTCTGAGTGTCCTGATTGCCCATTGGTTGTGTCCTATTCTGAGTGTTCATTGGTTGCATGTTTGCATATCATGACAAAGTCGTAATATGAGAATTTTACCCAAGCACATTTGCCAGTGCATTTAAACAGAACAGAGTGGAATTTTAAAAGAATGGTGAAAGATATACGGCTGGATTCTCCGTTCTGGGGCAAGATTCATGGACTTCCACGACAGCAAAACTGGTGCCGCAGCTGGACCGATTGAGCGACTATTGACGGTCTAGCACCAGTACACAATCGATTCCAATGAGAAACCGTGCCGGATTTGCTGGATTCGCGATTGACACTCAGGAGGCCGATAAGCTGCAGCCGCATATACACACTTCACTCCCCACATGCACCATCCCAGCCAACAAGATGGCACTGGTTGTGCTGGAGTGTGCCCATACCGCTGATAGGCTGGCTTGGGCCAGACGTCACCTTGGGTGGTGACCTGGAGATACACCCATACGATCTGTGGCCCTAAGTTCACAGTAGGCAGTCAGTGGCGTGCGCAGCTGCATGGCTGCCTTGCTGGCTGCGGCAATGGTGTCCATGCCCGTCCACCCTGTTTGCACAGCCCACCTCCTGGCCACCCCCCGCTACTCCTCCCGGCCCTGGCAGAGGCCTCCCGGCCAGCAGCACAACTGTCAGCAAATTATGGCGATGTTGGACACTTTCCGTACTCCCTCTCTCTCCCTCAGCAGCCATGGCACCAGTTTTACGATTCTTAAAAGCAGAAGTGAACCTTGCCATCAGGCATTTGACCCATTGGTGATGGAGAATTGCTGAGGCCCCGGTGAATACCGGGTTGGGCCCGCTAATGATATGCCAACAGCGTTTACTGTTCGTGCATTCTGGAACACATTGACCCCCCGCTGTCGAGGCGACGGAGTATTGCGATTTGGTGTGAAATTGGCACCCGCCGCGATTTTGGCGCGGAACCAATTCTCCGCCCAATTGCTTTTCCCGATTCTGGCATCGGCCGACGGGGAGTCCGGCCCATAATTTTAGACAGCTTAAAGAATTCAGATTGATGCTACGGTTTTCAGTTCCTGAATAATCATGAATCAATGTTTTGGGTCTGGAATTTTGGGCACTGACCTGCAAATAGAATCATCGAATGATACATCACAGAATATGATAAACAGTTCATATTGTCTGTGCCTCAACGATAGAGCTATTCAATTATCCTTACCCCCCAACATAGCCTCAGAATTTGTTTTCTTCAGGTATTTATCCAATTTCTTTCAAAAATCACTGTTGAATCCACCTTTACAAGGTCATGCATTCCAGATCACAACAATTTTCTGCATAATAAAACATTTGCTCATGTAACATCGTGTACTTTTGCAAATCGCCTTTGATTAGCGAACCTTCTGCCAGTGGAGCCAGTTTCTTATTCACTCTTTGGAACGCCTCTTGCAAATTTTCTTTTAAGCGTCTCTGCTTTAAGGAGAAGGACCCCAGCTTCTCTGGTCTCTCCACAAGTCCTTCATCTCTCGTACAATTTTAGTAAATCTCTCTCCCCCACCTCGACCCCTTTGTTTTCATTGCATTCCATTTTAACTGTCTTTTACCTTTTATTTCTTTCTTGGCTTTCTTGCACTCCCTTGCACTCTTTCCACCTATCTTATCCCCCCTTTCCTTACCTTTTATCCCCTTTGCTTCCCCTTCCCCCCCTTTTCTCATTTTAGCTGTCTCCCACCCCTGTCCCCCCTCCCCCCCCCCACATCTACATCTGTCACGGCTTACCCTCTGATTTTAGTTTCTCTGCGTTTGGCCTTTCACACCTTTTATTCGCTCTGGGGACTGCCATTAGCACTCTCTTCCCTTGGTTTCTGTGGCTATGACTCATCTTTCATTCCCTCAGCCTACAGTATGAATATCTCCCACTTTCTATGCCTTTTAGCTTTGACGAAGAATCATCTGGACTCAAAAGGTTAGCTTTTTTCTCTCCTTACAGATACTGAAGCATCTGAAGTAATTTGCTTTTATTTGGTAAATCTCTTCTGGGCCCTCTGCACGCCCTAGACATCCAAGTACTCAGAATTGAACAGAATACTCCAGCTGCAGCCTGCTAAATGTGTTATAAAGGTTTAGGAAATTCTTTGCGTTTCTTATCTATGCCTCTATTAATAAATCCAAGGATCCAGTATACCTTTTTCTGAGTTTCTTTAACCTGTCCTGCCACCTGCAAGGTTTTGTGTACACGCATTCTCAGGTCCCTCAGTTCTTGTGCCTCCTTTAAAATTGTAAGAAGTCTACAACACCAGGTTAAAGTCCAACAGGTTTGTTTCAAACACTAGCTTTCGGAGCACCTTCCTCAGGTCCTTTGAAATTGTACCATGTAGTTCATATTTCCTCACCTTTTTCTTCCTACCAAAATGTATCATTTCATATTTTGCCGTGTTAAATTTCATCTGTTTTGTGTAGGTGTTATTGACCATTCTATTCCAGTTCTCATGGAGTCTGTTCAATCCTGTTCATTGTTTACTACATTTACAAATTTCATGTTGTGCAAACCCAGGTCCAAGAGCTGATTTGACAAAACTGCATCTGGTGTGCCTTTGAAAAAAAAGGGAAACTGCAAAAACTCTATTAGATTGAGCTCTAAGGGCAGCACAGTGGTTAGCACTGCTGCCTCACGGCACTGAGGTTCCAGGTTCGATCCCGGCTCTGGGTCACTGTCCGTGTGTAGTTTGCACATTCTACCTGTGTCAGCATGGATCTCACCCCCACAACCCAAAGATGTGCAGGGTAGGTGGATTGACTCCGCTAAATTGCCCCTCAAGTGGAAAAAATGAATTGGGTACTCTAAAAAAAAATTTTTTTTAAATTATATTGAGCTCTATAGGGGTTGATTTTTGAGTTGTACAGTGGAATCTCATTATGAATGCTAGACTGAGTTCCAAACCCCAGTAATCGATTGAATTCAGCAGGTGTTGTTGATAATGCTGTAGAGAGGATAATGTGCATGGTTTTATCAACAGTTTTCTGAGGAGATAATAAGATTAAATGTTTTGAAGAACTTGTTGAATGTCTGTTAGTTTATTTTGACATATTACTGAGCACTTGAGAGAAGAAAGTTTTTTCAAAGGGAATTTCAACGACTGTGGGTGGGAATTTCCGGTCCACCAGCTGCGGTTTCCTGGGCAGTGTGTGTTTGATTGACAGTTTTCTGAGCTTCTAATGGAGTTTTTTTCAACTAGGATTTCTATTTCTTTTATTTCATGAGCATTTCAAAGACTTCATAGTGTTCGTATATGGCTCACGAGTTCTGCTCATTTTGGAAACTGGGTGAGTGCATATGATGTATGCAGTAGGCTGTATGCAGGGAGTATGGGGGCTAGAAAGGGGCATGGGCACACGGCGGGGGCATGAGGATCTGAGGAGTATGAAGGGGGCATGAGGCAGTAGGGGCGGTGAGTGGAAGGATGAGGTGAAAGGGCTAGGGAGATTAACCACCATATAGAGAACTCGGCCGCTAATTTTCAAATAGGAATTTCATAATAAGGTACAATTAGAACATTATTATTTCCATAATAAGTAAAATAAAGTACAGTCTTGTCAGATAAAACTCTGTAGAAAGAAGTTCAAACATTGGTTTGGTGTTGCTAGTCCATTAATAACTTTGCTATTATTCATTGCAATATTCCGGTGAACAGTTAGACGCACACACCCAAGGAATTCATTTTCACTCATTTAATTGCAGAGTGTTGAGCTCTCGGAGAACATTCTAAGTAACAATCCCAGGCATGGCCTTTCAAAAGTATAAGTGTTTTGGGGGCATTTAAACACCTTGAACAGCCTCAGTGCTTACTTCCATGTTTGACACTTAAATGGCACATATGGGGTGTCATTCTCCGACCCCCCAGCGGGTCGGAGAATGGCCGTTAGCCGCCGTGAATCCCGCCCCCGCCGGTTGCCGAAGTCTCCGGTACCGGAGATTGGGCGGGGGCGGGAATCGGGCCGCGCCGGCTGGCGGGCCCCCCCCCCGCTCGATTCTCCGGCCCGAATGGGCCGAAGTCCCGCCGAGAAATTGCCTGTCCCGCCGGCGTAAATTAGAGTACCTATTTACCAGCGGGACAAGGCAGCGTGGGCGGGCTCCGAGGTCCCCCTCAATGTTGGGGCTCGGCCCCCAAAGATGCGGAGCATTCCGCACCTTTGGGGCGGCGCGATGCCCGTCTGATTGGCGCCGTTTTGGCCGCCAGTCGGCGGACATCGCGCCGTTTGGGGAGAATTTCGCCCCTGTTCTCTATGAATTGTTAGCCAACGTTGAGATGCTAACTATGTTCTGCCAGACGTTGCATGAGCTGTTTCATTATTGGAGGAGCTGTAACAGTGGAATCTTTGAGAAATGGACTCACTCCCGAGTTTCTTGACCAGCTTTTCCTTTGAAGAACTGCTCCCTTTCTGGCTTTTACACAATAAGCTGCATTAGGTTTTCCTGGTGTCTGTCACTTATTTGAAAGAGTTTGGGCTGCGATCATAAAATTCAGCATGGCCCACTTCCATGCTTAAGGCATGTGCAGATTCAATTTTGTTGAATTGACAGAACTGACGGTAAATTATAATGTGTGGGCTGAATCAAAAATAAAGTATTCAAAAAGTTCATTGTCTTTTAAGTTCAGCCTTTTTGGTGTTTTCTTTCTAAATGATTGCCAGATTGCATTAAATTTGATTTCACTTCCAAGATTCAACCGACAAACTATTTCCAGTTTTATAACATACACTACTTCTTTTGTCAATTTACTGCCAGCTGAGAGCTGCAATTGCAGTGTATGTGAAGAATAGGCGCCAGGATATTGCAATGAATGTGACAAATCCATTAATAGACTAGCAACACCTAATCAATGCTGGAACCTTATGCTACAGGGCAAGGTTGGAGGGAGGTGGGGTGGGGAGAGGGGGTGGGGGCATTGGCAAGGATGCAAGAGAGCAGGAAAATCAAGTTTCTCACCTGCCTGGTCACAACCACCCTGTTCAGCAGATTTCCCCTCCAAAATGGTAGCCAAGTAACTGTGGCCATGGGCTAATTGTGAAGTTTGAAAAATTGCTTACAGGGTGCCTTAAGTTGAAGGCTGTGTTTTGTTATGTTTTCTTTGTAACATAAGCGGCTTCCTTATGTTGCATTTGTCAAGGAAGGCCGAGACGTGTAAATAACTTCAACTCATTTATTTACACTATGTACACTTTTATAACTTGAGTTCGACACTACTGCTAATCCTACTGTAGCTACCTAACTAACTAACCATCTACTGTCTTCCACGTGGTGGGTGTGATAATGAATCAACCCTGTGCCTCTCCTCACTGACTGTCTCCACTGGCCAAAGGGGTGATCATGTGTGTGGTGTCCTTTATGTATGGGTTGGTGTAATGCCCCCCTGTGGTCGTGTCACCTCCTTGTGTATCGTGAATGTCCATTGGTCGCCTCCTATCTAACTTATCTATTGGTTGAGTGTGTGTGTGTGATGTGTCTGGTGCTCCCTCTAGTGTCTGTCTAGCTTACATGTATTTACAGTGATGCACATCACCACAGGCTGCAGCTGTTTCCATGCTGGAGAGCCCTGCCGGCATCCTTAATTGGACAGAGAGCATGCCCTTTGGTCACTAGTTGGCCAATTCAGGGACAATCGCCGCTGGGTGACTATTTCCCTCACTATGATGAGTCAGAACCCCCATTTGACCCCAAGGTCAGGGGCAGTATAGGTTTGGTGCATTTATCTTTATGATCCAACTTTTGCAGTCTCACCTGCGTTTATTCATATTTTAATGTCTTTTCAAATTTAGAGCTTTATTTCCTGACATTATAAAGAGACATTGTAATCTGTGCAAATGAACAATCCCCTCATTTAAAAAATAAACACTTTTGTCCAGTTGACCTTAACTGCAGAAAATTCCCAAACTTTGCTTTTTATTCCTGCCAGGCTCAACCTCAGTGTCACATAGTATTCTGCACTTTTGATTATTCGCCTATTTCCAGGCCTACAGTTCAATATTGCCACTATACTTCGTCTCCAAACTTGCTGTGTATAATTTTCAGTTGCTGTGATGGGGGCTTGTACTTGTGCAAGTTTCCAACCATCTTTGTAACACTTTAAAATCCTGCAAAGAGGGAGCAGCCAGACACTTCACTGAGCTGTTACACCGGGCGTGAGTCTTTTGCATAGTGGCTCTTTGTATATCCAAGAATGTTTGTTTCTTTCCTAGCATCACAGCTGTATATTGCCAGCGTATCACTGAGGAGGAACTGTGCTGAGACAAAGAAATAGTCAGCGAAATAAGGCAGCGGTAATATATTTCAGAAATAACATTTGGGGATTATTTTACATTTGCGTCACTGCTATGCTGCTTGCAATGAGTGTAATATTTTATTTAACTTCTTGAAAGCTTCAGGCACCATAGCCAGTAAGCAGTCAGCCACACTGCTGACATATGTAGCTTCCCTTCTATGAGTTTGGATCAACATTTTTCTCACCCTTGGACACTGATTTCTCGAGTTTGCTCCATATTTCATGGCAATTACACCAAAAATGGAAAAGAAGAACAGCTTAGATTGATATCACCAGAAACAGTTTTGCAATTCACACATCAATTTTCTTTGCAATCAAGCTGACACATTTCATCACATCTCCCCTCCTCCCTCCTTTCCGTCATCCATTATTCAATCTCTCACCCCACCCCCACTTTCCTTCCCAGACCCTCATGCTTTCACTAGCCCCCTTAATTTTCTTCTCACCTTCTTTCTCTCTCGCTCCCTTCCTCACTCTGTTTTACACCATTTTACATCCCCCTGAAGCCTTCCATCTCCATCCTTGTCCACGGACTGTGAGCACATGAAAAACCCTGTTTTTGGATGGCTGCCTTCCTTTTCAGTCACCCATGAACCCGCCACCAGGGAGAGTCAAAGAACCATTTCAACGACACAAGGGGCGGGATTCTCCGACCCCCCCGCCGGGTTGGAAAATCGCTGGGGGTCGGCGTGAATCCCGCCCCTACCGGCTGCCGAATGCTGCGGCCCCCAAAAAATCACGCTGACGCGAATCGCGCCGCCTGCCTCAGAGAATGGCGAAGACCAGCGCGACGCTATGGGCGCCGGGGCCGCCCGAATTCTCCTGGCCGGATGGGCCGAAGTCCCGCCGACGTAACCACGGGTCACATTGGTGTAAATTAAACCACCTATTTAACGGCGTCAACCAGTTGTGATGGTTGACGCCCGCCAGCGCAGAGGTAGGTCTCAGCGTGGGGAGGCCGCAGGAGAAGTGACGGCGCAGCCGCAGTTGGTGGGGAGGGGTGGCTGTGTGTGTGGAGTGGGGCGGGGGGTGGAGTGGGGGGGGGGTGTGGAGTGGGGGGGTGGAATGGGGGTGTGTGTGGAGTGGAGGGGGGTGGAGTGGGGGTAGTGGAGTGGGGGCTGTGTGGAGTGGGGGTGGAGGGGGAGGTGGAGAGGTAGAGAGGGGAGGGCGAGTGCCGGGGAGGAGAGGGCAAGTGCCGGGGAGGGGGGCGAGTGCCGGGGAGGAGAGGGTGAATGCCGGGGAGGAGGGGGCGAGTGCTGGAGAGGGGGGGAGTGCGAGTGCCGGGGAGGGGGGCGAGTGCCGGGGAGTGGGGGGTGGGTGGGGGTGGGGAGGTTGTCTGTCTGGCCAGGTGCCAGCTTCCAACAGTCGCGACCATGCAGCCCATGGCACCTGGCTGCGGGGGTGGTGGGGGGGGCAATGGTGACATGTCGTCCATCACCCCCCCCCCCCCCCCCCCTCCCCACCCCATGCAGGCCATTATGTTTGGTGATCACCCAGCGATGTTGGCCGCCGTCACGGGAGCCGCACTCCTACATGTTGCCCTGGGGAGGAGGAGGAGGAGCGTGCCAGGGAGGCGACAGAGGCTGCCGCAGAGGAAAATGCTGCAGGGAGGCAGGTGGCAGCCGCCCAGGCTGGAGGGCCGCCCGCACAACAGGAAGAGGAGGAGGAGGAGGTGGTGGTGCCATGGCGACGGAGACGTCCGATGAGGCCCCGTGTGTACCGGCCCCGCTTGTCGTACCAGGACTTCACGGACTGGGCATGCAGGAGGAGACTCTGGATGAGCCAGGAAACCGTCGCCCATATCTGCCACCTGATGGCACACCTGGCACCACGTGGCACTGGGGGTGGACACCCTCTCCCCGTGGCTGTCAAGGTTACGGTGGCCGTGAACGTTTATGTCACAGGGTCATTCCAGGTGCCAAGAGGGGATCTGTCTGGCATCTCGCAGGCATCGATGCACCGTTGCATCCGTGCATTGACAGACGCCCTATATGCCATTGCGGACCGTTACATCCAGTTCCCTGTGGACCGGCCCAGCCAGGATGCCCGGGCAGCGGGCTTCGCAGCGGCGGCCGGGATGCCCATGGTCAGGGCGCGATTGATGGGATGCACGTCGCCGTGCGGCCACCTGCGGATAACAGGGCCGTGTTCACCAATAGGAAGGGGACCTATTCCATGAACATTCAGGTGGTCTGTGACCACCGCATAATTATCCTGCACGTCTGCGCCCGGTACCCGGGCAGTGTACATGACTCATTCGTATTGGCGCAATCTTTCATACCCACCATGGTCGAGGGATGCCCCTCCCCCGGCTGAGGGGCTGGTTGCTGGGTGACAGGGGTTAACCATTGCGGTCGGGGCTGATGACGCCTATACGGAGGCCACAGACTGACGCGGATAACCGCTGCAACGATGCCCATGCAGCAACCAGGGGTGTGATAGAGAGGTGCTTTGGGCCGCTAAAGATGCATTTACGGTGCCTGGATCGCTCTGGAGGGGTCCTCCAGTACCCATCAGATAGGATTGGCCGCATCGTTGTGGTCTGCTGCGTCCTGTACAACATAGCCCAGCAGAGGGGCGATGTGCTGCAGGCCGAGGATGGGGGAGGGGAGGAGCAGCAAGACGAAGCGCAGACCTCCCAGTAACAGCCTCCCCGAACAGGCGCCGGAATGTGGCGACTAGGGGCTTTTCACAGTAACTTCATTGAAGCCTACTTGTGACAATAAGCGATTTTCAATTCATTTTTCATGAGGAGGATGGGGGCAATGGTCAGGACAGACGGGCTGGACATGGACGGGAGGCTGCCCACCGTAACCGGCTGGGCCAGCAAGCACGGGACAGGCTGAGAGCCGCCCGGGCTAGGGGGAGGCATGGGAATCGCCGAGTATGGGCACAGACTGCACCCCACGGCACCAGCCGACCACCCTCACCCCACCCACCCACCCGCCACCAACCACCCTCACCCACCCCACCACCAACCACCCTCACCCCACCCGCATGCATGCCACCCCTCCATTGCACATCCACCTGCGGCACAACAGGCCAGGCTCACACGGTCGCCGGTGGAAGCGTGTCTATTGCAGGCTATGCAGGATATTGATAACCCGCTCTGCTATGAGCTCTGGGCTCTACATCGTTGGACAACGCTTGTCCCATGGCCACAGTGCCACCCTCCACCCGGACCGTCCCTGCATGCGGCCGTGACGCTGCAGAGCACGGTCCCGTCGTCTGCCCGGAGGATGGCGAGGGCGACCCGGGTGGGGAGGGGGGGCACACTCACCTGAGGCCGACGTTCTATCACCCCTCACACACACACTGGCGCTCACCTCACACCACACCCCCGCACACATTGGACAGAGCACAAAGGCAGCTTCTGTAGGTGTGAAAGTGATTTTAATAACAAACAGTTCATACACTTGCCCTAACCCCTATAACTAATCTGTGCCCTGCACCCGTGCCAACTTACTCAGTGTCTAATTGTTTGGCCTTATGGGCCCTTTGACTACGTCTAGGTGGTTCCCCTGACGGTACAGCAGAACTGGAGATGGACTCCTGTGATTCCTGCCCTGTGACTCGGGATCCCTTTGGCGGCCGTTTCCTGGGGCGGCCCGGCCTAGATGGGACAGGCTGTGGCTCGGGCGACTGGGATGGCGAGCTGCCAGCCTGTCCTGCCCGTTGTCCACCAGATGCACCTGGGATGGAAAGGGGGGAGTCCGAGGTGTCGCGGTGTTCCGGGACCTCCCCTACAGGGGGACCCGGAACGGGCCTCAGCACCTCCTCCTCTCTCGGGTGCCCGATGGCCCCCGGGCCTTTATATGGGTCGGGGATGCGAACGGACCGACCATCTGATGCCCCCCGACACCTGGCACTGTCAGTCCTGCAGGCCTGCCCTGGTATCAACAAGGGTCTGCAAGTTTTCAGCCATGGAGCTCAGGGAGTTGGCCATCCCTGTCTGTGTCTGGGCGACGCCGGCCAGCACCTGGGCAATGGCGCCGATGCCCACAGCGATGGCCTGCTGAGACTGGGCCACTGCCTGCAGCGACTGGGCCATTGCCTGCTGAGACTGGGCCACGGCGTTGAGCGCCTCTGCTATCTGCTGCTGGCTCTGGCTCATGGCTTCCTGTGAGAGGGCAGCCATGTCCTGGGCCACAGACGCCGCCTACCCGGAAAGACCCAGGCGTTTGCATACTGCTCCCCATGTCTGACACCGTCACCCCCATTGCCTCTACCGTGGACGCAACCCTTGCAGTTTCGGCCTGGGTGGCATGTATGACCGGCACCACTCCCTGCTCCTGCACGCGGGTGGACTCCTCCACCTTCATCTGCAGCTGCCGCAAGCCGGCCGTCGTCCCCTTCGATCGTCCATTGGTCCGTGACTGCATTGGGTCTATGGTGAGTGTGGTAACTCCAGGAACCCGGGACCCGTCTAGGCGGCAGGTGGTTCTTCCCGCCGGGATGCCCTCCGACCGCCCGGTCCCTCTGCTGCTCCTGCCTCCACCTGCTGTACCGGGATGGCTGTGCTGTGCGCACCAGTTAGTGTACCAGATGCCTCATCACTAAAGTGCCCAACCGAGGTGAGTGTCTCTGCAATGGTGGGAGGTGTAGGAGGTAACGGTGGCGTAGTGTCGTGGTCCTCATCCGACCCAAAGTCCATGGTCCCCTGGAGTGGTGGTTCTTGTCCATCCGTCCCCTGTATGTCAGTGTTGTGTGCGTCAGTGTCATGTGTGTCTGTGTCCTGTGCGTCCGTCAGTGTCCTATATGTCAGTGTCCTGTGCGTCCGTCAGTGTTCTGTACGTCAGTATCCTGGGTAGGTGTGTCCTGGGTAGGTGTGTCCTGGTAGGGGTGTCCTGGGTAGGTGTGTCCTGGGTAGGGATGTCCTGGGAAGGTGGGTCCTGGGTAGGGGTGTCCTGGGTAGGTGTGTCCTGGGTAGGTGTGTCCTGGGTAGGGGTGTCCTGGGTAGGGGTGTCCTGGGTAGGGTGTCCTGGGTAGGTGTGTCCTGGGTAGGGGTGTCCTGGGTAGGTGTGTCCTGGGTAGGTGTGTCCTGGGTAGGGGTGTCCTGGGTAGGTGTGTCCTGGGTAGGGGTGGCCTGGGTAGGTGGGTCCTGGGTAGGTGTGTCCTGGGTAGGGATGGCCTGGGTATGTGTGTCCTGGGTAGGGGTGGCCTGGGTAGGGGTGTCCTGGGTAGGGGTGGCCTGGGTAGGTGTGTCCTGGGTAGGTGTGTCCTGGGTAGGGATGGCCTGGGTAGGTGTGTCCTGGGTAGGTGTGTCCTGGGTAGGTGTGTCCTGGGTAGGGGTGTCCTGGGTAGGTGTGTCCTGGGTAGGGGTGGCCTGGTAGGTGTGTCCTGGGTAGGGGTGGCCTGGGTAGGTGTGTCCTGGGTAGGGTGTCCTGGGTAGGGGTGGCCTGGGTAGGTGTGTCCTGGGTAGGGGTGGCCTGGGTAGGTGTGTCCTGGGTAGGTGTGTCCTGGGTAGGTGTGTCCTGGGTCGGGGTGTCCTGGGTAGGTGTGTCCTGGGTAGGGGTGGCCTGGGTAGGGGTGGCCTGGGTAGGTGTGTCGTGGGTAGGTGTGCCCTGGGTAGGTGTGTCCTGGGTAAGTGTGTCCTGGGTAGGGGTGGCCTGGGTAGGTGGGTCCTGGGTAGGTGGGTCCTGGGTAGGTGTGTCCTGGGTAGAGATGGCCTGGGTAGGTGTGTCCTGGGTAGGGGTGGCCTGGGTAGGGGTGGCCTGGGTAGGGGTGGCCTGGGTAGGGGTGTCCTGGGTTGGCTGCGACGGGGGTCTGTTCCTGTGGCAGCCCCCCTCGTCGTTGGGTCTGGCCCGCCGTCATTGCCGCACTCGCACGAGATGGGGGTGTCGTCTCCCTGGGCTCCGGGTCTGTCCCTGGCTCGTGGCCGCCCCTGCATTGTCCTGCGGGCATCGTTTGCCTGATGGGCCGGGTCTGTCCCTGGCTCGTGGCCGCCCTGGATCGTCCTGGGGGCGGTTGGCATCCGCGGGGACGGGTGCGTCAACGTTTGGTCCTGCAATACACAATACAGCATGCATGGTTAGACACGCAGATGGGATCAGGGGCAAGGTGGATATGGGGGAAGGGGGATATGGGGGATATGGGGGAAGGGGATATGGGGGAAGGGGAATATGGGGGAAGGGGGATATGGGGAAGCGGGATATGGGGGAAGAGGGATATGAGAGATATGGGGGAACGTGGATATGGGGATGGGGATATGGGGCAAAGGGGATATGGGGGAAGGGGGATATGGGGGAATGGGGATATGGGGGAAGGGGATATGGGGAAGGGGATATGGGGGAAGGGGGATATGGGGGAAGGGGATATGGGGAAGGGGGATATGGGGGATATGGGGGATATGGGGGATATGGGGGATATGGGGGAAGTGGGATATGTGGGATATGGGGGAAGGGGGATATGGGGGAAGGGGATATGGGGAAGGGGATATGGGGGATGGGGAATATGTGCAAGGGGGATATGGGGGATATGGGGAAGGGGAAAAGGGGGGAAGGCCATGGGGGGTCTCACTTGGTGGTGCACCCCCGACCTCTGCATCCACAACCTCCCGGTCCTCGGTTCCGCCTGCAAGTTCCAGCAGACGGGGATCGGGGCAAGGGGGATATGGGGGAAGGGGAATATGGGGGAAGGAGGATATGGGGGATATGGGGGAAGGGGGATATGGGGGAAGGGGGATATGGGGTTATGGGGGAAGGGGGATGTGGGGATATGGGGGAAGGGGGATATGAGGATATGGGGAAGGGGGATATGTGGGATATGGGGCAAGGGGGATATGGGAGAAGGGGGATATGGGAGAAGGGGCATATGGGGAATATGGGGGAAGGAGGATATGGGGATATGAGGGAAGGGATATGGGGGAAGGGGGATATGGGGTTATGGGGGAAGGGGGATGTGGGGATATGGGGGAAGGGGGATATGGGGATATGGGGGAAGGGAGATATGTGGGATATGGGGCAAGGGGGATATGGGAGAAGGGGGATATGGGAGAAGGGGGATATGGGGAATATGGGGTTAGAGGATATGGGGGAAGGGGGATATAGGGTTAAGGGGGAAAGGGGATGTGGGGATATGAGGGAAGGGGGATATGGGGATATGGGGGCAGGGGGATATGTGGGATATGGGGCAAGGGGGATATGGGAGAAGGGGGATATGGGGGATATTGGGGAAGAGGACATGGGAGATATGGGGGAAGGGGGATATGGGGAAGGGGATATGGGAGAAGGGGGATATGGGGGAAGGGGGATATGGGGGAAGGGGGATATGGGGGATTTGGGGCAAGGGGGATATGGGGATATGTGGGATATGGGGGAAGGGGGTTAAGTGGAAAGGAGAATATGGGGGAAGGGGATATGGGGGAAGGGGGATATGAGGGATGTGGGGTAAGGGGGATATGGGGGACATGGGGGAAGGGGAAAAGGGGGCAGGGCGTGGGGGCTCTCACTTGGTGGTGCGCCCCCGACCTCTGCATCCGCAACCTCCCGGTCCTCGGGTCCGCCTGCAAGTTCCAGGGCCCTCTCCTCATGAACAGTGAGTGGTCGCAGTTCAGGTGGACCCCCTCCGGTCCTCTCACGCTCCCGGTTGTTGTGTGCGGGCTTCTCCTGTGGGGGGGCGGGTGGGTGGCAGGGATAAAGGGCAACAGTGCTAGGCAGAGATATACATGCGGACCAGCGGTTGTTTGTATGTTGGCAGAGGTTCGCAACTCATCCTGCCACTGCAGCCTGCATAGGTGGATGCAGCCATGCCGGTTGCACCTAGGGCTGTGCTGCCCATCGGAGGTGGGGGGGGGGGGGGTACTCACCCTGGCTGCCCTGACAAGGTCATTGACCTTCTTGTGGCACTGGGCGCCTGTCCTTGCTGTTACAGCCACGGCGCTGACGGCCTCTGCCACCTCCCTCCACAGGTGCCAGCTGAGGCGTGGTGCAACCCTGTGGCCGTGTTCGGGGTACAGGGCATCCCTCCTCTGCTCCACTGCGTCCAGGAGCACCTCGATGTCCTGTTTCTGGAACCTTGGCGCTGTGCGGCGGGCGGCCATTTTGACGGGTCTCCCGGGGGGGGGGGGGGGGGGCTTTTGTGCTGCGATGCCGCGCGCCCGTGACGGGTGACGTCGTCGTGAATGGCGTCATGCGGCTGCAACCCATTCCGGGCCTGAGAATTTGCGCCGTTTCGGGGGGCCCGACGCCAGAGTGATTCGCGCCGTGTTTGCCGCCGGGTTCCGGTCATCGCGCCGATTATCGGAGAATCCCGCCCAAAAACTTCCCTGAATTTTTAACTGAATGTTTACAGCGCAGAATGGTTCTGCAAACGGCTCTTGTGCTGTTAGGGAGTCTTCGAATCTGCTGAGTGCCAGTTTGTCGGGGTTAGATAATACAGTCCCACATCCTGTGGGTGATAATTAGTTTCATTGCTGCTGGAGTGAAAGCTAATTATCTCCTCCAAAGGAGAGTGAAAAAGGCTGGAAACTGCAGTCTGCAGGCTCTCCGTTCAATGAATGTGCGCAAGATACATTCTCTGGCACTTATAGAATCCCGACAGTGCAGAAGGAGTCTGCACCGGCCCTTGGAAGGAGCACACTACTTAAGCCCATGCCTCTACTCTATCCCTGTAACCCCACTTAACCTTTGGACGCTACGGGGCAATTTTGCATGGCCAATCCATCTAACTTGCACATCGTTGGACTGTGGGAGGAAACCGGAGTACCCGGAGGAAACCCACGCAGACACGGGGAGAAAGTGCAGACTCCACACAGATAGTCACCCCAGGTCAGAATTGAACCCTGGACGCTCAAGCTGTGAGGCAACAGTGCTAACCACTGTGCCACTGTGCTGCTTGGGTTACTGTTTGCTGAATTTCTGGCATTTAAAGTGACAGAAGTGGAAACAAAATGTATTTGTGGAGAACCCTAACAGAAATTACACAAGCCTACCTTCACCAGACATTAGATATGTTGGGATTCAAATAGCAGCACAGGCTGGAAGATTGGCTTCATCAGCAATTTTGTAAAAGGGCCCTAGCCATTTGATCACCTTACAAACTTGACACAGAAAGAGAGAGCATCGAAGCTACCCTGTGGCACAATGGCTACCCTGATCACATCATTATTTGCTGTATATCGTGTAACCTTGCTGACATCAGTCCAAAAAGACATTCTGCCTCCCACATATTTGAGCAATGTCACACGTGAATCTGTGTCGGAGCGATACTAGATACATAGCCATATGTTGCAGTGATTGGCTGATTGAACCAAACACAATGTTGCTTCGGTTGTTCATGATAGGCAGAGTACAGTCCGTACTCAACCAGCCCATGCTTCCAAATCCCAAAACAAAACATTCACTGTTAGATGCGATTCTGTGATTGAGCAGTACTTGCTGAACACCCCTGAGGGCCCTATAGCCACACGAAGAACCAATTTAAGATAATCAGTCAAGTTTGTAATGCAACTCGTTTACACTTGCTAGAAGTGACACTAATTCATACAAGAGACCCGTTCTTTGCAAACGAACAAAAAGAATACGTTCAAGCTTTGATCTCTGTTTCAATTTTTCAGGAGCTTGGGGAGCCTGTAGCTTCGTCGGGGGACGGGGTGGAAACCACAAAGGAAGTTACAATCTTGGGCCGGTAGTGTTTACAATGTGCACAGGGCTCCCCCACAAAGAACGCATCTCTCTTCCTTCTTGCCTTTTCACCACAGAGAGTGGAAAAACAGACCCCCAACTCTCTACTGCCTGTCCATGCTGTGGTAAACCACAGGCCCTAATCCCACTAGTCCGGGACTGTGGCTGTCAGGCCGTTACGGCCACGGAACACTCAGACCTCCTTATGCAGGACGCCTTTGTGACTGGAATTGGGTCAGATATCATACATCAGCGGCTCCTAGAAGGGGCCACGCACAACCTCGCAGACACTAAAATGCTAGCGCCCTCCATGACGGTCGCCCTGAGCAACGTCCAGTCCTACGCCCCCAACCGCGCGGCCCACCCCTCCTACGCTTCATGGACCTCACAGGCAGCCGCCCCAGCAGGGGCACTGCCCACCCAATACTCCTGCGCTACACGCCACTCAGCAAACCCCGGGGTGCCCCGATGCTACATTTGCGGCCAGCAAAAGCACCCCCGCCAACGCTGCCCGGCCCGCGTTGCCCGTTGTAAAGCCTGCAGGAAGAAGGGCCACTTCGCCGCGGTGTGCCAGGCCCGCTCAGTGGCCGTGATCGCCCCCACCCCCTCAGTCACGGACAATGGGCGCCGCCATCTTCTCCTCCACCCCAGACCATGTGCGACCAGTGGGTGCCGCCATCTTCCCCTCCACGCAACACGTGCACTTCATGGACGCCACCATCTTGCTCCACCCCCGCAACGTGCGTTCCATGGGCGCCGCCATTTTGTAACCCCCAAGATCTTCGGGCACGGCATCTTGTCTACCCCTCAGCACAGGACACCACCAGCGTTCAGGATCTAAACTCAACGGCCGCCCCATCACCCGACGACCAACCAAGGCTCGCCTCCATGTCACTCGACCAGTCTCGCCCGCATAACCTGACCAATGCATCCACCAGCGTGAAAGTCGACGGCGATGTGACCTCTTGCCTTCTGGACTCCGGGGGCACCGAGAGCTTTATACATCCGGATACGGTAAGGCGCTGCTCCCTCACGATATACCCCGCCAATCAAAAAATCTCCCTGGCCTCCGGATCCCACTGCGTAGCGATCCGGGGGTACTGTACGGTCACGCTCACGGTCCAGGGCATAGAATTCCACGGCTTCCGCTTCTACGTTCTCCATAACCTCTGCGCTGTGCTTATCCTCGGCCTGGACTTCCAGTGCAACCTCCAGAGCCTAACCCTAAAATTCGGCGGACCCTTACCACTCCTTACTGTGTGCGGTCTCGCTACCCTAAAGGTCGACCCACCTTCCCTCTTTGCTAATCTAACTCCAGATTGCAAACCCAATGCCACCAGGAGCAGACGGTACAGCACCCAGGATAAGACCTTCATCAGGTCCGAAGTCCAGTGGTTGCTTCGGGAAGGCATCATCGAGGCCAGCAACAGCCCCTGGAGAGCTCATGTGGTAGTGGTTAAATCTGGGGAGAAACACCGAATGGTAGTGGACTACAGCCAGACCATCAACAGGTACACGCAGCTCGACGCGTACCCCCTCCTATGCATATCTGATATGGTTAACCAGATTGCACAGTACCGGGTCTTCTCAACGGTGGACCTGAAATCCGCCTACCACCAGCTCCCCATCCATAAATCGGACCGTCCATACACCGCCTTCGAGGCAGCCGGCTGTCTATATCGCTTCCTTAGGGTCCCCTTTGGCATCACTAACGGGGTCTCGGTCTTCCAAAGGGAGATGGACCGAATGGCCGACCGGTACAGTTTGCGGGCCACGTTTCCATACCTAGACAATGTCACCATTTGCGGCCATAATCAGTAGGACCACGACGCCAACCTTGCTAAATTTCACCGCACCAGTACTCTCCTAAACCCCACTTACAACAAGGAGAAGTGTGTGTTCAGCACGAACCGCTTAACCATCCTATGCTATGTGGTCCAGAACGGAGTTCTGGGGCCCAATCCCGACCGCATGCGCCCCCTCATGAGGCTCCCCCTCCCCCACTGCCCCAAGGCCCTCAAACGCTGCCTGGGGTTCTTTTCATATTACGCGCAGTTGGTCCCAAACTATGCGGACAAGGCCCGCCCACTCATACAGTCCACCCACATTCCCCTGACGGTCGAGGCCCAACAGGCCTTCTCCTGGATTAGAGCTGATATTGCCAAAGCCGGGATGCACGCAGTAGACGAGTCACAGCCCTTCCAAGTAGAAAGCGACGCATCAGACGTCGCCCTTGCCGCCACCCTCAATCAGGCAGGCAGGCCTGTGGCATTCTTTTCCCGCACCCTCCATGCCTCTGAAATTCGGCACTCATCCGTCGAAAAAGAAGCCCAGGCTATCGTTGAAGCTGTGCAGCATTGGAGGCATTACCTGGCCGGCAGGAGATTCACTCTCCTCACTGACCAACGGTCGGTAGCCTTTATGTTCAACAACACATAGCGGGGCAAGATCAAAAATGATAAAATCTTGCGGTGGAGAATCGAGTTCTCCACCTATAATTACGAGATTATGTATCGCCCTGGCAAAACTCAACGAGCCCCCAGATGCCCTATCCCGAGGTACATGTGCCAGCGCACAGGTAGACCGACTCCGGGCCCTGTACGACAGCCTTTGTCACCCAGGGGTCACACGTTTGTATCACTTCATTAAGGCACGAAATTTGCCCTACTCCATCGAGGAAGTCAGGGCAATCACCAGGGACTGCCAGGTCTGTGCGGAGTGCAAGCCGCACTTCTACCGGCCAGACCGCGCATGCCTGGTGAAGGCCTCCTGCCCCTTTGAATGCCTCAGTGTGGACTTCAAAGGCCCCTCCCCTCCACCGATCGTCACACATATATCCTCAGTGTGATCGACGAATACTCCTGGTTCCCCTTCGCCATCCTTTGCCCTGACGGTCTGCCACCGTCATTAAAGCCCTCAATTTGATATGTTCGGTTTCCCCGCCTACATCCACAGTGACAGGGGATCCTCATTCATGAGTGATGAGCTGCGTCAGTTCCTGCTCAGCACAGTATCACCTCCAGCAGAATGACAAGCTACAACCCCTGAGGAAACGGACAGGTAGAAAGAGAGAATGGGACGGTGTGGAGGGCCGTCCAGCTGGCCCTACGGTCCAAAAATCTCCCGGCCTCCTGCTGGCAAGAGGTCCTCCCTGATGCACTACATTTCATTCGCTCATTACTCTGCATTGCCACTAACAACACACCACATGAACGTCTTTTTGCCTTCCCCACGAAGTCCACATCCGGGCTGCCACTCCCGACTTGGCTCACAGCTCCGGGAACCATGCTTCTCCATAAACATATGCGACTCCACAAGGCGAACCCGTTGGTGGAGAGGGTACACTTGCTCCACGCAAACCCCCAGTACGCCTACGTGGCGTTCCCCGACGGCTGCCAGGATACTGTCTCCCTCAGGGATCTGGCACCAGCAGGTTCTACCCCCACACCACCCCCGTTGCCTCCGGCGCCACCCTCCCCTCCTCCGTCGCTCACAACACCACCACCCCCAAGACCGTCACCCCCCGCCCCCCCCCCCCCCGCCCCCCCCTGCCCACGCCCGTCGATGAAGAGGATTTTGGCACGCTCCCGGAGTCACCTTCGACCAGGTCAGCACCAACATTGCCGTCACCACTTCGTCGCTCTCAAAGGACCATCAAGGCCCCAGACCGGCTGAACCTCTGACCGGTCCACCGGATGCCAAGAGACATTTGTTTTGCTCTGTAAATATTAAAATCATGATTGTATATAGTTATCCACCACCTCTGCCAGACTCAATTTTAACAGGGGGTGAATGTGGTAAACCTCTCTTGTACTTATATTAGAGGATGTACGGTAGAACCTGCACTACAGGTTCGCCTGTGGCCCCTGCCTGCTGGCTCCGCCCAGGAGGCGGGGTATAAATATGCGTGGTCTCCAGCTCGCAGCCATTTCGCCAGCTGCTGTGGGAGGCCACACATCTGTTACCAATGAAGCCTCAGTTTGGATTTAACTTTGGCCTTTAGTCAAATTGACCGTGCCTCACATGCTAACTGCATTATAGAATGGGCAACATAATATTCAGTCAATCGGCATATTGGCAAGCTTATTGCCCGTTTTTAATTAATTTTTTAAAGAAATGACAGTTGGGCTGCCAATTCCGCCACCTGTCCACCTCCCGTATTATTGAAATCTGCCTGGCGAAGTCAGGTTCACAACCCGCTCCAGATTTTACACACGTGCGGGATGGCACCAGTACTGATTTGCAAACGTAAAATCCAGTCCCATGAATGAGACAGAAAGAAAAGTTTAAACAGAAGCTTGAAATTTTCAGTAACAATTAAATCCGAAAGAAATGAGACTTCACATGTTCAGTGGCAGAGAGGTTAACTGGCAATAATTAACATTTGACATGTCACAAAAAGGTTACTTGGACTGAAATCAAGAAGACATACCTTCCTGAGGTGAGTTTAGTTCATAACTACCTCAAAGAAGCATCAACTTCTTGCCAATTAATATATTTCAAAGATTAGATAGACAATGAAAGGGGCGATTCTCCAATATGGAGGCTGATATACCTTCAATTCATCAAGAGGCAGAGAGAGCGAGTGAAAATAAGGCTTTATTAGTCGTGAACTTGCTTAGTCAGAGTCGGTTGTGCAGATGAGTGCCACCTGCAGGTGGCTGGGTTATATATGGCCCTGAGGAGGGCGAAGCCTGAGGCGGAGCCCACCAGGGTTACAGTACAGTACCTGGAAGCAGCTCGTATCAGCACTTCCAGGTCAAAGGTTACATGAGGTGGATACAATGGTTACAGTGTTATGCATTATGGTGAATACATTCACCCTGTTAAAAAAAGCAAGTCCAGCGGGGGTGACGTGGGGTCTGTCATAATATCCACGCATGTATATAATGAAGTGCAGACAGGCAGTGATTGACACACAGGATGACCAGTAAGCACACAGCACAGTGCAGCCAATCACCAGACAGGACACCACCACTATAAAGCCAGAGGGCACTAGGTTTCCCGCTCTCTCTGGACCCAGCCACTGAGACAGTCAGAGTCCATGAGCTAGCACAGTGCAAACACCATGCGGTAGCTAGTAAGTCTGGTCAGGCTAGTACAAGGTCTCCAGTCAGTTCAGTATAGTGTCGAGCCACAGTTAAACGTGTATGTTAGTTCTATCGTTCAATAAAACTGTGTTGGATCTTCTACAGTGTTAGAGGTCTGTTTCTCGCATCGCTGCATCAAGTGCAGTCCACACCGAACTGACCTGCCTAACACATCATGGTACCACAGAGTGATACTGAAAATTGACGGACCTACCTCGAGTGAATCAGCATTGACCGGCAAGCAGCCATCCGGTGACATGGAAAACATCCAGCCTCCTCCGCAGCTCCACATCTCCAGCAACCTCGGCGCAAATTGGAAGCTCTTCAAGCAAAAGTTCCTCTGGTACATCGAGGCCTCCGACCTCGAAGCAGCATCAGATGCCAGGAAGATCCCGCTATTTCTCTCCACCGCGGGGGACCACGCCATCCACATCTACAACTCCCTCATGTTCGCTGACGGCGAAGACAAAACAAAATTCAAAACAGTCCCGCTGAAGTTTGACAGCCACTGCGACATTGAGGTGAATGAGAGCTATGAACGGTACGTTTTCCAGCAGAGACTTCAGGGTAAGGATGAACATTTTCAGTCCTTCGTCATCCATCTCCGCATCCTAGCGCAGTCATGTAACTTTGACTCGACGGCTGATTCCGTGATCCGGGATCAGATTGTTTTCGGGGTCCACTCCGACTCCCTTCGGCAGCAGCTCCTGAAAGTCAAACAGTTGACCCTCTCTGCCGCTATCGAGACGTGTGTTGTCCATGAGCATGATAAGAATCGTTACTCCCACATCAGGGTGGCAGAAACTGTGAAGCTGGCCTCCCACGAGGCGGAACGGGTGCAGGCCATTGCACAAATGGAGGGCCTGAGCATCGAGGAGAGTGGTTGTTTCGCGCGCTTTTCCCGGGTCCCTGTGCATGCGCCCCACGATCGAGTGGACGAGGAGCCCGAAAACCCGACTGCGCAGGTGCATAGGTTGACCGACCGCACTGCGCATGAGCAATGGCGCACGGAATGCGCTGACGTCGGTGCCATGACGTGTCCAAATTGTGTCTCCGCCCACTTAAAGCAGCAATGTCCGCCAAAAGGAAGCCGGTGTCTACAGTGTGGCAAGCCTGGCCACTACGCAGCCCTTTGCAGATCTGCTCCACCGCTCAGCAACCAGCGATCCCAGCTGAGGCGCAGAAGTGTCCGCTCAATACAACAAGGCATGCCAGGTTCCGATCCCGACAGCCCAACAGACCCTGATGCTGAGTGCCTCACGTCCCCATACCGGGTGGGCATCATAACTACACATGCGCTGCCTTCCACCACACCTACGCAACCTCTCGATCCTCAGTGTGGATCCCGACGACGAGTGATCTGCTGTCCTCACAGTAAACAGGCCCGCATCCGGTTCAAACTGGACACCGGCGCATTGACGAACCTCATCTCGAAATCTGACCTCGACACCACCCGCGCCAAACCAAGCATTCTTCCACCGGCCTGCCAGCTCCTTGACTACAATAGCAATGCCATAGCTGCCAGTGGCTCATGTCAACTGCGGGTATCCAATAAGGCGATCAAGGCGACGCTGCGGTTTGAAATCGTCGGGCCTGATAGAGCATCTCTGCTCGGTGCTCGTGCCTGCAAGCTCCTGAACCTTGTTCAATGCGCCCACACCATGTCATCATCACCGGCGACGGCCTTGCCTGATGGAAACTTGCAAGCCGACATAGATGACATCATCACGCAGTACCACAGCGTGTTCGATGGAATGGGCACGCTCCCATACCGATACAAAATCCTGCTCAAGCCGAACGCCACCCCTGTAATTCATGCACCTCGCCGGGTGCTGCCGCCCCTCAAGGATCGTCTGAAGAAGCAATTACAGGACCTCCAAGACCAGGGCATCATATCAGAGGTTACAGAGCCCACAGACCGGGTCAGCTTCATGGTCTGCATCAAGAAGCTGTCGGGGGAGCTTCGCATTTGCATTGACCCTAAGGATCTAAACCGCAACATCATGAGGGAGCATTACCCAATACCAAAACGAGAAGAGTTGACCAGTGAGATTGCTCATGCCATATTCTTTACTAAGCTCAACGCCTCCAAGGGTTTTTGGCAAATACAACCGGATGCATGCAGTCTCAAGTTGTGCACATTCAACACCCCGTTTGGTTGTTACTGCTACAACCGGATGCCTTTTGGCATCATATCTGCCTCCGAAGTATTTCATCGCATCCTGGAACAGATGATGGAGGGCATCGAGGGGGTGCGAGTGTACGTTGACGATGTCATTATCTGGTCCACAACGCCCCAGGAACACATCGCTCGCCTCAAGAAGGTATTCCAAAGAATCCATGAACATTTTCTTCAGCTCAACAGGGCCAAGTACTCATTTGGTCAATCGGAGATCAAGTTCCTAGGTGACCACATCTCACAGCAGGGCGTACGGCCAGACGCCGACAAGGTCTCGGCGTTCAACGCCATGAAGACCCCAGAGGACAAAAAGGCGGTCCTCTGCTTTCTCGGAATGGTCAACTTCCTCGGGAAATTCATTCCCAATATGGCATCCCACACCAAGGCCCTCCGCCATCTCGTCAAAAAGTCGACGGAATTCCAGTGGCTGCCCATGCATGAAGAGGAATGGCGCAAGCTGAAAGCGAAACTCATGAGAGCCCCGGGTCCTAGCGTTTTTCGACCCAACCAAGGAAACCAAGATATCAACTGATGCAAGCCAGGACGGCATTGGGGCGGTGCTCCTTCAGCGGGATGACTCCGCCTCCTGGGCTCCAGTGGCATATGCCTCCAGGGCCATGACGCCCACTGAGCAACGGTACGCTTAGATTGAGAAGGAGTGTCTGGGCCTCCTAACAGGGATAGTCAAGTTCCACGACTATGTTTATGGCCTGCCGAAATTCACGGTAGAGACGGACCACAGGCCTCTAGTCCACATAATCCAGAAGGATTTAAACGACATGACACCTCGGTTACAGTGTATTTTTCTAAAGCTACGCCGCTACGACTTCGAACTGGTCTACACGCCAGGTAAAGAGCTGATTGTTGCTGATGCCCTGTCCAGGTCCATTACCACACCGCATGAACAAAGTGACTTCATCTGCCACATAGAAGCCCAAGTGCAGTTGTGTGCCTCGAACCTTCCGGCCTCCGACGAACGGGTGGTCCAAATTCGTGAGGAGACAGCCAAGGATCTTCTGCTGCAGTGTGTGATGCAGCACCTCAGCAATGGCTGGCAGAAGGGACAATGTCCCAGTTCTATAACGTAAAAGACGACCTGACGGTGGTGGAGGGAATCCTTCTGAAACTTGACAGAATCGTAATTCCTCAGAGTATGCGTGCTATGATGCTGAGGGTCACCTAGGGGTCGAGAAATGCCGACGCCGAGCTCTGGAGGCGGTCTATTGGCCGGGCATCAGCCAGGACATTGCCAACACAGTCCTCAATTGCCCTACCTGTCAGAGGTTTCTGCCAGCTCAACCCAAAGAAACGTTGCAGCAGCGCGAGATTGTGACCTCTCCGTGGTCCAAAGTCAGTGTAGACCTTTTCCACGCCAAGGGGCGTGACTACGTACTCCTGGTCGACTACTTCCCCAGTTACCCAGAAGTAGTGAAACCTCACGTCGAAGGCGGTAATCAAAGCCTGCAAAGAAACGTCGGCAGGCATGGGATACCGCTCACGGTAATGAGCGACAACGGTCATTGCTTTTACAGCCAGGAATGGTCTGACTTCGCACAGTCCTACAACTTCCGTCACGTTACCTCCAGTCCCCACTACCCGCAGTCAAACGGGAAGGCCGAAAAAGAGTCCACATTGTAAAGCGGCTGCTGTGCAAAGCTGCAGATTCAGGCTCCGATTTTAACCTGGCGATGTTGGCATACAGGGCGACCCCACTGTCCACCGGATTGTCTCCACCACAGATGCTCTTGAATCGCACACTGAGGACCACAGTTCCAGCCATCCACGTTCCCGACCTTGACCACCTCACGGTCCTACAGAAAATGCAGCAGTCACGGGCCCAACAGAAAGCCACATACGATGCTCATGCCACGGATCTGCCCGAGCTGACCCCAACTGACCATGTTCGTGTCCAGTTGCCTGAGGGCGGCTAGTCAGCCACAGCTGTTGTGCTCAAACAAGTGGCCCCAAGATCATTCCTTGTCCGCATGGCTGATGGCTCCCTGCTACGGCGCAACAGACGGGCACTGTGAAGAGTTCCACGCCCGCTACCTGACCGGCGTGCCCCGCCACCTACGATGCCTCCTCCGGATGTCCCCTACCACGAGGCCACCAATCTACCAGCAATCCTGCCGGTACACGCGCCCACCGCGATGCCAGCGATCCCGCCTCTCCAAGCGCAGGCGGCTCCTAATCTGCCTCTGTGGCGATCAACAAGAATTCGTCGCCCACCACAAAGACTAAATCAATAGACTGAGCTCAACCAGATCGCCCAGTACCGTGTATTCTCCACGGTCGATCTGAAGTCGGCCTACCACCAGCTCCCAATCCGCCTGGAAGAGCGCCACTGCACTGCCTTTGAAGCAGCCGGCCGACTCTTCCACTTCCTCAGAGTTCCCTTCGGCGTCACTAATGGCGTCTCAGTCTTTCAGAGAACGATGGACCTAATGGTGGACCAGTACGGTTTGCGGGCGACATATCCGTACCTGGACAACGTGACCATCTGCGGCCATGATCAGCAGGACCATGACATCAACCACAGGTGGCCAGGTTATATATGGCCCTGGTGAGGGCGAAGCCTGAGGCGGATCCCACCGGGGTTACAGTACAGTACCTGGAAACAGCTCGTATCACCACTTCTAGGTCAAAGGCTACATTAGGTGGATACAATCGTTACGGTGTCATGCATTATGGTGAATACATTCACCACAGAGGCCAAGTGTTCACGTCGTCGTGAACGCCATCGCGTTTCACGACGGCGTGAACAGGGCCTGGGCACGACCTATTCTGGACCCCCAGAGGGCCAGCACGGCACTGGAGAGGTTCACGCCGCTCCAGCCTCCGAACACAGCGCCAAATGGGCGCTGCGCCAACCGGCGCATGCGCAGTTGGGCCAGATCAATCCTGCGCATGCGCAGTTGGGCCGCACCATCCTGCGCATGCGCGGGGAACTTCTTATGCGCGCCGGCCCCGACCCAACATGGGGTCGGTGTTCAGGGGCCAGCCGCGCCGGAAAGTAGGCCGGGGGTGGAGAGGCCGGCCCACCGATCGCGGGCCAGACCCCATCAGAGGCCCCCCCCATGTGATGGAGCCACCCTGCCCCCCCCCCCACAGGCCGCCCCCCGAGCGTTCCTGCAGAGTTCACGCCAGCAGCGACCAGGGGTGAATGGCGCCAGCGGGACTCTGTCGTATCGGGGCGGCCGCTCGGCCCGTCCGGGCCGGAGAATCGGCAGCCCCGCCAATTCCAGCGGCCCGCGGCCGGCGCCGCTCCGCACCACGGAGAATCGCGCACCGGTGTTGGGGCGTTGGGGCGCGGTTGCGCCAATTCTCCGGCCCGACGCGAGGCTCCGAGAATCACACCCGAAATGTTTTTTTCTGAAACATTTTTCTAGTACATATCAGACAGTAACTACTAGATTTCCACATATAACCATGTAATTGCTGCAGCATTTACACAGAATTAATGGAGAGCACTATAATAATCTAAACGGTACAATGTACTTTGTAGTTTAAAAAAATTATTGTATATTTTATTTACATATCATCGATCAGGTAACTGCAAAGTGGATAATGTAAGCTGTGAGCTTGCAGGGCGTTTCAAAAAGGAAACAGAATTTTCTAGATTAAATTACTTGCAAAACACAGAAGACATTCCTGTGGTGGTTGTAATAACACCTCAGTTTCCCAAATGGAATAAGTCACCTCTTAAGTGACAAAGTTATTTAAGTATGGGGTACTCGTTGCCTCTGCTGTTAACGCTTTGTCTTGGCAATTGCTCGCTATGATAGGGAATTGAAATAAATTGCATTTCATTGATGCAGTTTTGGTAACTCTTTTGAACTACACTTCCATTTAATGTAACTGCTGTTTCAAGTATGGAATCCTGCCAGCTCGTTGCTTCACAGCGCCAGGGTCCCAGGTTCGATTCCCGGCTTGGGTCACTGTCTGTGCGGAGTCTGCACGTTCTCCTTGTGTCTGCGTGGGTTTCCTCCGGGTACACCGGTTTCCTCCCACATGTCCCGAAAGACGTGCTGTTAGATGAATTGGACATTCTGAATTCTCCCTCAGTGTACCCAAACAGGCATCGGAATGTGGCGACTAGGCGCTTTTCACAGTAACTTCATTGCAATGTTAATGTAAGCCTACTTGTGACAATAATAAAGATTTATTATTATTACAACCATTTATTTAGATAGACATCTGATAAATTTAATTTCAATTCACTTTCTAGCAGTCAGTAACCCTGGAGGTATGGCTTTGGAAACTTCCCAGTCATGATTTTACAGGGCAACCTATTTCTTTTCAACATACTGGCTGAGGTAATGTTTTAACTTGATCTTTCCTCAGGCAACTGTCAATGAGCATCTTAGACGTGTGACAATATAACCCCTTCAGATTATAAATTTCCGTGTCACTTCTTTTTTAAGAAGCTCAAGAAATTATTGCAATTTGTGTGTTCATACATTCATCCTGGAAAGAGCAATTAGCCCTCCATCTTTTTATTTCCCCAGATTCCTGTTCAGAATCTAAGTATATATTTTTTTAATGTTCCTGAAAAATCAATTTGAAACCCTTAACAAAAATACTACTTTTTCTCAAAAAGTCTTTCATACTGACTTCTATATATATATTTATTAATTCTCCCCTCCCCCTTTCATTGTCCAGTGGCCTGGCGGAGGGAATCCCTCTTTCTCCGGCATGCTGAGTAAAACAAAGGGGCCCCTTCTTTTGTGAGGGCCACGAAGAATCCAGCACGAGTTTTAAGGATACAAAGAAATAATATTTATTTACAATAACATATATATACAACAGCAGCAGCAACTTCGCTTGCTGCTCACTCCTTCCTGCTGGTTCCACACTGGCCAGCTTTATTTATACAGGGGGTCTGCTAATGATTTCTCCGCCCCCCTCATTGGGGAAGCTCATACTCCCACAGGATTGTGGGATTGTCATTAGTCCCCAACCAATGGTAAGCAGGCAGGTTATAACATCCCTCCACCCCAAAGTCCAAGGAATCCACCAAAGACCCTGGCGAAGGAAGACGTTGGACTCGTTTTGCCGCAGGACGGACACCATTTGCACGAGGCGCTGGATCGGACGGTGTGTAACGAGACGGAGACCGGCGCTTCCATGATGAACGGCGTAACGGTTGTACATCCACGGCCCGTGGGCCCGAGGAATCCCCCTCTGATGCGTCCTGTGTCTCCATCTCGGAGTCAGAGTCTGCTGCCTCCGTCATCTTGGCGTCTCTATCTCCATGCGGTTCTGTAACGACCTGCGCAGGCTTTGATTGAGGCACCAGGGGAAGATTGTGAGGACTACTTTCCATTGTCTCTGGTCTCTGTGGCTGCAGAAATGAGCTCCGGGGGCAGGGAATCTTTGGAAGGGATAGTCTTCTGGATCGAACGTGGTCTACATGTTTGCGCTGGAGACGACCCTGGGCTTGCACCTGGTAAGATATAGGGCCTGTTTGGCGAACGATTATGCCAGGGACCTACTGGGCACCACCAGCAAAATTCCGATTATGCCAGGGACCTACTGGTCACTGGGCGCAAACTGCCGAATCGGCCGATGCTGAGAAAAACCATGTCCCTGCCGTTCTTGTGTGCGGCGTACTTTTGCGCCAATGTCCGGGAAAACCATGCTAAGGCGGGTGCGAAATCTCCGGCCCATTAGGAGTTCTGCAGGAGTTACCCCAGTCACCGCATGGGGGGTGGTCCAATACGAAAACAAAAAGCGAGCCAGTCTCGTGTCCATTGACCCAGAAGACTGCTTCTTTAGGCCTCGTTTGAATGTCTGCACTGCGCGCTTCCCCAACCCATTTGAAGCCGGGTGGTAAGGGGCAGTGTGGATATGGCGTATGCCGTTCATCTTCATGAACCTCGCAAACTCCTCACTTGTGAATGGAGTGCCGTTATCCGTGACCAGCACCTCGGGGAGGCCATGCGTACTAAAAGACAAACGCATCTTCTCAATTGTTGCACAGGACGTTGTACCTAGCATCTTATGCGCCTCTAGCCATTTAGACTGGGCGTTGATTAATAGAAGGAACATGGATCCTTGAAAAGGGCCTGCGAAATCTGCATGCAAGCGTGCCCAAGGCCGCCCTGGCCATTCCCAGTGATGTAGGGGCATGGCCGGCGGAAGCTTCTGATGCTCCTGGCAAATGCAGTTTTGGGCCACCATCTCAATGTCGGTGTCGAGGCCTGGCCACCAGACATAACACCGGGCCAACATTTTCATTTTGGTCACACTGGATGCCCATTGTGCAAGTCTCTTAGTATCAGTTCCTGTCCTTTTTCTGGGACAATCACACGCGTCCCCCACAAGAGGATGCCGTCTTCCATGCTGAATTCTGACAGCTTGGAGGAAAAAGCCCGCACTCGCCTGGGAGCTGTCTATGCTGCCCACCATACAGGACTATGACAGGAACCTTTGACAGGACTGGCTCCATCTGGGTCCACTCACGGATCTGTGATGCAGTGACAGGCAAGGTGTCCATAAAATTTAGGGTTGCAACCACCTCACCGGTCGTGGGGGTCGACATGTGGCCGGTCGATAAAGGCAATCGGCTCAGTGCGTCGGCATTTGCTATCTGCGTTCCTGGTTTGTGCTCCAGAGAATACTCATATGCAACGAGCAACAAAGCCCATGGCTGGATCCGTGCGGAAGCAATGGGCGGTATTGGCTTATCCTCTCTGAAAAGTCCCAGCAGATGTTTATGATCAGTCACGATAGTGAAGTGGCGCCCATACACGTACTGGTGGAAACGTTTCACCGCAAAGACCACTGCCAGGCCCTCCTTCTCGATCTGCGCGTACTTTCTTTCCGCTGCAGTCAATGTGCGGGAGGCGAAAGCTATCGGCCGCTCGGCCCCGTTCTCCATCTTGTGGGACAGGACGGCCCCAATACCATACGGGGTTGCATCACATGTGACGAGCAAAGGCTTTCCAGGATCATAGTGGGTTAGTAACCCAGACGACGATAATTGTTGCTTTATCCGCCGGAAAGCAGTTTCTTGCGGCTGACCCCAAACCCAGGCATGATTCTTCTTCAGCAGAAGGTGCAAAGGGGCCAGCGTAGTTGCCAGATTGGGGAGGAACATCCCATAATAGTTTACGAGGCCGAGAAAAGAACGAAGATGCGAAGTGTCAGTCGGGGCGGGGGCCTGTTGAATCGCGTGCACCTTCTCTGCGACGGGGTGCAAACATTCGCGGTCCATCCGATAACCTAGGTAGACTACTTCCTTTGCCTGAAATATGCACTTCGTGCGACGTAAACAGACTCCAGCCTCCAAAAAGCGTCTAAGGACAGCCTCCAGATTTTCCAAATGTTCTTGCTCCGATGTCCCTGTAATCAAAACGTCATCTAAGTAGACAGCGACACGCGGTAAACCTCTCAAAATGCCCTCCATAACGCGTTGAAAAACAGCGCAGGCAGAGGATACTTTAAAGGGCAAACGTGTATATTCATACAGACCCCGGTGTGTATTAATCGTTACATATGGTCGGGAGGCAGGCTCCGGCTCCAACTGTAGGTAGGCGTGACTCATATCTAATTTTGTGAACGAGAGTCCGCCTGCAAGCTTCGCGTAGAGATCCTTTATGTGAGGCATTGGCTATCGGTCGAGTCGGGAAGCCGTATTCTGTAAGTTTATAGTCGACGCACAAGCGAACTGTGGCATCTGGCTTCATTACAGGTACAATTGGTGCTGCCCAGTCAGCGAAACGGACGGGCCTGATGATACCCAAAGTCTCCAACCGAGTGAGCTCCCCTTCTACCTTCTCGAGCAAGGCGTAAGGCACTGGGCGCGCCCGGAAATAGCGCGGCGTGGCTCCTGGTTCGACTTGGATTCGGGCTACGGCCCCTTTTATTTTCCCCAAACCGGGCTGGAATACATCTGGGTATCGTCCTAGCACCTCAGTCAACCCTCCAGAAACTGATTGGAGGATGTGCTGCCACTGCATCCGCAAATGGCGCTACCAGTCCCGACCCAACAGGCTGGGCCCATGGCCGTGCACCACGATAAGTGGGAAACGCCCCTCCTGGCGTCCATAAACAACAGGGGTCATCATAGTTCCTGCAATGTCCAATGGTTCCCCTGTGTAGGTGGCCAACCTGGCCTGTGTGCGTGTTAATGTAAGGGTCTGCATACCCTGCTTGATGCGGTTGAATGTCCTCTGGGCGATCACGGAGACCGCTGCACCAGTGTCCAACTCCATCTCAAGCGGCTGACCATTGACCCGTACTGTCACCTTAATGGGGGCCACACGGGGAGCTGCTACACAATGCAGCTGCAGGCAGACTTCCTCCGTCTCCACGTCCTCAGGAGTAGTCGCCGCAGGTTCATCCACATGGAAGGTAAGGACCCTGGGCTGGTCCCAGTTTCGGTCGGAATGATGGCGTCTCTGGCACCCCCAGGACCGGCGTCCGCGACAGGGTCGGCGCCTAGACGTCTGACACGGACATGGCTCCTCATCCATTGGTTCTGGAGAAGGCTCCCTTCGGAGAGGAATGACCGACGGCCACTGGTGTCGATCCGGACGTCGCCTCGCCCAAGGTACCGCAGGAGTGCGGGGGGACGTTTTCGGACGTAAGGGGTTGTGCCCCAAGGCATGCACCTCCATTCCCTGTAGCTCCTGCACTCCTTGTTCTGCGCTCTCTTGGGACAATACTATTTGAATGGCCTGTCGAAAAGTCAATGTTGGCTCAGCTAACAACTTTCTCTGAGTGGCCGCATTGTTAATACCGCAAACCAAACGGTCGCGCAACATTTCTCATAAGGTCTCACCATAGTCACAGTACTCCGCAATCCTGTGTAGCCTGGATAGAAAGTCAGCAAGAGATTCTCCTGGGGTCCACAAAGAATTCAGCACGAGTTTTAAGGATACAAAAGAATAACATTTATTTACAATAACATATATACACAACAACAGCAGCAACTTCGCTTGCTGCTCTCTCCTTCCTGCTGGTTCCACACTGGCCAGCTTTATTTATACTGGTAGTCTGCTAATGATTTCTCCACCCCCCTCATTGGGGAAGCTCATACTCCCACAAGATTGTGGGATTATCATTAGTCCCCAGCCAATGGTAAGCAGGCAGGTTATAACACCTTCCCTTGATAACAATGCCCCTCCCCACCCCCAGCCCCACCCCACCACACAGGGGTCTCCTTGACTGGGTCTGGCTAGCCTGCCCCACTCAGCCTGGTCAAGGCGCTCCAGCAAAGATCCTTCTACTAAACCCCACTGCAGTAGTGTTGGTGGCTACTGTTCCCGATATTGCTACCACTACTGGACTGATAAGACTTCTGATTGGTTGTTGCCTCTCAGAGGGGGGCATCCACCCGCACCAGGAATTGCAACAGAAAATTGCCCCAGTGGAGCTAGGAACATTATCGGCAGCCAGCGGGTTTCTTAATTGGGATTCAACATATAATATTCACCACATACATTTAATGTGAGTCGGGAGGAGTTCTATCCAATTCCCCTCTGTTAGGGGAACCTACAGTTATGCAACTTTCCATTCCCATAACTGACCAGATTACTCACAGAGCACTCTTTCACTGGTTTATTCACAAAATGGTGTACAAACTCCCCAAACAATACATTCCATCGTCCTTATACCTTTAGGTTACCTTAAAAGTAAATTATATATATCAATCAAAGAGGGACACTAAATATCTTTAACCTATTACAATTAATATCTTACATATGACACTCTATATACATGATTATATTGAACCAATTGCAGCATCTATATGCTTGCCTAATTACAATATCCAATCACTAACAAAGCACGCCTTCATGATTATACTGTCCAATCATTAGCAAAGCATTTATTTGTGGTCTTTGACCATTATCTTAAGCAATGACTTGTGATCTCCCTCTGGTCTATCAAAGTTCCTCTTTGTCCATTGTTCTGCCTGTTTTTCTGAGTTTGCAGCTTATAGCTGTCAACATTTCTCCCCGACACCTTCCTATGGCTGAAAGGTCTTAGACAGCGGTCTTTAGCCATTACACCTCTGTGGCGGCTTCCCTAAGCTTTAGTGCATCCCTCAGCATGTAGTCCAGGGTTTTGGAATGCACCAGTCTACAACAATCGGTCGGGGACAATTCTTTGCACTGGGAGACCAATAGATTTTGGGTAGACTGAAGAGGGATATTTGGACAGCATTAGATGATAGATGTTACATTGAAGCCAGTTTAAAACCTTTAGTTCCATTATACTGGAAGAAGGCACAGAGTTACACAGTTAAAAACAAACTGCTAAATGTAATAATACAGGGACTCGATTTGTCTCTGATTGGTTAGTTGTTCTCATAAATTATGCATGATTTAACCTTAACCAGTAATCCTGATTGGACATAGATAACTAGTAACAAATGATTGGTATATGCAGGCATTTTTTCCCAAGGTGGAGGGCTCAGTCACTAGGGTAAAGAGGTTTAAGGTCATTAGGGCAAGTTTGGAGGATATGTGCGAGGCAGGTTTTTACACAGAGGATGGTGAGTGCCTGGAATGCGCATCTAGGGGAGGTTGTGGAAGCAGATACATTAACGGTGTTCAAAAGGCATCTCGACAAATACATGGATAGGATGGGTATAGAGGGATACGGTACTAGGAAGTTCTGAGGGTTTTGGCCAAGGGTGGTATCATGACTGGTACAGGCTTGGAAGGCCGAAGGGCCTGTTCCTGTGCTGTATTGTTCTTTGTTCTTTGTAATTATTACTCATCCCCCACGACAGACCCTGTATTGTCAACTCAAGTTTCCTGCAAATTCAGCTTTAATTCAGGATGTGTTTCTGCTATCCTCCCGTTTAATACAATATCCAGTACCTTCCCATTATGGGATCATTTCTGGTATGTCGTTGGACTTGAGCTACAGTCACTAGAGCATGTTCTATCTGTGCACAAGAGAAGATATTTTCAATAGTGGGGGTTATCAGACCAGCAGGCAAAGGCAAACATGGCAATGCATCAGCATTGGTGTGGTTCTCTTGTTCTTGGTATCTGATCTCAAATGAATGTGTAGATAGAATCAAAGACCATCGTTGGAGTCTACTTGCTGCCCAAAAATAGCTGTTAACAGGCTGTGATCCGTCAACAACGTGAAGTGATGATCATATGCCCAGATATGACCATAGCAGAGTTGCTACCGGTTGTCCCTCCCAATGTTTCATATCAATGTCTTTTTATCAGAAGAAGAACATTGACCACTTCTAAGTACTCGAGCTGCAAATGAAAATCAGTGCTGAAAAAAAGACTTTGAAAATACAGTGCAGAAATTCACTATTTTTAACTGTAAGTTGTTTTCAGCTTTTGATTTTCTGTGAATTTAAATGGATGAAATTTGATATTAAATACTATAGTATCAAGTTGCCACTAGTACAATTACCAATGACTTGCCGTGTTGACTATATCTAGAGAGAGCCTGTTCTTAGCGTGACAATGCAGGTTTTCCAACTCAAAAGATGATTTAAAAATATATTATTCTAGAGGAGAATGGGAATTGGAAATAACAGAACATCAATTGAAAAATGAATAAGTCATTCGTGTGGCACTGACTTCTCGCATTTCCTTGAAAACTGAGGACAGCATGTGACTAAGTAAAATTTAGAAAACAATGCTGGTTTGTATATCAAGCATGTTCATTATGCAACAAAATCCAACTCATGGATACAGTGAAGAATAGTAGATGCTGCTTGTCAGACAGGCTAGGAGATTAAACAGTAAATCAATATAACAAGTTAATAATCCACGGATGAGATTTGAATGTGTTTCTACCTATAGTTTAATCTGAATGTAGTGATGCTCATTTCTTTGCATTGTCAATAAATTGATCCTGCCCTAAAGGGCTTTTTCTGAATAGTCCTGCAACTGTGTTGCACAGGGGTTATCAACAGTGGAACTTCGTGCATCTTCATCTTAGTCCTAACATTCTGAAAGTCCTTTATGACCACATATCCTCCCCACTGAAAATTGCCTCAGACAAAAATATGTCATAAGGCCTGCTTGTGACATGTTCTTAGTTTATTGCTTCCCTTCTTCCCCACCCCATATTGGGTCCCTTTTATAATAGTCAATATATCCTATATTTCATATTCAATCTATGAATTTAAATAAAACACTAATATTATTGTTTAGATTGAGCTGATGGAAGGCAGTTACACAGGCCTGGTCACAAAGGGTAATCTTTTAAAACAAGGAATTACACCAATGTATTAAAGTACAAATTTACAGGTATGTTAACTGTTTCCTTGAATACGAATATACAGTGCACTTGCAACTTTGTGATCTTGTAGTTCATCTCTAGATGATCTTTTGAATTTTTTGATATTGATTGCAATTGTATAAAACTTTTGTTGGATGGGCCTGTATAGCACATGTACAATTAAAAACACAAAATCTTGGGCTGGATACTCTGGTTCTCCCAGCCGCATGTTTCTCGGCGGCAGGAGGCGGCGCGCTGTTCGCTGGCGGGGGGATTCTGTGTTCCTGCCACCGTCAATGAGATTTTCCCATTGAAGCCACCCCATGCCGCCAGGAAACCTGTGGACAGGGGATGCTGCCAGCGGAACCAGAGAATCACGCTGCCAGCAAACGTTTGGAGAATTTCAGCCCTTATTTCTCAACAACAAAATTTCCACTCGGAAATATTTTACCCAAGCTTTTATAACATTTAACATTTCAATAATTTCCGAACACTAACTGAACTTGCTTATTTTATTTTCAATCGCGATCGGTGAGACTAATGTGCAATGTTCACATGCTGAATAGCTTACATATTCATTTTTATGTAGGGTGTGTTTCTGTTGAGATGTGTGCATCAAGGTAGTGCAAGGTTTTGAGGATTAAATTTCCTCATTAATAAATCGGCTTGTTCATGAATTTTCATTTTCTAGAAGTGCTTAATATTTGTATATATGTTTTGAAATTTATCCAAAATTTGTTAACCTGCCAATACATTCTAAATGAGTTCAAAAGAGTTATTTACCAAAACTGGGTTGGTACTGAATATATTTTCTGTGCTTAAGGTATTTATTATTGGAGGGAAGATGAACTAAAAGTATCACAATGCTTCTATTTCCTGAAATATTTAGAGTAAGATTATGGCATTCTGTTGAAAGTAAACCTAATTCTGATAGTGCCATTTAAAAAAAGTGTTGGCCGCGATTCAGCCACCTCTTTGCACCCAACGTGGATCAGGGCATGTGGGGGAATTGCTGGAGAGCCCAAAAACAAGATTCACGCCTGTTTGAAATTCACCCTGTCTGATCCCGATGGTGAGTTCTGGATCTGGCCCAAAAATGGCGAGAAAGTCATGAAGCCTAATTTGTATTGATTTTAAACTCGTTAGCGAGATTGAAGTCAAATGCAGTGGCCTCCCGGGAGACAACTGACTCCCCAATGGGAAGTCGCGCAGGTGTTGTTTAGTACCCCTTTACAAAAATGGGCAGCTGGTGCAATGGCTATTGAAGGGATGTGAGGAGGTGAGTAGCCATTCCCATTTACTGGCATGCAGCTCAAGGAGCCAGATGTGCTGCCCCCAGTGCTTGGGTGGGGCTTCAGGAGGTTTGGGTAGTTCGGGGAGCTGGAGGGGCCCAGGTCAGGGGTCGCCCCTGGGCCAGGGAGGGGGTTTGCATCTATGAGGCCTTCAAGCCATCTTTAAATATTGTGGAGATCCATAACAGGGGCAAACATTGCTGCAGCCTGTCTGTCCTACCAAACTCTCCCAGCATAGAGCCCGACTGCAGCTTCTCTCTTCAAAGTCAAATTCACCCCTTTGACTGTCAGCAGCCTCTAGCTTCACAGCTGAAGGCTATTTAAAAGGAGGGGTTAGCCTTGTTAGTTGTGAGAGCACTTCACACTCCTGAACTCTCAAGTGCCTCATCGAGGAAAAAGGTGCCATGTCTGAGAGGATGATTAGGGGACTGGATGTCCTGAAACCTTTGATGCCTGAACAATGTGCCTGTACTCTTGGAGAGTCAGCTCCATATAGGCAGCTGGCAACAATCAAACCTGAAAGAGAACGGCTTCACAACTGAGGACTTTATTGCGGCTAAAGAGTAATTGTCTGGATGAGTGGAAAACAGCTGAATCTAACCTCCCAAATGTTGCTGACAGAGGTCTGGGGATCTAGGGTCTTCTGACCTGGCCAGGGGTGAGTGTGCAGAGTGAGGTTTTCCAGCACAACTGGTTTGCTGGGTGGCATTCTGAGAGAAAGTGGCACAATCATCGTTATGGGTGGGGGAGACCTGTGGGATTTGAGGGAAGCCCTAACTAATTGTCGGTCTCTCTCCTCCAATTCTTCTGGATATAAAGATGTTTGTTGGTGTAGATCCCGTGGGGCCTGTCCTTGCTGTGCTTGTTGCAGCCAAGGTGGGAAGACACTGAAGACAGCAGCAACACCAACGCAGACAGGCGGCACCACATGGCAATGTCTGCTGGTCAATATACAGAACAGGAGAGTAATGATCACTCACTGTGAGGAAATATCTGGTGCTCCTCAGAATCTGATTAAGTCTGACTCCCATCATTCTTCTGACATTGCGTTCACACCCATCCTCATGACGGAGTCTGCATCAGGGGCTTTTGATCTTGGACCATGTGGGGGTGGGTGGGGCGGGGGGGAATGGGGGGGGGGCATGCGATTAGGCCCACTGTGAAGACGAAAGTGACAGGGGCTTCATATGTATCAGCTGTGAAAAGATTTACTGATGAACATTTTAATGTGATGGATTTCCATTCCCCTGGCTACAGATAGTGACCTCAGCAGTGGTTCCCAGTGCTCCTCACTTTTCTTGATCTTTTTAGTGCTACGTCTAGGTTTGTCTCCAGGATGCACATTAGAGGTGGAGACAGTCTGCTGCCTTCCGCGCCCTGTGGCCTTTGATGCCCTTGGCAGACATCCTCTAGAGGACCTGGAGATGGATCGCCCCTGCCACCTTACCAGCATAACAGGTGTCGCTGTGCGACCCTGTGCTGTCCGTTGCCCTTGAGATGTGCCAGTGTCAGGCGATTGAGGTTCAGAAGAACTGAGGACCATCTTAGCCTCCTTGGTGGAAGGCCCCGGGTTGGCCACTAGCACATCCTCCTCCCTGAGGGCGCCCCTAGGGCTCTGGGTGACTCCATAGGATGGAGAGGCAGCTGGAGTGAGCTCCAGACACCTCAGAGTATTCTGGCACTGCCAGTTCTGGAGGCTCCCCATTGTCTGCACCATGATGTTGACGCCCTCTGCAATGGTCCTAAGTGACTGGGCCATGCTTTAGACTGTAATGTCCACCTACGTCTGAGCCATGTCCTTCATTGACTGGGGCATGATATTGAGGTCCTCAGCCATGGTCATCACAGACTTAACCAGGCCTTGGATGCCACCACTCAAGGCATGGCCATCAAGCTCCATGTTTTCCACTATGGTCGCCGCCATAGCAGTTTGATCTGAGTGTGACGCATTGCCAGCACCATCACCATCACCCACGCCTGAAAGCTTTGGGACTACTCGATTTGCTGGAATGTCGCTAACACTCCCTCCTGAATGTCACAGCTGAGTCCTATCATCTCAATCAGCTGAGGGAGAACCATGTCCGGAGGCTCAACATCTGGCTGGGACTGAGATGTGTCCTGGGATCCAGCAGACATATGACATGGGCATGACTCTGGATGGCCCGGCCTCATCAGATGGTGATTTTCCAAGACAATGTGGTGTGTGAAAGGGAAGGATATTTTGTGGGACATCTACATCTGAGACAGGCCATCTGGATGAAGGGATAGTGGATCTTTACATCTCTGGCACAGGCCAACCTCACTGTCAGCCACTGCTCTCTCCTCGGGCAGCACTGTGATTTCCAGCATCCATTCCTCATAGGGAGTGGGGATTCAAATTTCTGGGACTCCTTCCCCCCTCTTCTCCCTTTCCCTCTTATTATGGGCTATCTTATCCTCAGGGTCAAATAGAGGGCATTGTGAGCTGCACGCTTGATGAGTCGGGGATCTACGGCAGTATTGTGCCTAAACCACAGTGTGTCTTAACCCGTATACATTGGACAAATTACTACAAGTTTGTTTCATACAATAGAACAGTATTTATTCACGTTCTCGCAATGTTAAAGTTATTCAATCACACACACACATAAGTTAAACAACAAAGCTAATACATACAGGACCTTAACTTAACTTTCAAGTGACTGACAAGTAATGGGCAGATATGGCCTTTATATGGGACCCACAGTCTTGCAGTCTTGATGGTCAGTTGCTGGTCATCGTTGTCCTTGGCTCTGGTCCTTCTATCGGTAGCATGGATGGTCTTCTTCAGCCGGTGAAGGGTCACTGTTGTCGGTTGCTGTCGAGAGAGAGATTCTAAGGTAGTGCAGCACCTTTTAACCTGCTTGGATTTTGTGCCCTTTATGGGCGGTCTCTGGGTCATTGTCAATCAATTGATCAGGGCTCGATCACCCTGATCGATCAAGTCCAATCAGGGTCTGCCGTATCAATGTTGGGGTGGGCACTTAGTGACCATGCCTGCAAGTGTTGGGGGTAGGTAGGCCCTTCCAAATAAGGAGTTTAGGTGTCGCTGTGTCTGGTAAACAAGTGTGATTGACAGGACAGTTCTATTGTTCCTGGGATGGCCTGGAGATAGCCTTTTTCCTGTGTACTGTAAAGTCTGAGCTGCAGTTTATTTCTTAAGTGTTTATTTGAACTGCAGCCTGCTTGTCCTCGAACTTGGCCAAGTCTCCCAGTATGCCTTGCAGGACGCCATTTTAGGTGGCCGTTTGGCCACAGCAGGTAGCATGTGTGGGTACCGCACCCAGACATGAAGGGGTTGTGCTGGTGGGTGACAGGGGGTTCTGAGGAACAAGCTTGAAGATCAGATGTTGGGAGAGTGAAGTGTCAGATTGAGGGGGTGGGGAGGAGATTGGGGTTTGGGAAATTGAGGGGTGGCAGATGGGACTGATGCCATGAGAGATGTGGTAACTAACCTATACAGCTCGTTGGAGGTCATTTGTCTTCTTCCAACATTGGACTGCAGTCCTCCTGGTCATACTGCCTGCGTTCACAGCAGCTGCCATTGCCTCCCAGGCGGCATTGCTGATCCTGCTGCTGTTTCTTCGACTCCTCTCACCCACTGCATTGAGAAGCATTGCTAGGTTGGCATCCCCAAAACAGGAGCAGGTCTCCACACTGCCATCATTGTTTCTTGACTGGAGTGAGTGTTGAGGGAGCATTTAAATGCAGCTCTTTTTTAGTGGCAAACAGCTGAGGCACAAGTCAGGTGAATCAATGGCGAGGGAGCCAGGTACAACGTGGGGGGGCTCATTTTTGGACCTAAGGGCGCAATTCAGCCACCGCGTTGTGCCCGGCATCTACTTGCCGTCGATTAGTACTGGTCCTTGTCATAATGTGCATTCATGTTCATAATGAGATTCAGACAGGCAGTGATGGACACACACAGGAAGCAATCACCACACAGAATACAGAACAACCAATCACCAGGCAGGACACTACAGGGTACATTACCAATATAAAATACACGAGGCAGGAAGGCTCGGCCTCTTCGTACTGGTGATAGCTGTAGCAGCAGTCAGGGTGCAATGTACAGTCAGCACCCACTACACATGGCACAGAGCAAGTCTGGGCAAGCCAGACCAAGGCTAGCAAGCTTAGCTTAATAGAGTGTCGACTCACAGCGAACTATGTACATTACTCGGCAAGTTCAATAAAGCAGTGTTGAACCATCTACAGCGTTGGAAGCCTGTTTTCAAGTGATACTGCATCGAGTTGCAGTCCGTATTAATCCAACATAGATAACACATCATGGTACCAGGAAACTATTAACTCTAACGGAGGTACCTCGAGTAAATCTGAAATGACCAGAAAGCAAGAAGCAAACAGCCAGCGGTATGGAAAAGATCCAGGCCCCTCCGTAGCTCCGGATCTCCGGCAACCTCGGCGCCAAGTGGAGGGTCTTCAGACAGGAGTTCCTCCTACACGTCACGGCATCTGACCTTGAGGAAGCATCAGATGCCAGGAAAATCACGCTGCTCCTATCGACGGCGGGGGATCACGCCATCCACATCTTTAACTCGCTCACGTTTGCCCAAGGAGAAGATAAAGCAAAGTTCCAGGCCATTTTGCAAAAAATTCGACAGCCACTGTGAAGTCGAGGTGAATGAGAGCTTTGAACGGTACATCTTCCAACAGAGGCTTCAGAGTAAGGACAAACCTTTTCACTCCTTTTTGACCCACCTCCGCATCTTAGCGCAGTCATGTAACTATGACCCGACTGCTGACTCCATGATCCGGGATCAGATCGTTTTCGGGGTCCATTGCGACTCCCTGTGGGAGCAGCTCCTTAAAATCAAACGTACGACCCTCCCGATCGCCATCGAAACGTGCGTTGCCCATGAACATGCCAGAAATCGCTGCTCCCACATCAAGGCAGCAGAAACGGCAAAACTAGCCTCCCACGAGACAGAAGCTGTACAGGCCATTGCTAGGCTGCAGAGCCTGAACATTGAAGAGAGTGGCCATTTTGCGGGCTTCAGTGGCCGTTTCGCAGGCTTTCCACGGGCGCACCGCGACTGGGAGGACAATGCGGCCAAAAACCTACTGCGCATGTGCGAATGTCGGCTGACCGCACTGCGCAGGCGTGAAGGCGCACGGAACGCATTGACGTCAGTGTCATGACGTGCCGAAATTGTGGCTCCGCCCACTTAAAGCGGCAATGCCCAGCCAAAGGAAGGCGATGTCTACAATGTGGAAAGCCTGGGCATTATGCGGCCTTATGCAGGTCCGCTCCACCAGTCAAACGCCAACGATCCCAACAGCAACGCAGACCTGTCTACTGCATACTGCAAGGCATGCAGGATTCCAATCCTGAAAGCCCAACGGACCCAAATGATGACTGCCTCGAGTCTCCATATCAGATGGGCATTATCACCACACGTGAGAATGTCACCTCCACTAATGCAAAGTGCCTCTCAATCCTAAGTGTGGATTCTGGTGGCGAATGGCACGCTGTTGTTAAAGTGAATCAGTGCAGAATCCAATTCAAACTGGACACTGGTGCTTCTGCAAACCTCATATCCCGGGCAGACCTCGACAGCATCCGAGACCAACCCAAAATTCTTCCGCCAGCCTGCCAGCTCCTTGACTACAATGGCAATGTCATAGCTGCCAGTGGATCGTGTCATCTAGTTGTATCCCACAAGGCAATCACGGCGACGATAAGATTCAAGATTGTCAGGCCTGACAAGGCATCCCTGCTCTGTGCCCGTGCATGTAAACTCGGTAGCACGGTAGCATAGTGGTTAGCACAAATGCTTCACAGCTCCAGGGTCCCAGGTTCGATTCCCAGCTTGGGTCGCTGTCCGTGCGGAGTCTGCACGTTCTCCGTGGGTTTTCTCCGAGTGCTCCGGTTTCCTCCCAAAGTCCAAAGATGTGCGGGTTAGGTGGATTGGCCATGCTAAATTGCCCTTAGTGTTCAAAATTGCCCTTAGTGTTGGGTGAGGTTACTGGGTTATGGGGATAGGGTGGAGATGTGGGCCTGGATAGGGTGCTCTTTCCAAGAGCCGGTGCAGACTCGATGGGCCGAATGGCCTCCTTCTGTACTGTAAATTCTATATATCTTAATCTGGTACAGCGAATCCATGCCATGTCCTCGGCACCTCCGATTGCCTCATCTCATGTGAATCTACAGGCTGACATAGACGACATCCTCACGCAATATCCCCATGTGTTCGATGGGATTGGCACGCTCCCATGTCGCTACAAAATACTACTCAAGCCGGATGCCTCCCCAGTCATTCGTGCACCACGCCGGGTGCCAGCTCCTCTAAAGGATCGTTTAAAAATGCAGCTGCAAGAGCTCCAAAGCCAGGGCATCATATCAAGGGTCACGGAACCAACAGACTGGGTCAGCTCCATGGTCTGCGTGAAGAAGCCCTCAGGTGAAATACGAATCTGTATCGATCCCAAAGACCTCAATCGCAACATCATGAGGGAGCACTACCCGATCCCGAAGCGGGAAGAATTAACCTCTGAGATGGCACACGCTAAATTCTTTACCAAGTTGGACGCCTCACGTGGATTCTGGCAGATACAACTGGACGACTCCAGCAGGAAGCTCTGCATATTTAACAATCCGTTCGGCAGGTACTGTTACAACCGCTGCCTTTCGGTATCATTTCAGCCTCCGAAGTCTTTCACCGCATAATGGAACAAATGATGGAGGGCATCGAGGGTGTGCGAGTCTATGTGGATGACGTGATAATCTGGTCCACGACCCCGAGGAGCACATAGATCGGCTCAAATAGGTCTTTAAAAGGGTCCACGAGAATGGCCTCAAGCTAAACAGGGCCAAAAGCTCATTTGGTCTGTCTTCAATCAAATTTCTGGATGACCAAATATCCCAGCAGGGTGTGAAACCTGATTCCGACAAAGTAATGTCAATCAATGCCATGAAGACCCCAGTGGACAAAAAGGCAGTACTACGCTCCCTGGGGATGGTGAATTTTCTGGAAAAATTCATTCCTAACATGGCACCCCACACCATAGCCCTCCGGGATCTAGTAAAAAAGACCACAGTATTCCGGTGGACACCAACACATCAAGCGGAGTGGATGGCAAAGCTCACCACGGCCCCAGTCCTGGCGTTCTTTGACCCGACCAAGGAAACAAAAATATCCACAGACGCAAGCCAGGACGGCATTGGTGCGGTGCTCCTCCAGAAAGATGACTCCTCGTCCTGGGCTCCGGTGGCATACGCATCCAGGGCCATGACTCCGATCGAGCAAAGGTACGCACAGATTGAGAAGGAGTGCCTGGGTCTCCTAACAGGAATCGTTAAATTCCACGATTACGCCAAAGTTCATGGTGGAAACAGACCACAGACACTTAGTCCACATCATCCAGAAGGATTTAAATGACATGACCCCCCGGCTACAGCGCATTCTTCTGCGACTCCGCCGATATGATTACAACCTCGTCTACACACCGGGCAAGGAGCTGATAATCGCGGATGCCCTATCCAGATCCATCACCACGCCCTGCGAACATGTAGACTTTATTCGCCAAATTGAGGCACAGGTGCAGATGTGTGCCAGCAACTTCCCGGCCACTGATGAACGTGTCGTCCAGATATGAGCAGAAACTGCCAAAGACCCTGTGCTGCAAAGGGTAATGCACCACCTCGCAAACGGGTGGCGCAAGGTGCAATGCCCCCAGTTTTTTAATGTCAATGATGATTTGACAGTTGTTGAAGGGATCATTCTGAAACTGGATTGAATTGTTATCCCCCACAGCATGCAGGCCATGGTGCTCAAGCAGATCCATGAGGGTCACCTTGGAGTCGAGAAATGCCGACGCAGAGCTCGAAAGGCAGTTTGCTGGCCTGGGATCAGCCAGGACATATCCAACATGGTCCTCAATTGCACCACATGCCAGAGATTCCAACCACTTCAGCTCAAGGAGACGCTCCAACAACATGAGCTCGTGACTTCTCCTTGGTCCAAGGTGGGAATAGACCTCATTCACGCAAATGGGCGTGACTATGTACTTCTGATCGATTACTTTTCGAACTACCCAGAAGTTGTGAGGCTGGCGGACCTCACGTCAAAATCAGTCATCAAGGCCTGCAAGGAGACGTTTGCCAGGCACGTTATACCACTCACAGTGATGAGAGACAATGGTCCATGTTTCCACAGTCAAGAGTGGTCCAACTTTGCACAATCCTACCACTTCAAACATGTGACATCCAGTCCCCATTACCCGCAGTCAAACGGGAAGGCCGAGAAAGTGGTCCACATTGTCAAGCAGCTGCTTTGCAAGGCTGCAGACTCTGCATCTGATTTTAACCTTGCACTGTTGGCATACAGGGCAATGCCTCTGTCGACTGGTCTGCCTCCGGCTCAACTACTCATGAATCGCAACCTGCGGACAACTGCTCCAGCCATCCACGTTCCAGACCTTGATCACCTCCCGGTGCTAAGAAAAGTGCAGCGACTCAGGGACCAGCAGAAGATCACGTATGATGCTCATACCACTGATTTGCCTGTGCTGGCTTCAGAAGATCTTGTTCGCATCAAGCTGCCTGAGGGAGGTTGGTCAGCCCCAGCTGTTGGTGTACGACAGGCTGCCCCCAGGTCTTTCGTTGTTCGCATGGCTGATGGCTCCATTCTCAGGCGCAACAGAAGGGCACTGCACAAAGTTGCCTGCCCACCACCACCTGACTACACCCCTCCGTATGTCGAGACGCCTCCTCCGGACATTTCAAACTACGAGCCCGCCAATCTAGCAGCAGTCCCTGTCATAATATCCACGCATGAATATAATGAAGTGCAGACAGGCAGTGATTGACACACAGGATGACCAGTAAGCACACAGCACAGTGCAGCCAATCACCAGACAGGACACCACCACTATAAAGCCAGAGGGCACTAGGTTTCCCGCTCTCTCTGGACTCAGCCACTGAGACAGTCAGAGTCCACGAGCTAGCACAGTGCAAACACCATGCGGTAGCTAGTAAGTCTGGTCAGGCTAGTACAAAGTCTCCAGTCAGTTCAGTATAGTGTCGACCCACAGTTAAATATGTATGTTAGTTCTATCGTTCAATAAAACTGTGTTGGATCTTCTACAGTGTTAGGGGTCTGTTTCTCGCATCGCTGCATCAAGTGCAGTCCACACCAAACCGAACTGCCTAACACATCATGCTACTACGGAGTGATACTGAAAATTGACGGACCTACCTCGAGTGAATCAGCATTGACCGGCAAGCAGCCATCCGGTGACATGGAAAACATCCAGCCTCCTCCGAAGCTCCACATCTCCGGCTACCTCGGCGCAAATTGGAAGCTCTTCAAGCAAAAGTTCCTCTGGTACATTGAGGCCTCCGACCTCGAAGCAGCATCGGATGTCAGGAAGATCACGCTATTTCTCTCCACCGCGGGGGACCACGCTATCCACATCTACAACTCCCTCATGTTCGCTGACGTCGAAGACAAAACAAAATTCAAAACAGTCCTTCTGAAGTTTGACAGCCACTGCGACATTGAGGTGAATGAGAGCATTGAATGGTACGTTTTCCAGCAGAGGCTTCAGGGTAAGGATGAACATTTTCAGTCCTTCGGCACTCATCTCCGCATCCTAATGCAGTCATGTAACTGTGACTCGACGGCTGATTCCATGATCCGGGATCAGATCGTTTTCGGGGTCCACTCCGACTCCCTTTGGCAGCAGCTTCTGAAAGTCAAACAGTTGACCCTCTCTGTCACGATCGAGACGTGCGTTGTCCATGAGCATGCTAAGAATCGTTACTCCCACATCAGGGTGGCAGAAACTGCAAAGCTGGCCTCCCCCGAGGTGGAACGGTTGCAGGCCATTGCACAAATGCAGGGCCTGAGCATCGAGGAGGGTGGTCGTTTTGTGCGCTTTTCCCGGGTCCCTGTGCATGTGCGCCATGATCGAATGGACGGCGAGCTCGACAACTCGACTGCGCAGGTGCGGACGTGAATCGACCGCACTGCGCATGGCGCATGGAACGTACTGACGTCGGCGTCATGACGTGTCCGAATTGTGGCTCCACCTATTTAAAGTGGCAATGTCCGGCAAAAGGACGCCGGTGTCTACAGTGTGGCAAGCTTGGCCACTACGCAGCCCTTTGCAGATCTGCTCCCCCGCTCAGCAGCCAGCGATCCCAGCTGTGGCGCAGAAGTGTCCGCTCAATACAACAAGACGTGCCAGATTACGACCCTGATGCTGAGTGCCTCAAGTCCCCATACCTGGTGGGCATCATAACTACACATGCACTGCCTTCCACCACACCTATGCAACGCCTCTCGATCATCAGTTTGGATCCCGACGACGGGTGACCTGCTGTCCTCACAGTGAACAGGCTCGCATCAGGTTCAAACTGGACACCGGCGCATCGGCGAACCTCATCTCGAAATCCGACCTCGACACCATCCGCGCCAAACCAAGCATTCTTCCACCAGCCTGCCAGCTCCTTGACTACAATAGCAATGCCATAGCTGCCAGTGGCTCGTGTCAACTGCGGGTATCCAATAAGGCGATCAAGGCGATGCTGCAGTTTGTAATTGTCGGGCCTGACAGAGCATCTCTGCTCGGTGCTCGTGCCTGCAAGCTCCTGAACCTTGTTCAACGCGTCCACACCATGTCATCATCACCGGCGACGGCCTTGCCTGATGGAAACTTACAAGCCAACATAGATGACATCATCACGCAGTACCACAGCGTGTTCGATGGAATGGGCACGCTCCCATATCGATACAAAATCCTGTTCAAGCCGAACGCCACCCCTGTAATTCATGCACCTCGCCGGGTGCCGGCGCCCCTCAAGGATCGTCTGAAGAAGCAATTACAGGACCTCCAAGACCAGGGCATCATATCAAAGGTTACAGAGCCCACAGACTGGGTCAGCTCCATGGTCTGCATCAAGAAGCCATCAGGGGAGCTTCGCATTTGCATTGACCCTAAGGATCTAAACCGCAACATCATGAGGGAGCATTACCCGATACCAAAACGAGAAGAGTTGACCAGTGAGATGGCTCATGCCAAATTCTTTACTAAGCCTGACGCCTCCAAGGGTTTTTGGCAAATACAACTGGATGCATCCAGTCTCAAGTTGTGCACATTCAACACCCAGTTTCGTCGTTACTGCAACAACCGGATGCCTTTTGGCATCATATCTGCCTCCGAAGTATATCATCGCATCATGGAACAGATGATGGAGGGCATCGAGGGGGTGCGAGTTACGTTGGTGATGTCATTATCTGGTCCACAACGCCCCAGGAATACATCGCTCGCTTCAAGAAGGTATTCCAAAGAATCCATGAACATGGTCTTCAGCTCAACAGGGCCAAGTGCTCATTTGGTCAATCGGAGATCAAGTTCCTAGGTGACCACATCTCACAGCAGGGCGTACGGCCAGACGCCGACAAGATCTCGGCGATCAACGCCATGAAGACCCCAGAGGACAAAAAGGCGGTCCTCCGCTTTCTCGGAATTGTCAATTTCCTCCGGAAATTAATTGCCAATATGGCATCCCACACCACGGCCCTCCGCTATCTCGTCAAAAAGTCGACGGAATTCCAGCGGCTGCCCACGCATGAAGTGGAATGGCGTGAGCTGAAAGCGAAACTCACGACAGCCCCGGTCCTAGCATTCTTCGACCCAACCAAGGAAACCAAGATATCAACTGATGCAAGCCAGCACGGCATTGGGGCAGTGCTCCTTCAGCGGGACAACTCCGTGTCCTGGGCTCCAGTGGCGTAAGCCTCCAGGGCCATGACGCCCACTGAGCAATGGTACGCTCAGATTGAGAAGGATTGTCTGGGCCTCCTAACAGGGATAGTTAAGTTCCACGACTATGCTTATGGCCTGCCGAAATTCGTGGTAGAGACGGACCACAGGCCTCTAGTCCACATAATCCAGAAGGATTTAAACGACACGACACCTCGTTTACAGCGTATTCTTCTAAAGCTACGCCGCTACGACTTCAAACTGGTCTACACGCCAGGCAAAGAGCTGATCATTGCAGATGCCCTGTCCAGGTCCATTACCACACCGCATGAACAAAGTGACTTCATCTGCCACATAGAAGCCCAAGTGCAGTTGTGTGCCTCGAACCTTCTGGCCTCCGACGAACGGGTGGTCCAAATTCGTGAGGAGACAGCCAAGGATCCTCTGCTGCAGCACGTGATGCAGCACCTCAGCAATGGCTGGCAGAAGGGACAATGTCCCCAGTTCTATAACGTAAAAGACTACCTGACGGTGGTGGAGGGAATCCTTCTGAAACTCGACAGAATCGTAATTCCTGAGAGTATGCGTGCTATGGTGCTGGGCCAACTCCATGAGGGTCACCTTAGGGTCGAGAAATGCCGACGCCGAGTTCAGGAGGCGATCTATTGGCCGGGCATCAGCCAGGACATTGCCAACACAGTTCTCAATTGCCCTACCTGTCAGAAGTTTCAGCCAGCTCAACCCAAAGAAACGTTGCAGCAGCACGTAATTGTGACCTCTCCGTGGTCCAAAGTCGGTGTAGACCTTTTCCATGCCAAGGGGCGTGACTACGTACTCCTAGTCGACTACTTCTCCAGTTACCCAGAAGTAGTGAAACTGTCCGACCTCACGTCGAAGGCGGTAATCAAAGCCTGCAAAGAAACGTCGGCAGACATGGGATACCGCTCACGGTAATGAGCGACAACGGTCCTTGCTTTACAGCCAGGAATGGTCTGACTTCGCACAGTCTCACAACTTCCGTCACGTTACCTCCAGTCCCCACTACCCGCAGTCAAACGGGAAGGCCGAAAAAGGGGTCCACATTGTAAAGCGGCTGCTGTGCAAAGCTTTTAACCTGGCAATGCTGGCATACAGGGCGACCCCACTGTCCACTGGATTGTCTCCACCACAGATGCTCATGAATCGCACTCTGAGGACCACAGTTCCAGCCATCCACGTTCCCGACCTTGACCACCTCACGGTCCTACAGAAAATGCAGCAGTCACGGGCCCAACAGAAAGCCACGTATGATGCCCATGCCACGGATCTGCCCGAGCTGGCCCCAACTGATCATGTTCGTGTCCAGTTGCCTGAGGGCGGCTGGTCAGCCACAGCTGTTGTGCTCAAACAAGTGGCCCCAAGATCATTCCTTGTCCGCATGGCTGATGGCTTCCTGCTACGGCGCAACAGACGGGCACTGTGAAGAGTTCCAGGCCCGCTACCTGACTGGGGTGTCCCGCGCCTACCGTGCCTCCTCCAGACGTACCCTACCACGAGGCCACCGATCTATCAGCAATCCTGCCGGTCCACGCGCCCACCGCGATGCCAGTGATCCCGCCTCTCCAAGCGCAGGCAGCTCCGAATCCGCCTCTGCGGCGATCAACAAGAATTCATCGCCCACCACAAAGACTAAATCTATAGACTGAGCTTTTGTACATTTTTGTGACTTCACCAATTGGACCTCTGTTAATATCATTTTGTTTGCCATGTACCTGCACTATCACAACCTTCCTATGTATATACGTTCATTTAGACATCTTTCTGTACATAGTCAGCATATATATATATATATATATTTATAAGCACTTACACCTTAGTATTTATTTTTTTTAAAAAGGGGAGATGTCATAATATTCACGCATGAGTATAATGAAGTGCAGACAGGCAGTGATTGACACACAGGATGACCAGTAAGCACACAGCACAGTGCAGACAATCACCAGACAGGGCACCACCACTATAAAGCCAGAGGGCCCTAGGTTTCCCGCTCTCTCTGGACCCAGCCACTGAGACAGTCAGAGTCCACGAGCTAGCACAGTGCAAATACCTTGCAGTAGCTAGTAAGTCTGGTCAGGCTAGTACAAGGTCTCCAGTCAGTTCAGTATAGTGTCGACTCACAGTTAAATATGTATGTTAGTTCTATTGTTCAATAAAACTGTGTTGGATCTTCTCCAGTGTTAGAGGTCTGTTTCTCGCATCGCTGCATCAAGTGCAGTCCACACCGAACTGACCTGCCTAACGCATCAGTCCCCCCCCCCGCCACCTCTGAGGCGGTCGACACGAATCCGCCGTCCACCACAAAGACTGGACTTATAGACTTTAACTGTGTAAATTTTGTTCACCTTTTTCTGGATATGCATGATAGACACTGTTGCTTTCTTTGGTTGGCTCTTAATTTGGCTCTGTTTAATTATGTTTGCTCAAGAGTCGCCAGGTATCTTTCGACACCGCCACAGGGTTCAGAACCGAATACTGATCAATGACTCCATACACCAGTTAGTAAGTTCAAAAGCAATGTCCATTTATTTACACACAGTCAAATCTACTCATGCATAAGCTCTACAAACTAAACTACCACTATTACTAAAGCCTATACCTAAAGCCTATACTTAGCTTCGGGTGCCCACTCAGTCAGAGGAACAATGGCCGTTGCTCGATTCTGAGGCTGCTGGGTTGAGCTGTTTACAGGGTAGCAACTAGGAGCGTCTATCTCATAGCGTGCGATGACTTGGAACTTACTTGGTCTGATGCAGCTGCTAGGCTGGTCTCTCTTCGATGAGAGCCAAAGCCAAAGAAGGAAGATTCTCCCTTGGGGAATATCTTTTGTACTAAAAATGGCTTTGCGCGCTTTTGGGCGGGCCTTGAACTTGGCCTCAACTAATTGGGTCTTTCCCAATCAGTCGTATCGACCTTTCTCCAATAGAAGGGTGGTTCCCTGATCGCTGGGCGTGTCCTGCTGACTGTTAGTCTGCTTTGTCTTAGCTTCTTCTGGCGCCGGGGAGTCTGCCTTAACACTGTGTATCTAAATGTTTCCCTTTTGTCCCCGGAGATGGCTCATTAGTATGTAGATTGTTTGGTAGTTTCTGTCCTGTCTGAGCGTTTAAGGTTCTAATCAACAGACAGAGCTTGCACCTGCTTGTTTCTTAGCATTGTCCAATTTTCCCTGCATTCTTTGCAAGTGTCCATTTTGTAATCGGGTCGTGGCCATCCCAGATGGCTACAACACCTTCCCATGTATATATGTTCACTCACTCACCATTTTGCATAGTCACACATGTAAATACAAGCACACAGCAACAAGCATCCAAACTTTATTTAAAAAGGGGAGATGTCATAATATGCACTCATATTCATAATGAGATTCAGACAGGCAGTGATGGACACACACAGGAACCAATCACCACACAGAATACAGAACAACCAATCACCAGGCAGGACACTACAGGGTACATTACCAGTATTAAACACACGAGGCAGGAAGGCTCGGCCTCTTCGGACTAGTGATAGCTGTAGCAGCAGTCAGGGTGCAATGTACAGTCAGCACCCACTACACATGGCACAGAGCAAGTCTGGGCAAGCCAGATCAAGGTTAGCAAGCTTAGCTTAATAGTGTGTCAACTCAGTGAACTATGTACATTACTCGGCAAGTTTAATAAAGCAGTGTTGAACCATCTACAGCGTTGCAAGCCTGTTTTCAAGTGATACTGCATCGAGTTGCAGTCCGTGTTAATCCAACATAGATAACACATCAGTCCTCACAAGTGGATACCATTCATGATGGCCTCTCGGCATCTCAGGTCATTGGAGCACCCCGGGTGGTTAGGGACAGGACAGTGCAGTGCTCTGGCACTCCGCCTGGTATATGGGCACCCAGCCACTGCCTCCCCAGCAGCACTGCTGAGCACAAGAGCTGCTGACCATAGGCAAGACCTCTGACCCCAGGGACTTGATTTGGTGGGAAGACCCACCACCGGCCTCGTGACTGCCTGACTGGCTTGCGGTTCGGCTACCTTCCCGAACAGAGGCAGGTCCAGACCCCTGACATCTCAACAAGTCTCTGCCGCCCTCTGTCTATACATGAAAGTTTTGAGTCATTCTTTGTTGCAGCTCCCCGGGTACAGATTATTCAGTGATTACTGCTGTCATCTGTAGGACGTCCCAAGGATAACAAATTATCACAAATACCTATTCAGTAATTCACATGAAAGTATGCTATTTGAGGACCAATTTTCACACTGCTCTAATTTTCCAGCTAAATAACCTTTTTTCAGATTTCAAATATTTTTCTATTATTTTCTGAATTTGAGAAAACAGTGCTCAGTGAGCTGAATCCTATCATTATTTTAAAATAAGAAAGACTTGCATTTATATAGCGCTTTTCATGATCAACGTGATCACTTTACAGCTAATGCTGCAATTTGAAGTGTAGTTACAACCATAGAAGTATAGAAAAGTTACAACACAGAGATAGGCCATTCAGCCCATAGTGTCTGTGCCGGCCAAAAAAAGAGGAAATAAAACTTAGCCGCTCGTCTTAATCCTACTTTCCAACATCTGAGCTGTAGCCTTGCCAGTTACAGCACTTCATGTATAGACCCAGGTACATAGGATCATAGAATCTGCAGTGTAGAAGGAGGCCACCCGGCCCATCGAGTCTACACCGGTCCTTGGAAAGAGCACCTTACTTAAACCCATGCCTCCACCCTATCCGTAACACAGTAACCCCAGCTAATCACTGGACACTGGGACACAAAGGGCAATTTGGCATGGTCAACCCACCTAACCAGCACGTCTTTGGACTGTGGGAGGAAACCGGAGCACCCTGAGGAAACCCACGCAGACACGGGAGAAAGTGCAAACTCCACACAGACAGTCACCCGAGGCTGGAATTGAACCCGGGACCTTGGAACACTGAGGCAGCAGTGCTAACCACTGTGCCACCGTGCCGCCTGTACTTGAACTGCTGCAGTTCAATTCGGCAGTTTTTTCTTATTTATTTTATTTGAACTGCTGCAACCATGTGGTGTAAGTACACCCACAGTGCTGTTAGGGAGGGAGTTCCAGGACTTTGATCCAGCCACAGTGTAGGAGGGGTAATATATTTCCAAGTCAGCATGGTGAGTGACTTGGAGGGGAAATTCCAGGTGGTGTTCCCAGGTGTCTGTTGCTCTTGTCCTTCTAGATGCTAGTGGTTATGGGTTTGGAAGGTGCTGCCTAAGAAGCCTTGATGAGTTCCTGCTGTGCATTTTTGCCGATGGTGCAGACTGCCATCACTGTATGTCGGTGGTGGAGGGAGTGAATGTTTATGGAAGGGATGCCAATCAAGCCGGCTGCTTTGGCGATGTCAATCTTCTTGTTGGAGCTGCACTCCTCCAGACAAGGGGAAAGTATTCCTTTACACTTCTTACTTGTGTCTTGGAGATTGTGGTCAGGCTTTGGGGAGTCATGAGTTACTTACTGCAGGATTCCTAGCCTCTGGCATGCTATTGTAGCCAGAGTATTTATATAGCTGGTTTACTTCAGTTTCTGGGCTATGGGAACTCCCAGGATGTTGATAGTTGAGTTAGCGATAATAATGCCATTGGATGTCAAGGGGTGATGGTTAGATTTTCTCTTGTTGGACATGGTCATCGCCTGCCACTTGTATGGCCCAAATGTCATTTGCCACTTGTCAGCTCAAGCCTAGATTTGCTGTATTTGGACACAGACTGCGGGCGTCATTCTCCGACCCCCCAGCAGGTCAGAGAATGGCCGTTGGCCGCCGTGAATCCCGCCCCCGCCGGTTGCCGAAGTCTCCGGTACCGGAGATTGGGCGGGGGCGGGAATCGGGCCGCGCCGGTTGGCGGGACCCCCCGCTCAATTCTCCGGCCCGGATGGGCCGAAGTCCCGCCGAGAAATTGCCTGTCCCGCTGGCGTAAATTAAAGTAGGTATTTACCGGCGGGACAAGGCGGCGTGGGCGGGCTCCGGGGTCCTGGGGGGGGCGCGGGGCGATCTGACCCCGGGGGGTGCCCCCACGGTGGCCTGGCCCGCGATCGGGGCCCACCGATCCGCGGGCGGGCCTGTGCCGTGGGGGCACTCTTTCCCTTCCGCCTCCGCAACGGCCTCCACCATGGCAGAGGCGGAAGAGACTCCCTCCACTGCGCATGTGCGGGAAACTTTCGGCGGCCGCTGACGCTCCCGCGCATGCGCGCCCGATATGTCATTTCCGCGCCAGCTGGCAGGGCAATAAATGCCGTTTCCGCCAGCTGGCGGGGCGGAAATCCCTCCGGTGCCGGCCTAGCCCCTCAATGTCGGGGCTCGGCCCCCAAAGATGCGGAGCATTCCGCACCTTTGGGGCGGCGCGATGCCCGTCTGATTGGCGCCGTTTTGGGCGCCAGTCGGCGGACATCGCGCCGTTGGGGGAGAATTTCGCCCTGCTTCAGTATCTGAGGAGACACAAATGGTGTTGAACATTGTGCAATCACCAGCAACCCATTCCCATTTCTGGCGTTATGATGAAGGGAAGGTCATTGATGAAGCAGCTGAAGATGGTTGGGCCTAGGACACTATCCTGAGGAACTTCTGCAGTGATGTCCTGGAATTGAGGTGACTGACCTCAAAGCACCATAACCCCCTTTGTACTAGGCATGAGTCCAACCTGGAGGGGTGGTTCCCCTGATTGCCATTAACCCTATTTTCGTTAGAGTTCCTGTACACAAAATTCCAGCTGTGCCATAATCAGCATTTGATACAGTTTCAGCATTACTTCTTTGCTTTTCCATTCAATACCTCGTCCAACAAAGGAAAACATTCCAAATGTTTTTTTTAACCACATTATCCACCTGTCCTGCCACCTTCAAGGACGTGCCATGGTCTCTGATTTCATTTATCCCGCTCACTATTTACCATTCACTGTGTATTCCTCAGCTTTGTTTGCCCTCCCCAAATATATTGCTTCATTACTGGAGTTACTGCTGTAATGTAGGAAATGTGGCAGTTAATTTGCGCTCAGCATACTCACACAAACAGCAATGTGAAAATGACCAGATTGTCTGTTTTTTTGAGGGATAACTATTGACTAGGACAGCAAAGCCCATTCCCTTTTTCTTTGTATTGTGATTTGGTATTGTAATAACCCCTATAGAGGGGATGGGATCAGGACCATACGGTTTCCCATGACCTCCCCAGAATATGAATGCCCCCTTTAAGGGGTCGGGGCTTCCCCTTAACAAGGAGAGCCCCAACCTGTATAAAAATCCCGACCTGGGTGCAGGTAGGGGAAGGAGACCCTTAGGGGAGTGGAGGAGTTTTGGAATTTTATTGCAATAAACCTTGTTAATTTCTACCCCTCCAATCGTGCCCAAAATGACACTTCTAGAAAGGTTTCCGTTAAATAGCATCCAAAATCTGACACAATCTGTGGCTATGTCAAAAGAAAATCCTGCAGGAAAATAATCCTTAACATTGAAAGAATTGTAGCAAAGAACAAAGAACAAAGAAACGTACAGCACAGGAACAGGCCCTTCGGCCCTCCAAGCCCGTGCCGACCATGCTTCCCGACTAAACTACAATCTTCTACACTTCCTGGGTCCGTATCCCTCTATTACCATCCTATTCATGTATTTGTCAAGATGCCCCTTAAATGTCACTATCGTCCCTGCTTCCACCACCTCCTCCGGTAGCGAGTTCCAGGCACCCACTACCCTCTGTGTAAAAAACTTGCCTCGCACATCTACTCTAAACCTTGCCCCTCTCACCTTAAACCTATGCCCCCTAGTAATTGACCCCTCTACCCTGGGGAAAAGCCTCTGACTATCCACTCTGTCTAAGCCTCTCATAATTTTGTAGACCTCTATCAGGTCGCCCCTCAACCTCCATCGTTCCAGTGAGAACAAACCGAGTTTATTCAACCGCTCCTCATAGCTAATGCCCTCCATACCAGGCAACATTCTGGTAAATCTCTTCACCCTCTCTAAAGCCTCCACATCCTTCTGGTAGTGTGGCGACCAGAATTGAACACTATACTCCAAGTGTGACCTAACTAAGGTGCTATACAGCTGCATTGAAGTATGTGGCAGAGGCCCCACCCAATCGAAGGAAGTGAAAAGCATTTTGAAATATTTTAGTTGCTCCTCTACAACTAGATGCTGTGTTGATTAATTCATGTTACGAACAATATTCTTTGACAGACATGCTGTTACTCTGCGCTGCACCCTTAGCCCTGTTTCTAAATTACAGTTCATCGTTGGGAGATAGTTACAAGATTCACCTCCATCCTTATGTATATTTTGTATCATGGTGCAAAAAGTATAACTCCAGTATATGTCACCCAATTAAATAGCCTAATTCCACTCTCCCCCCATATTTTTGATCCCCTCACCCCAGGTGCTATATCTAACTGCTTCTTGAAAACATACAATGTTTTGGCCTCAACTACTTTCTGAGGTAACAAATTTCTCAGGCTTACCACTCTCTGGGTGAAGAAATTTCTTCTCATCTCTGTCTTAAATGGTCTACCCCATATCCACAGACGGTGACCCCTGGTTCTGGGCACATCCATCATCGGGACCATCCTTCCTGAGTCTACCCTGTCTAGTCCAGTTAGAATTTTACATGTTTCTGGGAGGTCCCCTCTCATTCTTTTAAACTCCAGCGAATACAATCCCAACCGATTCAATCTCTCCTCACATGTCAGTCATGCCATCCCAGGAACCAGTCTGGTAAGCCTTCGCTGCACTCCCTCTAGAGCAAGAACATCCTTCCTCAGGTAAGGAGACCAAAATTGCACACAATATTCCAGGTGTGGCTTCATCAAGGCCCTGTATAATTGCAGCAAGACATCCTGGCTCCTGGACTCAAATCCTCTCACAACGAAGGCCAGCATACCATTTCTCCTCTTTACCGCCTGCTGTACCTGCATGCTTACCTTCAGTGACTGGTGTACGAGGAGACCCAGGTTTCATTGCACAGTCCCCTCTCCTAATTTATAGCCATTCAGATAACAGTCTACCTTCCTATTTTTGCTACCGAAGTGGGTAACCTCACATTTATCCAAATTATGCTGCATCTGCCATTCATTTGCCCACTCACTCAACTTGTCCAAATCACACTGACGGATCTCTGCATCCTCCTCACAGCTCACCCTTCCACACAACTTGGTGTCATATGCCAAGTTGGAGATATTACATTTGTTCCCTCATCTAAATCATCAATATATATTGTGAATTGCTGGGGTCCCAGCACCGATCCCTGCGGTACCTCACTCGTCACTGCTTGCCAATCTGAAAAATACCTGTTAATTTCTACTCTTTGTTTCCTGTCTGCCAACCAGTTTTCGATCCATCTCAATACACCACCCTTAATCCCATGCGCTTTAATATTATACGCTAATCACTTATGCGGGAATTTGTTAAAAGCCTTCTGAAAGTCCAAATATACCATATCCACTGCCCCCCCCCTTGATCAACTCTACTAGTTACATCTTTGAAGAATTCCAGTAGATTTGTCAAGCATGATTTTCCCTTCATAAACACATGCTGACTCTGTCCAATCCTGCCACAGTTCATTCAGTTTTAACAGTTCTCAAAGCATGATGGTAATTCAGTCAACCTATGGCTAAAAGATAGTAATGCATTATATGGCTTCTCCCTCAGAGAACCCTACCTACCTTATCATTTCCAGTAGCAGCAGACCAATTTTGGAAATGCTCATAGTGCCTATTACATAAATATTGTAAGCATAGATTTTGGGCCAGAAGTTTACGTTGTTTGGACCGGTTGGTGAAACTGCACGTAAAGATGTTGGGGGCTTGTCCTGACATCATCGCACATACGCGTAATATTTTGGTCCGATGGCGCGCAAATGAGTCGGAAGCATGTAGCGGGGAGGGGGAAGCAAAGGGGAGAAAAGGTAAGGAGATGAGAGATAAGATGGGGGGGGATATATATAAAAAGAAAGACAAGAAATAAATAAAATGTAAAAGACAGTTAAAATGAAATGGAATGAAAACAAAGAGGTCGAGGTGGGGTAGAGCTAATCATCCGAAGTTGTTGAATTCGATGTTGAGACCTGAAGGTTGTAGCGCTCAGATGATGAGATGAAATTCCTCCAGTTTGCGCTGAGCTTCACTGGAACATTGCAGCAGGCCAAGGACAGACATGTGGGCATGGGTGTTAAAATGGCAAACAACGGGAAGGTCAGGGCCTTGAATGCACACAGAGCGAAGGTACACGGCAAAGTGATGACCCGGTCTACGTTTGATCTCTCAGATATAGAGGAAACCACATTGGGAGCAGCGAATGCAATAGACCAAATCGAAAGAGGTGCAAGTGAAACGCTGCTTAATCTGGAATGAGTGTTTTGGGCCTGGTATGTTAAGCATGGAAGAGGTAAAGGGGCAGGTGTTATACCTTCTGCGATTGCATGGGAAGGTGCCATGGGTGATAGGAGAGGTGTTGGGTATGGTGGAGGAGTGGATTAGATTATCTCGAGGGAACGGTCTCTGCGGTCTCTGCACCTCGACCTCTTTGTTTTCATTGCATTTCATTTTAACTGTCTTTTACATTTTCTTTCTTTCTTGTCTTTCTTTATATATATATTTCCCTCCCTATCTTATCCTCCCCTCTCCTTACCTTTTCTCCCCTTTGCTCCCCCTACATCTGTCACAGTTTACCCTCTGATTTTAGTTTTGCTGCTGTTTGGCCTTTCACACCTTTTGTTCTCTCTGGGGACTGCCATTAGCACTCTTTCCCCTTGGTCTTTGTGGCTATGAAGAGGTATGTTCCAGAAACATATAAAAAGACAAAGCCAAAGATGCAAGACAATGCTTTGAATGCGAGCATTTGCCCGTAATTAAGTCTTTACAGATCCAGAGATAGGGGTAACCCCAGGTTAAAGAGGTGTGAATTGTCTCAAGCCAGGACAGTTGGTAGGATTTTGCAAGCCCATCATAGATTATCATAGAATTTACAGTGCAGAAGGAGGCCATTCGGCCCATCGAGTCTGCACCAACTCTTGGAATGAGCACCCTACCCAAGGTCAACACCTCCACCCTATCCCCATACCCCAGTAACTCCAACCAACACTAAGGGCAATTTTTGGCCCTAAGGGCAATTTATCATGGCCAATCCACCTAACCTGCACATCTTTGGACTGTGGGAGGAAACCGGAGCACCCGGAGGAAACCCACGCACACACGGGGAGGATGTGCAGACTCCGCACAGACAGTGACCCAAGCTGGAATCGAACCTGGGACACTGGAGCTGTGAAGCAATTGAGCTATCCACAATGCTACCGTGCTGGTGGAGGATGAATGTAATGCAACATGAATCCAAGGTCCCAGTTGAGGCCGTACTCATGTGTGCGGAGCATGGCTATAAGTTTCTGCTCGCCGATTTTGCGTTGTCGTGCGTCCTGATGGCCACCTTGGCGAACGCTTACCCAGAGATCAGAGGCTGAATGCCCTTGACTGCTGAGTGTCCCCCGACTGGAAGGGAACATTCCTACCTGGCGATTGCCGCGTGATGTCCATTCATCTGTTGTCGCAGTGTCTGCATGGTCTCACCAATGTACATGGCAATCTCTGCAAGACGTGCCAGATCATCGATATGGGTCCCACCATTACTCGTGAGAACACCACCCACCAGGTACGCGGTACATACTCGTGCGACTCTGCCAATGTTGTGTACCTCATACACTGCAGGACAGGATGTCCCAAAGCGTGGTACATTGGCGAGACCATGCAGATGCAAATTTATTTTTTTTCAATGATCAATCTCTTCTGAATCTCCCAGGGTGAGGATAGGGAAGGCATCAGGTGGGGGTTGGTAGTGGGTGGGGAGATGGTGGCATTGAGTGGGGAGCTTGGCTAGGTGTCAATTTGAGGTCTTGTGGGAGAAGGAAAGGATTAGGGTAAGGGGGACAGTTTTCAGAAGATTCACAGCTGGTATTTTGGTGATCCATTTTGATATATATTGGATAGGAGTCTGCTATGGCAAGGACATCCAACATACGGCCCACGGGCTAAATCCAGCTCACGTAAGGTTGCCATGGGGCTCGCCGAACATTTCTAAATTTAGATTAAATTTTTACATTAAAAAAGCATTGTCACAGTTTCTTTAGATTAACAAATGATGTGAATTGTGCAGTCCCAACATTTTTCTATACCCTTTTTAAATCCTTGTTTACTTCGGAAATACAATTGCTTTCATTAGATGCAGAGTTGGACTGAGGCTGAGGAGAGTTTAAGGGTGGCAAGGCAACTGCACAGTAAAACTAACCGTCTTTGGTGCCATTTTAGATATATTTTTTGTAAAACAATTTTGGTTTGGCCTGCCACTCCTTTCATAAGAAGAAATTTGGCCCTTTAGATCATTTGAGTTTGACACCCCTATGCTATGACATTAGTAATAAGCTGAGGCATACATTTTCCTACCTGTGTCTGTGCCAGTATTCCTCCTCATTCTCTCTCACCCCTTTACTCTCTTTTACTCATTATCTTGTTCCCTTTCACATTCTGTTTCATGTTTTCTATCTATTTTTCACTTTTTTGTTTCCCCTCTCTTTCCTGCCCTTCATCATTCCCACCCACTGATACTTCCTTGAACTGTCTTTTGCTTTCTCTTCTCTTGCAATGCACACATTGTCTCTCTTTTCTGCCTCTTGTTTCTGCCATCTCTCTTTTCTGCCTTTTTCTCACCCTGTAGTCCGACTACAGACTTCAGACTACAGAAGGGAGATAAATCACTTGGTTGCATGGTGTACCGAAACTAACCTCTCTCTAAATGTTGGAAAGACCAAGGAACTGGTCATCGACTTCAGGAAGCATAGCACGACACACACTCCCATCTGCATCAATGGCTCCGAAGTGGAGATAGTCGATAGCTTTAAGTTCCTGGGGGTCACAATCACCAACAGTCTGTCCTGGCCCACTCACGCTGATGCAACAGTCAAGAAAGCCCAACAACGTCTCTACTTCCTACGGAAGCTTAAAAAATTTGGCATGTCTGCATCGACTCTCACGAACTTCTACAGATGTATGATAGAGAGCATCCTATCCGGCTGCATCATAGCCTGGTATGGCAACTGCTCGGTCCAAGATCGCAAGAAATTGCAGAGTGTGGTGAACTCAGCCCAATGCATCACACAAGCTTGCCACCCCCACATTGATTCTGTATACACCTCCCGCTGCCTCAGGAAGGCAGGCAGCATTATCAGAGACCCCTCCCAACCAGGCATTGCCTTCTTCCAGACACTTCCATCAGGCAGAAGGTACAGATGTCTGAAGACTTGCACATCCAGACATAGGAACAGCTTCTTCCCCACAGTTACAAGACTCCTCAACGACTCCCCCTCGGACTGATCTGTTCCTTGTAAGAACACTATTCACGATGCCCTATGCTGCTCTTGCTCATGTATTTGCTTTGTTTGGCCCCTTGTTCCGCACTATAACCAATCACTGTTTGTCGATGTAACATTTGTCAATGTTCTCTGTGAATTATTCTTTTGTCTACTATGTGCGTACTGTGTACGTTCCCTCGGCCGCAGAAAAATACTTTTCACTGTACTTCGGTACATGTGACAATAAATCAAATCAAAGCAGATCAGAATCACCCCCAGTCTCATATTTTGTTCTCTCACTCATTCCCGCTGCCTTGTTTGCTGTTGCTCGTTATCTCCATTTTGCTCCTCTTGCTCTGATTCTCATTTTCTCTTTCTCATTCTTCCTTTCTCACTCTTTTGCACTCTCTTGTTCTTTTTTCTGTCAACGAGAAGTATTACCGCTGGTCACAATGGCTGCAGACAGGCTGAGATTTTGACAATGCAGTGGGGGTGCTGCTCTACTTTCCTTACCTGATGCGCCACAATCACACAGAGAGCGGAATTGAACGCCCTCCCCTGAGGCAAGTTTGAAGCAGTTAATCAGGCTAAAGTGTTTACGGTGGAGAGGCAACTGCCTTCCCGCCTCTGCCTGATTAAGTCCAGGGCAGGAGGCTCATGTATGGCCTTGCGACTCAATACCCATGAGGCCCTCAAGTAAGAAATTAATGCCCATTCATCAACCTCATCCAACCTCCACTGGTATTGAACTAGTGACAGGCAGCACAGTTGCCAGGCAGGGAGCCAAATAGAAAACCTGTCACGTTTGCTTAAGGGTTCCTGGGATGGAGGCACTCAGTACCTGATTAACGGACGTGGCATCAGGAAGCAAGAATGGAGGAGGACACTGAGAGCACCCCCCCCCCACCCCCCCACCCGCCCTTTCTTCTGACCCCTCTGTCCCTCAGCCAGAATCTGAATTGAGAAAAAGCATCAGTCTGCTGAGAGGGGCCTGGTCAAAGATCAAAATGAAGGATTCCATTGCCAGTAGTTACACAGAAAGTTCTGAAAATATGAATAAAATGGTCTATCAATGTGATTCACTCAGGCAAGTTTATTCAACAAAGTAGAGTGAAACGGAATAGAATCAGTGAACTTTAATCATAATTGCGACTCTATGACCATGTGCTGTGAAATAAAACAGCTTTGTGATTTGTATCTGACCTTGTCTTGCTAAGTGCCTTCCAAGAGATTGAAGACATACCAGTGTGGAAGACACACATATCCAGTTTAGGTCACAAAGGGGTATTATTGTTACACCCCAGATTACACCATCATGCAAGTATATCTATATGCAGTGTGAATCAACTCCCATAAAATCAGACACTCAGGTCATTCACGGAAGAAACTGTTACCACAAAACCTGTGATGGTATATACAGAAGATCTGCATTTGTAATGGGCACAAGTCTGGTATTTAGAGGTAGGTTAACCTGCTTTATATGGTTGGGACGAGGAATATTTGGGATAATAAAACATAACGTCAATCCCTGAACTGACTGCAACGCTAGAGACAATTTATTAAATACTGATTACATTGGTTGGATGGGTTAAGAATTAGCTTGCAACAGAAGATAGCGATAAGAAGCTGGGGAGTCATGATCCTGCACTAGTGACATTGACCTCCCCTGGGTGGCTCGGTAGCACAGTGGTTAGCACTGTTGCTTCACTCAGCGCCAGGGACCCGGGTTCGATTCCTGGCTTGATCTGCACGTTCTCCCCATGTCTGCGTGTGTTTCCTACAGTGCTCCGATTTCCACTCACGCGTCCCGAAAGACGTTCTTGTTAGGCGAATTGGACATTCTGAATTCTTCCTCTGTGTACCCAAACAGGCGCTGGAGTGTGGCAAGTAAGGGATTTTCACAGTAACTTCATTGCAGTGTTAATGTAAGCCTACTTGTGACAATAATGATAAATCAAAAATGATTGGTCTAGGGAAAAGTAACTACTGGAGTTCCAGATGTCAATGAGACTTGAAGTAAACCAACTTGTAAGGGCAGAGTTTGATTATCATTTTGAAGGAACATCAGAGCAATTAATGCCCCGAGTGACAACAAATCCAAACTACTGGTCTGCCGCTCAGAGTACATGCATGTTGGGGATTGCGAGAAAGTGAATATTGAATATTATTGTTCTGTCATTTGAAGAAGCATCCATGCTGAAAATGTGATAGGGTACACACTCTTTGGCAAAAACCAAAACAAAAAAGGATTAAGAAGCAATTATTGAACATAGTCTGAAAGTATCTGTGTAAGCTTGTTATTAATGAAGCAAATTGGTTACTGGGATGTGTCTAGAGATGACATTGGGTACACTAAATGGACACCAATATTGGAATATCGCCTGCTGTTTGTATTGTCTTTGCCATGAAGTGATATAAATGCATTAGAAAACCTTTACAAAGATTGCCCAACATGAATCCAGGTCATAGGGTGATTGATTGACTAAACCTATCTTCATTAGAGGAAAGACGACTGAGGGAGATACTGGTGCAATCTTTAGACATATTAAGGGTTTATGGGATCTTTGTGATTACATGATTTTCTTTTCAGAGCAGAAAAATTGATGTTCCCTCAGTAGCTCATGATTCAGCAGTTGTACAATCATAACCAATGGACCAGATCTAAGCTCTGCAGTCTTACCACATCTAGCAGCCAATGGTGCCTGGTGGTTAATGCATCTCACCCTCCTCCTTGTGGTTCCCATCATCACAGTTGCCAATCTTCAGCCAATTTGATTCACTCAACATGGTATCACAAAAGGGCTGAAGGCACTGATACTGAAAAGGCTATGGGTCCTGACAACATTCCACAATATTACTGAAGATTACTGAAAGACAGCGCGGTCGCATAGTGGTTAGCACTATGGCTTCACAGTGCCAGGGTCCCAGGTTCGATTCCCGGCTTGGGTCGCTGTCTGTGCAGAGTCTGCATGTTCTCCCCTTTTCTGCGTGGGTTTCCTCCGGGTCCTCCTGTTTCCTCCCACAAGTCCCGAAAGACGTGGTGTTAGGTAATTTGGACATTCTGAATTCTCCCTCTGTGTACCCAAACAGGCGCCGGAATGTGGCGACTAGGGGCTTTTCACAGTAACTTCAATGCAGTGTTAATGTAAGCCTACTTGTGACAATAAAGATTCTGAAAATTCTTATTTTAAAAAGACTTAGAAACATTGAAAAATAGAAAATAGGAGCAGGAGGAGGCCAATTGTCCCTTGGATCCTGCTCCACTGTTCATTATGATCATGGCTGATCATCAAGTTCAACAGTCTAATCCAACTTTCCCCCCAAATCCTTTGATCCCCTTCATCCCTAAACGCTAGATCTAATCGCTTCTTGAAAACATAAAATGTTTTGGACTCAGCTACTTTCTGTGGTAATGAATTCCACAGGCTCACCACTCTTTGGGTGAAGAAATTTCTCCTCATCTCTGTCCTAAATGGTCCACCCCGTATCCTCAGATTGTGACCCCTGATTCTGGACGCACCCACCATCAGAAACATCGTGCGGGATTCTCTCGAGAATCGCCGGGACGGACGTGAATCGCGCGAAGCCACCCCGACGCCGGTCTGCCGATTCTCCGGAGAGCGGAGAATCGGCGCCATTGGCGTGGTGCGGCGCTGTCAGGTCCTGCTCTACGCGGCCCCCCGGCAATTTTCCGCCCGGAATGGGCCAAGTGGCAGCGCAAAAAATCCGAGCCCCGCCGGCACCGTCCACATGTGGTCTTACCCGGCGGGACCTCGGTGTGCATACATCTGGGGGGGCGGCCATGTGGGGCGGGAGGGGGTCCCACCGAGGGGGTCCCACCCCGGGGGGGCCTCCCGCTGTGGCCTGGACCGCGATCGGGGCCTACCGATCGGCGGGCCCGCCTCACGAGCTGGGGGCCTCTTTTGTCCCACGCCGGCCCCTGTAGCCCAACGCCATGTTGCGTCAGGGCCGAATATGGTTGTGGTTGTTGAAAGTCAACCACCTCAGTCCCAGACATCACTGCAGGAGTTTCTCAGAGTATTATCCTCGACCCAACCAACTTTATCTCCTTCATCAATGATCTTCCCACCATCATAAGGTCAGAAGTGAGGATGTTTGCTAATTGCACAATTAATTTTCAGCACAGTTCGTGATTCTTCAGATACTAAATAGGTCTGTGTCCATATGTGGTAAGATCTGGACAAGAGTCAACTTGGGCTGATAAGTAGTAAGGAACGTTTGTGCCATACAAGTACCAGGCAATGACCATCTCCAGCAAAAGAGAATCCAATAATCTCTGCTTGATATTCAATGGCATTACCATCGCTGAATTCCCGCCATCACCATCTTGACCAGAAACTGAATTAGAACTACCATAGAAATACTGTGGCTACATGAAGAAGTCAGAGTCTAGGAATTCTGCAGTGAGTAATTTACCTCCTGACCCTAAAAACTTGTCAATATCTATAAGGCACAAGTCAGGAGTGTGATAGAATACTCTCCACTTGCTTGGATGAGTGCAGCTCCAACTGGTAGAAAAGGTGAAGTCACACAGGATCAGAGGTGAGGTGGTAAGATGCATACAGAACTGGCTTGGTCACAGAAGGCAAAGGGTAGCAGTAGAAGGGTGTTTTTCTGAATGGAAGGTTGTGACTAGTGGTGTTCCACAGGGATCTGTGCTTGGGCCTCTGTTGTTTGTGGTGTACATAAACGATTTGAAGGAAAATGTAGCCGGTCTGATTAGTAAGTTCGTGGATGACACCAAGGTTGGTGGAGTGGCAGATAGTGTTGAGGATTGTCAGAAGATACAGCAGGACATAGATATGTGAGAGACTTGAGCAGAGAAATGGCAAATGGATTTTAATCTGGACAAATGTAAAGTAATGCATTTTGGTAGGTCTAACATAGAGGGGAAATATACTGAAAATGGTAAAACTCTTAGAAATACAGAAAGTCAGGGAGATCTGGGCGTGCAGGTCCACAGATCTTTGAAGGTGGCAACACAAGTGGACAAGAAGTCAAGAAAGCATACGGAATGCTTGCCTTCATTGGACGGGGCATCGAGTATAAAAACTCGCAAGTCATGCTACTGTTGTATAGAACCTTGGTAAGGCCGCACTTGGAATACTGCGCACAATTCTGGTCGCCACACTACCAGAAGGATGTGGAGTCTTTGGAGAGGGTACAGAGGAGGTTTACCAGGATGTTGCCTGGTTTGGAGGGTGTTAGCTATGTGGAGGGGCTGAATAGACTCGGACTGTTTTCATAAGAAAGACAGAGGTTGAGGGATGCCTGATAGAGGTCTACAAGATTATGAGGGTCATGGATAGGGTAGATGGGCAGGCACTCTTTCCCGGGGGAAGGGTCAGTCATCAGGGGGCTTAGGTTTAAAGTCCATGGGGCAAAGTTTAGAGGAGATGTGCGAGGCAGATTTTTTACGCAGAGGGTGGTGAGTGCCTGGAACACGTTACCAGGGGAGGTTGTGGAAGCAAATACATTAACGGCGTTCAAAAGGTATCTTGACAAACACATGGATAGGATGGGTATGGAGACATACGGCACAAGAAGTGTTGAGGGTTTTGGCAAAGGTTGGTATCATCACCGGTACAGGCTTTGAGGGTCGACGGGCCTGTTCCAGTGCTGTATTGTTCTTTGTTCTAACACTCAAAAAGCTCAACACCATCCAGGCCAAAGCAGCCCATTTGTTTGGCAGTCCATTCACCACAGTTAACATTCACTTCCTCCACTACTGACACACAATTGCAGCAGTCCTAACATCGATAAAACCCATTGCAGCAACTTACCAAGGCACCTTCAATAACACCTTCTAAACCTGTGACCTCTATCACCTAGAAGTACAAGGGCAGCAGATGCATAGGAACACCACCACCGACAAGTAACCCTCCAAGTCACACACTATCCTGACTTGGAAATAAAGAACGGTTCCTTCACTGTCATTGTCAAAATCCTGGAACTACCTTCCTAATGGCACTGTGGGGATCCGACATTAGAGACTGCAGCAGTTCAAGAGGGTGACTCACCACCACCTTCTCAAGGGCAATTAGGAATGGGCAATAAATTCTGGCTTAGCCATCAATGCCCGCATCTCATGAAATTTTTTTTTTAATGAATCAAACATTGACTCTGACAGTCAATAGGAGCTGAATTGATAGTCGCTGAAAACAGGTGAAGATTCGTCATGTTCGATTAACTCATGCCCATTGTTTTGCAGCCAGAACACCAAATTTGTGTTGCTTACTCATTTTAATGATTCCAGCATCTAATCAGTGGTAATCTGATGCCTGAGCAGGAGGATAGTATTGTGAATTGGGAAAGAAAGGAGATATCCTACATTCACAGGGAGCTAAGAGGCCCTCCAGACACACATTCAAAAAGTAGTAGGAGCAGACAGATGTGGAATTCAATGCGAAGAGTCAAGTGCCAAGTACCTGAATACAACTCTGCAACAAGTTCAATGTCCTCATAGCAAATGGTCAAGGTCAGTGAATATGTCTTCAAACGGCAGATCCTCCCAGCTGCACACTCTGCTCAGTCAATCACATCCCTCCCACTCAACTACCAAATAATGTTTATCAACCAAGATTATCCTCGACATGTGTAAGCACCACTGCACCCTCACACTGTTAGCACTGCTGTAAGCCCAAAACTCACATATCACAGTTAGCACAGACTACCAGCTATTAATCACTGACAGACATGTCAGCCAAATACATTGCACAACATTCACTGACATGCTTTCTGCTCCCTTGTAGACCAAGGTGGTACACACCTGAAGGCAGCAGGAACTAATTGGAGAAGCCAACAATGGAAGTAACAGTTCTGATTCTTTTTGGGATGTACATTGCTGAGCCTGTGGCCAGTGCTGAGGCTGTGAAGAAAGGTTTGAACCATTTTGCCTACATGGTGGTCACAATGGAGCTTGGATAGGGTTTCACAGACAATCACATAATTTGGGGGCTGCAAGAGGATTGGTTCAATTGTGCTTCAAATTCAATTTGGAGAGGGGAATAGCAAGCAAAACCTCTAAAACGATGCTCAGTGGGGAGAGGATGATTTATTCATCTGAAAAAGGAGGTTTGGTTGATGCAAATTTTGCTCTTTCTGGGGATGGTTTCGGATCACCAGAATGACAGAGTGGGGAAAAGGGATATTTGCTGATCTGCATTGCATTCATTCACATTTCCACATTTACGACTTGAATGTTATGACGTGATCACAGCAGTGATTTATGTGAGAGCTCCGAACGTGCCATCTGCAACCCAATAACATATCTACAGCACTAGATACTTCAGTCAAAAGCTAGACTGGATCAATCTTGCGTTAGCTGCCAAGCAAATCTCCTTGTTCTACAGCCACCAATGAATGCCTCCTATCCACTGACATTGTCATACAAGTAATATTCACATCGCACAAGTGCCAGGAAATCACCATCTCCAACAAGTGAGAACCTAGCCATCGCTCCTTGACATTCAATGCCTTTACTGAATCCCACTCTATGAACACCTTAGGGGTTATCATTAACCAGAAACTGAACTGGACCAACCATATAAATACGATGGCTTCAAGAGCAGATCAGAGGCTGACAATTCTGTGACAAGTACCCCTCTTCTGGCTCCTCAAAGCCTGTCCACCATTTACAAGGCACAAAGCAAGAGAATGATGGAATACTATCCACTTGCCTGGATGAGTGCAGCTCCAACAACTCTCAAGATGTCTCAAATCATCCAAAACAAAGCCACCTGCTTGATTGGTATGTTGCCAATCGGCACTGGAGTAATGTTGCCAAATTAATAATGATGCTCTTTAGAGTCACCAGGTATCAAATGATACCACCACAAGGCTTTACCGGATATCGATCAAAGGACCACACAACCAGTTAGTCAGTTCAAGTTCAAGGATGGTTGATTTACACACAAGGATTACTTCGACATGCAACACAAAACACTACAAGTTAAATAACACCTAACAACTACAGTAACCTATACTTAACTTCAGGGCAACCGGCTCTATGCAGATGGACAAGGCCTTTGTCCGGATCTTGCGTGGCTGGGTGGAAGAAGTGGCTCTGTTTCTGCTGGGCTCAACCGTCTGGTAGCGACCGTTGGTCTTGAACTTGTCTGTCTGATGGGCCGAGTTCCCAACGGCGCAGGCCATGTGTGGTCCCAGCCGTCGGAAACCTGGGTGCTGGCTGCGGACAGTGTCCAGCGCCACCACACTCAGCCGAGATCCATGCCACTGGCCGGGGGGCGTCTGCTAGGACTGAGGGATGAAGTGGGGGTTGGCCAGATGGTGGGCTGTGGGGTCGGGTGGGTGGGTATGCGGCCCAGCATGACCGGCGCGACCGATGCGTGTGTGGGGGGTGTTGGTGTTCATGGCTGCAGCTTGTCAGTCCTGAGCATGTGCGACTTGGGACCCGGCGATTCTCCGACCGTTTTCCGCGCGTTCCGCGGGTGTTTCAAAAGCACCGGTGCTAGCCTCTCACCGGTACCAGAATCGGTGAGGGTTTCGCAGTGATTCTCCCATCGTGAAAGACCACAGATCCTCCGTTGGCACCAGCACTTAGTCTCAGGAATGGAGAATCCAGCCCCAGATCTTTCATGCTCGCATTTACAGTGATTCAGGATTGTGCTAGTGAGATTAATGCATTGGAGTTGCTCAGTTAAATTTGATGAGGCGATGGTGTGAAGATTAATGCTATTTTTATTGCTCATTTGTTTCTCCTCAGGGATGATATCTAGCCCAGGGGTTGATCGCTTTGTAACATCCCCCAGTGGCTATTGTAAAGTGTTGCAATGAGAGTTCAGATACACTGTCAGCATCATTTCAGAAACAGTCGCACAATGTTAGATGGAATCCTATTTTAGTCAAATATAAAAACGTTGCCATCCACACATACAATACCATTGGAATGTTATGGCTACTAACTTACTAATATTGTGAAATAGATGCAAAGATTATTCTGATCGAATATTGAAAACATTATAAAATTATTTCCTACTTACTAGCGTAATGAAACAAACTTGCCATATCCCAACAAGAAAAACGATGTATTAAATTTACATTAGGAGTAAGTCTGTAGTTAATTTTATTAAATGCATTCCAGTTTCAACTGCTCAAAGTAGCTGTGTTGGAATTAATACAATTTGCCTGCTGTAAGCAGTGGTCAGTTTGACCATAATAGGTTAAGTCTCCTTATTTTGAGATCAGTTTTAAGCTTCCTCATTTTGTTGCACTAACAGACTGAAGCTGGTTAAAATATTCTGCTGCATTTAGTTACACCTCTATTCCTGGCCAGAATGGAGATATCTGGGTAATTCCTCACCAATCATGCCTGGACACCACTCTGCTGTAAGTGACAGGGATTAATCTTATGTATATAATCTGTATGTAACCAGCTTCACTCTCTGCACTTTTCTGGAGAAATAATCAATTAGTATTATGTACCCATCCTTAGCTGTCAAATTTGGCCATGCGTTCTGTTTGCTGTCATTTGTAAAGATTCTTTCGAAGTAGATTCTGTTGACTGTTTGCTGCTCTGTACTGTTTAGAGAAAATTCTGCTGACTAAGTGAATAGACTTTGTTTGCTGTAAAATGTTCTGTTTGCAGGGCATCCTTCCATATATCTCACACTGGCTTGCAAAACCATTTGCCAACACAGTGCAATTCAATGGCTGATAGAGTTATGTCAGGATCATCCTGAACATTTTCTCAACAAGCTGAAATCAAATAATATTCAGGTCTCAAGGATCAAACGGCAACCTTTGGATTAATGGCTAGTTTCAATTGGGTGTTTCACCCTTCCTCTCCCTCTTCAGGGCTCCAACATGGGTCTTTGATGAATCCAATTACTGAGACAAAAAAACGTTTTAAATACACAGGATTAATTAATAGGTACTATTAAACAGCCAGAAATAGGCAGTTTGTTTAATGTGTTATAAGAACCTTTGCAGGCAACTTTTATATTATTAACAAATGGCGTAGCACTGTTTCCCATTATAGACCACTCCCCATTCTAAACATTGACAGCATAAGGGATGGAGACTTATTGAAAACTATGTCAAGTAGTGTTGATTCTGCAAGTTGAAGCCATAATCTGAATTGATTCAAACCTTGCTACTAACTGCCATTAACTGGGGACACTTTAGAAATGATTTTAATTTCCAATGTGGCTTGAAAATGGGCATAGACAGGATGTAACTGATCAGGAAACTGGAGATAAATTTGATCTGATCGTAGGGACAACAGAAATAGGAGCATACATCACTGAGCCCCTCAATTCTGCTCTACCATTCAACTAGGTTATGGCTGACCTTCTATCTCAATGCCATTTTCCCACAATATTCCCAGATCCCTTGATAATTTTAATACTTAGCAATCTCTCAATCTCTGTCTTGAATATGCTCAATGACCGAGGCTCAACAGTCCTCTGGAATAGAGAATTCCAAAGATTTGTCTTGTCTCAGTCTGAAATGATCCACCTCTTATCCTGAGATTGTGCCCCCTGGTTCTAGAACAGCAACAACCAGGGGAATAATCTTTCCTTCACCCACCCTGTCAAGCCCTGTAAGAACTTTGAACTGCCCTTGGTTTATTGCATTTTCAGACAGGTTGTGGGGCAGATGGTGGAAGCTCCCATCCAGAAGAAGAGGGACTTTGGACAAAGGCAGTTTTGTACTGTTTACAGCCCCTGTACCACCAGTTCTTGCTCTCACTCACAAGAGTTGAAGAAGTTGGACAATTATTTCAAATGGAACCTATCCAAAGGGCCGAGCAGATGATGGATTCTGGTAATAAGAAGCACTCAGCTTTACGAAAGTAGTCTGCCCATTTTTGCAAGCAGTCTAGCACTTTGCAGTACAGGTGTCCTTCTGGAGATCTACTATATTTGGCATACTTGAAGGAAGATTACTTGGATCCAGCCTTACTCTCTCTCCCCCAGAGAACTGTGGGTGCTCAATCAATTTGTGTTTTCATAACAGGCTGCACCAGGTACTCCTGCATTTAACAAAAGGACAATCCATGCAGAGACATCAGTTCAACAAGAAAGCAGTAATATTAGGACTAGCTCAAAGGATCACAACCCTAAATGTTTTTGCCACTGTCCCTCTCAGCAGTACAGGGAATGTCACGAATACTCACCAATCTGCAACACATACAAATACTAATCCACTATTTGGTACAGCAAATCCATTCTAGAATCTAGAATCCATTCTCCAGATAGATAAAGTTACCAAAGGCTAAGATGTCAGAGAAAGATGCTCCAATGTCCAGCCTCATTAATTGCAAAGGCAATTTTTACATCATTTGTGTAACTCCATTGTGTAACTGGAACATGCACAATTTCCCACACTCTTGGTAACTGCCATGGTCCCTTTATTTCACACAGCTTATCCCCCAACACATACTGTTCAGACCTGACACCTCTGATTTCCTACATCTGTACAAAATCTACATACAGCTGAACAAATATTCATACAAAATCTATGCTTCCACATCAAAGGTACCACATGAATTTTGAAGCAATCATTGTTGATGGGATCTGTAATACATCCTAACCATGGTGCTCAGCATTTTCAAGCTACTTGACGTACATTTGCTGTGGAGAGGGGGGTAGCTCCCTTCCTCTTAAGGAGAAAGACACATCGGGGAAATTGCTGGAGAGATCTAGTTGCCAGAATTTTTGCTAACAGCTGATTTTAATGAGTGCCTCAGATAATGCAACCCGTTGCATCCTCCACATCACCCTTGCTCCGACATTGCCTAACCTGCTACATTAACAGTCACAATGATTTGCATATCGCAGTTTACAGCCGAGAGCCTATCATTGTTTGCTTTGGATAAGATTCCCTCTGGCATGTCATCATCAGTAATTTTCAGAATCTGCTTTGTATTACACAGCAATAAAAATATTGTGTTGGTCTATGGAAATAATGACATGCTGTGGAGTATTGCTTACCATTAGCGCAGTTTAGCCTGTTTTTATAGTGGCTGTTCCTGTTATTGCTGGCATTTCTCTTCACTGATCACAAAGGACATCATGCAGCGACTGGAGCCGAATATATGCACTCGAGTTGGATTTCAGGATATCCGTTTTATTTATGTACGGCCAGAGAAAATAAGAAATGTTAATAAGATAAGAAACCAAGGGAATTGGTGAACTCGATGTTTAACTGGGTCTGATCATAGAACATGGAACATACAGTGCAGAAGGAGGCCATTCGGCCCATCGAGTCTGCACTGACCCACTTAAGCCCTCACTTCCACCCTATCCCCGTAACCCAATGACCCCTCATAATCTTTTTGGAGCCTAAGGGCAATTTAGCATGGCCAATCCACCTAACCTGCACGCCTTTGGACTGTGGGAGGAAAGCGGAGCACCCGGAGGAAACCCACGCAGACACGGGGAGAACGTGTAGACTCCGCATAGACAGTGACCCAGCGGGGAATTGAACCTGGGACCCTGGCGCTGTGAAGCCACAACGCTATCCACTTGTGCTACCGTGCTGCCCACGCACATCATCACTTTCCAGCTGAGGTCAAGCTCCCAAGTACTCAAACAACAGAAATTATGGACGCAATTCTCTGGAAAACTTTCTAAATGTGGGAGGGAGCGGGAATTGCTGCGAACTTCCCGGCGCTCGGCCGGCAATGCTATTCAACATTAATTGGTCCACTTAACGAGGCCTCACAAACTTCTCGTCACAAATGAAGGTGCGGCAGCTGATTCTCTGGGACCATGCTCATCAGCCCCCACTAACAAGGTCGAGCAGCACTTGCTCAGCCAACCCCAGCCAGTTCGCAATAATGGCGCTGAGGAGACCAGCCCCAAGTTTCGGGGATGCTGACCTGGGGAGGCTGCTCGATGCTGTGGAGGCCAGGAGGGATGTCCTGTTCCCCAAGTGTCCGGGAGGGTCAGCCATCGGGCAGCCAGTGCTGCCTGGGATGAGGTGGCGGCAGCTGTGAGCTCAGGGAGTATGACTAGGAGGACTGGCCTTCAGTGCCGTAAGAAGGTAAACAACCTACACTGGGCAGCACAAGAGAGTAGACACGAAGGCTCCCCACGGGAGCATCCATCCGCCAGCTCCCCATGCGACCCACAGCCCTTCCTCCACCCCCTTCCCCTTCAACCCCCCCACCCCCTCCTTCCACGCCACCCCCCCACCACTGTGAACCATGCGTGTGGGTAACGATACCCTCTCTGTGCCCCCTCAGAAGAAGCTCTCCCATAACCGTCAGGAGAGGGCCCAGACTGGCGGAAGGGTGCAGGACTTAAGAATCCTCACCTCCTTCGGGAAGCATGCCCTGGAGGTGACTGGGGTGACTGAGGACAGATCGGTCACCCACGTGGAGACTTCCAAACGCAGAGGTGAGGACCCACTGGGCTCCACCCGGAGGACCTGTCAAACATGAGTTGTTATTGCCTTACTGACTGACTGTCGTAAACATCACTGGTAACACACTACATGTATTATGGTACTGCCACTGTATTACAGGTACCACAGTAAATCCCAGCCTGCTGGCTCCTCCCAGCAGGCGACATATGAAACTGTATGCTACCCTGCGCTGCTCCCATTCTGGTTCCAGCTGCAGGAGGCTCAACATCTTGTGCAATAAAGCCTCAATAGTTTCACCATTTTTGTCTCGTGGTTATTGATGGTGCATCAATTTATTGCACAAGATTTTTAAAAGATGAACATCTTAATCAAGTCCACAGTTTTTCCCCTGACGGCTGAGGCCTGCCGGGCCTTCAACCACATCAAGGCGGACATTGCCAAAGCCACGATGCACGCAGTCGATGAGACCCTCCCCTTTCAGGTGGAGAGCGATGCATCGGATGCAGCTCTGGCCGCCACCCTCAACCAGGCGGGCAGACCCGTGGCATTCTTTTCCCGCACCCTCCATGCCTCCGTAATTCAGCACTCCTCTGTCAAAAAGGAGGCCCAAGCCATTGTGGAAGCTGTGCAACATTAGAGGCATTACCTGGCCAGCAGGAGATTCACTCTCCTCACTGACCAATGGTCGGTTGCCTTCATGTTTAACAATACGCAGCGGGGCAAGGTAAAAAATGACAAGATCTTGAGGTGGAGGATCAAGCTCTCCACCTACAACTATGAGATCTTGTATCGCCCGGGGAAGCTCAATGAGCCCCCAGATGCCCTATCCCATGGTACATGTGCCAGCGCACAAGTGGACCGACTCTGGGCCCTCCCCAATGACCTCTGCCACCCGGGGGTCACCCGGTTCTTCCATTTTATCAAGGCCCGCAACCTGCCCTACTCCATCTAGGAGGTCAGGACCGTGACCAGGGACTGCCAAGTCTGCGCAGAGTGCAAGTCACGCTTCTACCGGCCAGATAGAGCACACCTGGTAAAGGCTTCCCGTCCCTTTGAGCACCTCAGCATGGACTTCAAAGGGTCCCTCCCCTCCACCGACCGCAACGTGTACTTCCTCAATGTAATTGATGAGTACTCCCGTTTCCCTTTCGCCAGCCCATGTCCCGACATAACTTCTGCCACGGTCATCAAGGCCCTGCACAGCATCTTCACCCTGTTCGGTTTCCCCACTTATATCCACAGCGATCGGGAATCCTCCTTCATGAGTGATGAGCTGCGTCAGTTCCTGCTCAGCAAGGGCATCGCCTCGAGCAGGACAACCAGCTACAACCCCTGGGGAAACGGGCAGGTGGAGAGGGAGAACAGGACAGTCTGGAAGGCCGTCCAGCTGGCCCTTCGGTCTAGGAATCTCCCGGTCTCCCGCTGGCGGGAGGTCCTCCCTGACGCGCTCCACTCCATCCGGTCGCTGCTGTGCACCGTTACTAATGAGACCCCTCACGAACGTGTGTTTGCCTTCCCTAGGAAGTCCACCTCCGGGGTCTAGCTCCTAACATGGCTGACTGCTCCTGGACCCGTCCTCCTCCGGAAGCATGTGCGGAGCCATAAATCGGATCCCTTGGTTGAGAAAGTCCACCTCCTCCATGCGAACCCACTGTATGCCTACGTGGCAGACCCCGATGGGCGACACGACACAGTCTCCCTCCAGGACCTGGCACCCGCTGGGTCCCCACCCACAACCCCCGACCTGATACCACTTCTCCCCCTCTGGTTGCCTCATTCACCCCTGCACCGCCCACCCTCCCACCAGCGAACCACACCGCAGCCCCCATCCCAGCAGTATCCGTCCCCTCACTGGATCTGCTACAGGGTGACAAAGGTGAGGACAACATGCTCCCAGAGTCGCAGGTGACCACATCAGCGCCCACACCACCACCAGGACTGAGGCGATCGCAGCAGAGGCTCAAAGCCCCCGACAGACTCAATCTGTAATGTTGTTCTTCACCCCCGCCGGATTTTTTTTTTAAACAGGGGGTAAATGTGATAAACACCACTGGTAACACACTACATGTATTATGGTACTGCCACTGTATTACAGATACCACAGTAAATCCCAGCCTGCTGGCTCCTCCCAGCAGGCGATGAATAAATGTGTATGCTCTCCTGCGCTGCTCCCATTCTGGTTTCAGCTGAAGGAGGATCAACATCTTGTGCAATGAAGCCTCAATAGTTTCACCATTTTCGTCTTGCGGTTATTGATGGTGCATCAATGACCCATCCGTCTGACTGACCGCATGTCCGTGCTTCCGCAGATCCTCCAGCCGATGGCGCTGGCCCACCCCAGACGGTCTCTTCTGACTCAGAGGAGAACACCTCAGTTGCTCACATCCCACCCTCCACCAGCACAGATACACGCACCTCTATGGGAAATGTTAGTGGACAGGCTTCGGGGGCATAGTCTGATGAGCACCACACCGCTGTTGATGCACATCAGCTGGAGGGAGGAACCTCCAGACGAGACAGCAGTCGGAGAGCTGCTGGACCCAGGACCCAGCTGAGTCCCAGCCTGATGTTGAGCCCATGGTACAGAGTTACCCAGAGCTGATGGAGATGATAGGGAGCGGTCGGGGCATTCAGAGGGAGATGCCAACATCACTCCAGCAGACCCATAGCCGATTGGAGGAGTCTCAGAAGCAACGGGCGCAGGAGATGGCGCTGGCAATGAGTGACACCGACGTTGACATGGCTAGGGTGGTGACTGCTAGGGTGGCGACCACAATGGAGAGCCTAGTGCATGACGTTGGCACCATGAGTGAAGGTGTCCAAGGCGTTACGCAGTCGATGACGGCCATGGCTGAGGGTCTCGGCAGAATGTCTGAATCGCTGGGGGATGTCACCCAGTACCAGGCTGGTCTTGATGTTGTGCAGGACATGTCCTGTTCTCAGATGGGAATGGCCGAGGCACTGCAGAGCATGGCCTAGTCACTGAGGAGCAGCGCTGAGGGCGACGACACAATGGTGCAGATCATGGGGAATGGCCAGGGCTCCAGATGATGCAGGGGCATCCAGGCCTCGAACCAGCTGCTCCTCCATCCCAAGGTGAAACCCAGGGTCTTATGGGCACTAACCGGGAGGAGGGGGCGCTGAGTGCCAACCTGGACCCATCCATGGAGTGGCGGTGGTGGCCAGCAACAGGACAGTGCCGGCAACAAGTGAGCCAGGGCCATCCGGCCCCACAGCCCCCAGAGGACATCCGCCAGGGGCATTGAAGGCCACGGGACGAGGAAGGCAGCTGGCAGCCTCCACCTCAGATGCGCATTCTGGGGAAACACCTCGACTCAGTGGTAGAGCTAGGAGCGCCAAGCACATTGAGGATCACTGAGGGCACCAGGGGAGCGGGTGGGGAGAGTAGGTTGGTGTGGGGAGGGGGGGTGGGGGGGGGGCGGCACCATTGTGGGGTATTGTACAACACATTAAACACCTTTTTACACATTATGCTGTCTCTATCATTTCATTCCGCAATGCGGGCTGACCTCTGGACCCTTTGCCCTCCCTCCAGGCATACCCCACCCCCTCCCCGTGGTGCTCCGGCCATGGACATGTCCCTGGAGCTGGTTCCCATACCCTTAATGTGCGGATGTTGTGCGTGTGATGTTGCCTCACGCATTGTTCGAGCACAGTGTCCAGGCATCAAGGTGTGATTGTGATGCTAAGCAATGATTCCCACATGCTACATGGCCCGCCCACCCACGGGAATCTACTTGGCATGTGTGAAATGCTCACTTTTTTTTTGAAATATATTTTATTGAAATTTTTCATTCACAATTTTTTCCCCTTACACATCAAACATAAAGAAAGTTTAACAGTACAAGTAACATGATAACTACAATCTAATAAAGAGTAACTAACTAACATGGTAAACTAACCAATTAACATAAAATGAAACTTTCCCCTCCCCCCTCCTCCCTGGGTTGCTGCTGCTGGTCATCTATCTTCCCTCTATCGTTCCGCTAGGTAGTCGAGGAATGGTTGCCACCCTCTGGTGAACCCTTGAGCAGATCCTCTCAGTGCAAACTTAATCTGCTCCAGTTTTATGAACCCCGCCATATCGTTTATCCAGGCCTCCAGTCCGGGGGGTTTCGCTTCCTTCCACATGAGTAGAATCCTACGCCGGGTTACTAGGGACGCAAAGGCCACGACATCGGCCTCTTTCGCCTCCTGCACTCCCGGCTCATCCGCAACTCCAAATAAATCTAACCCCCAGCCTGGTTTGACCCGGAACTTCACCACCTTCGAATTCACTCCCGTCACTCCCCTCCAATTCCCCTCCAGTGCCGGGCACAACCAAAACATATGTGTGTGGTTTGCCGGGCTTCCGCCGCACCTCCCACACTTGTCCTCCACTCCGAAGAACCTGTTCAACCTTGCTCCCGTTATGTGTGCTCTATGTAGCACCTTAAATTGAATCAGGCTAAGCCTGGCACACGAGGAAGAGGAATTCACCCTGCTTAGGGCATCAGCCCACAGACCCTCCTCTATCTCCTCCCCGAGCTCTTCTTCCCACTTTCCTTTTAGTTCGCCCACCAGCTCCTCCCCCTCTTCTCTCATCTCTCGGTATATCTCTGACACCTTGCCCTCCCCGACCCACACCCCCGAGAGCATTCTATCCTGGATCCCCTGTGTCGGGAGCAATGGAAATTCCCTCCCCTGTTGTCTTGTGAACGCCCTCACCTGCATATACCTAAAGAAATTTCCCCGGGGCAGCTTATACTTTTCCTCCAACGCTCCCAAGCTCGCAAATGTCCCGTCTATAAATAAATCTCCCACCCTCCTAATTCCCAACTGGTGCCAGCTCTGGAATCCTCCATCCATCCTCCCTGGGGCAAACCTACGGTTGTTCCTAATTGGGGACCCCACCAGGGCTCCCAGCACACCTCTCTGTCGCCTCCATTGCCCCCAGATATTTAATGTTGCCGCCACCACTGGGTTTGTGGTAAATGTTTTTGGTGAGAACGGTAGTGGCGCCGTCACCAGCGCCTCTAGACTCGTCCCTTTACAGGACTTTCTCTCTAGTCTTTTCCACGCCGCTCCCTCTCCCTCTATCATCCATTTACGGATCATCGCCACATTGGCGGCCCAGTAGTAGTCGCCCAAATTCGGCAGCGCCAGTCCCCCTCTGTCTCTGCTACGTTGTAAGAACCCCCTCCTTACCCTCGGAACTTTCCCTGCCCACACGAAGCTCGTGATGCTCCTGTCTATTTTTTTTTAAAAGGCCTTAGTGATCAGTATAGGGAGACATTGGAATACAAATAGGAACCTTGGGAGGACCATCATCTTAATTGCCTGCACTCTGCCCGCCAGTGACAGCGGCTGCATGTCCCACCTCTTGAAGTCCTCTTCCATTTGCTCCACCAGTCGTGTCAGATTAAGTCTGTGCAAGGTTCCCCAGCTCCTGGCTATCTGAATCCCCAGGTATCGAAAGTTTCTTTCCACTTTCCTTAAAGGCAGGCCCTCTATCCCTCTACTCTGGTCCCCAGGGTGTATCACAAAAAGTTCACTCTTCCCCATGTTAAGCCTATATCCCGAGAAATCTCCGAACTCCCTCAATATCTGCATGACCTCTGTCATCCCCCCCACTGGGTCCATCACATACAACAGTAGGTCATCCGTGTAGAGTGACACTCGGTGTTCTTCTCCCCCTCTAATCACCCCTCTCCATTTTCTGGAGTCTTTCAGCGCCATGGCCAGTGGTTCAATTGCCAACGCGAACAGTAATGGAGACAGCGGGCATCCCTGTCTTGTTCCCCTGTATAGTCGGAAATACTCCGATCTTTGCCGACCCGTGACCACACTTGCCGTTGGGGCCCCATAGAGGAGTTTGACCCAGCTAACAAACCCGTCCCCGAACCAGAACCTCCTCAGCACCTCCCATAGATAATCCCACTCCACCCTGTCAAATGCCTTCTCTGCAGCCGCAACTATCTCTGCCTCCCCCTCTACTGGGGGCATCATTATCACCCCTATTAGCCGTCGCACGTTGACATTTAGTTGTCTCCCCTTTACGAATCCTGTCTGGTCTTCGTGCACCACTCCCGGGACACAGTCCTCTATCCTCGATGCCAGCACCTTTGCTAGCAATTTGGCGTCCACATTTAGTAGTGAAATAGGCCTATAGGACCCGCACTGCAGCGGGTCTTTATCCCGCTTCAAAATTAGCGATATCGTCGCCTCCGATATTGTCGGGGGTAGAGTCCCCCCTTCCCTGGCCTCGTTAAAAGTCCTCACCAACAGCGGGGCCAGCAAGTCCACATATGTTCTATAAAATTCCACCGGGAACCCATCTGGTCCCGGGGCCTTCCCTGCCTGCATGTTCCCCAGCCCCTTGGTAACCTCGTCCACCCCAATTGGTGCCCCCAGGCCTTCCACCTCCTGCTCCTCCACCCTCGGGAACCTTAATTGGTCCAAAAACTGCCGCATCTCCTCTTTTCCATCCGGGGGTTGGGACCTATAAAGTCTTTCGTAAAAGGTCTTAAACACCTCGTTTATCTTCCCTGCTTTCCGCACTGTAGCTCCCTTTTCGTCTGTAATTCCCCCAATCTCCCTCGCCGCTGTCCTCTTTCGCAGCTGATGGGCCAACAGGCGACTAGCCTTTTCCCCATATTCATATCTCATCCCCTGTGCCTTCCTCCACAGCACCTCTGCCCTCCTGGTGGTCAGAAGGTCGAACTCCGTCTGGAGTCATCGTCTCTCTCTGTACAGTCCCTCCTCCGGGGTCTCTGCATATTCTTTGTCCACCCTTAAGATCTCCCCCAGTAATCTTTCCCTTTCCTTGGCCTCTGTTCTCCCTTTGTGGGCCCTGATGGAGATCAGCTCTCCTCTGACCACCGTCTTTAGTGCTTCCCATACCACTCCCACTCGGACCTCCCCGTCGTCATTGGCCTCTAGGTATCTCTCGATACATCCCCGCACCCTTCCACAGACTCCCTCATCCGCCAACAATCCCACATCTAATCGCCAGAGTGCACGCTGCTCCCTCTCCTCTCCTAGTTCCAGGTCCACCCAATGTGGGGCATGATCCGAGATAGCTATGGCTGAATACTCAGTTTCTTCCACCCTCGAGATCAACGACCTTCCCAAAACAAAAAAATCTATCCGGGAGTACACCTTATGAACATGGGAGAAGAAGGAGAACTCCCTGGCCTTCGGTCTAACAAATCGCCATGGATCCACTCCCCCCATTTGGTCCATAAACCCCTTAAGCACCTTGGCCGCTGCCCGCCTTCTTCCGGTCTTAGATCTGGATCTATCTAACCCTGGGTCCAGCACGGTGTTGAAGTCTCCCCCCATTATCAAGTTTCCTACCTCCAGGTCCGGTATACGTCCCAGCATCCGCTTCATGAATCCCGCATCATCCCAATTCGGGGCATATACGTTAACCAACACGACCTCCATTCCCTCCAGCCTGCCACTCACCATCACATATCTGCCTCCACTATCTGCTACAATGCTCCTTGCTTCGAATGATACCTGTTTCCCCAACAGTATGGCCACACCTCTATTCTTTGCATCCAGCCCTGAATGGAACACCTGTCCCACCCATCCTTTCCTTAGCCTAACTTGGTCCGCCACCTTCAGGTGCGTCTCCTGGAGCATAGCCATGTCTGCCCTCGGTCCTTTCAAGTGCGCGAACACTCGGGCCCTTTTAATCGGTCCATTTAGGCCTCTCCCGTTCCACGTGATCAGCCGCACTGGGGGGCTACCTGCCCCCTTCCCGTGTCGACTAGCCATTGCCCTCTCTATGCCAGTCCCACGTCCCGATTCCGCGCTCCCACTCGTTCCCCAGGTGGCGCATTCCAGCCCCGACCACCCTTTCTTTAGCCAGTTCCTCTTTGATTTCTGCAGCAGTTATCCCCCCCCCCCCCCCCCCGCTGCTAGATCCCCATCTAGCGTGATTGCTCCCCCCATATTACTTCCGCAAGTCAGCTGACTTCAACTGACCCCGGCTTCTCCCGCTCACTCCTTGACCCCCCCCCCCCGTGTGGGGAACTCCCATCTACCTTGCGCCTATCTTCCCGCCATCACCTTTCTGGCGTGGGAACAAGGACAGTAGGCGCCATATTCTCTGTAGCTGTCCCGCCCCTTGTGGCGCAGCTCCCTCTCCCGCCCCACTCCCATTCTTCGTCCTCCGCCTATGTCTCTTCTTTCCCCCCACCGGCGCCCACATTTCTTAGTGTCCCCCCCCTTCCCAATTTACATCTCTATATACATCGACAGTGACATTTCCCTCTAATATCAGTCCCTCAGTTCGATCCAGTTTCTCGGCTTTAATAAAGGTCCATGCTTCTTCCGCCGTTTCGAAGTAGTGATGTCTCTCCTGGTACGTGACCCATAGACGCGCTGGCTGCAGCATCCCGAACTTCACCTTCTTCTTGTGTAACACCTCGTTGGCTCGATTAAAACTCGCCCTCCTTCTCGCCACCTCCGCACTCCAATCCTGGTACACCCGTACCACCGCATTCTCCCATCTACTACTCCGTACCTTTTTGGCCCATCTCCGAACCACTTCTCTATCATTAAAGCGGTGAAATCGCACGATTGTCGCCCTAGGTGGTTCTCCCGCCTTTGGTCTCCTCGCAGGGACCCGGTGAGCCCTCTCCACTTCTAAGGGGCCCGAAGGGGCCTCAGCTCCCATCAGCGAGCTTAACATCGTGCTCACGTAAGCCCCACAGTCCGCTCCTTCCACTCCCTCAGGGAGACCCAGGATCCGAAGGTTCTTCCTTCATGCTCTGTTTTCTCGGGCCTCAATCCTTTCAATGCACCTTTTGTGGAGCGCCTCATGCGTCTGTGTTTTGACCGCCAGGCCCAGGATCGCGTCTTCATTATCCGTCACCTTCTGCTCCACCACGCGGAGCTCTGTCTCCTGGGTCCTTTGTGCCTCCTTAAGCCCCTCAATTGCCTGTAGCATTGGGGTCAGCACCTCCTTCTTAAGTAGCTCCACACACCGTCTTAAGGATTCGTCTTGATCGGGCCCCCATGTCGCCTGGGCTTTCTCTGCCGCCATCTTGCTTCTTTTTTCCTCCTGTCCCTATCGTCGAGGATTCTTCGCGATGTAGCCGCCGCCGCCGATATTTTTCTCTTTCGTTGGGGGGGACTCCCTATTAACTCACCCCACACCGGGTTTCGTCCTGAAAAAATTCCCCGTTGGGGCTCTTAAAAGAGCCCGAAGGTCCGTTTGATCTGGAGCCGCCGGAACGTGCGGCTTAGCTGGGCATCGCCGCAACCGGAAGTCGTGAAATGCTCACTTAACCATGATTGCCAATTCCCTTCCAGCCATGCAGTCAGAGGCCTCAGCAGTCGGTGGGAGTTACGGGTGGTCGTTGGAGCAGACGGGCAGGGAATGGGAAAACAATGCAGGGGTTGGCATGATGGTGCCGTGAATGGTTGCCCCCCTGTTTGCCCCCCCCCCTCCAATGGAGGCCCAGCCCTGTGGAGGATCCCCTACTCCCAGCCGAGGGTCCCCCACCCTCAGCCAGGGCTCCCCCCACACCTCACCGAACACTGGGGTGGCAATTCCAGCGCCACCGGGCTCTTTGCCTGTGAACAAAGATGGCTACTCACCTCCTTGGCAACCCACAGAAGCAATTCCGCCAGGTTTACGTTTTTAGAAAGGAGTACTAATCGGCACCAGCGTGAGCATTTGTTGGAGAGGCCGCTGGTCTGCTGGTGGATGGCAATCACACCACTGACAGCACCAAACCTCATCTTTGTCGCTCCCTGGAGACTCATTTCTTTGGAAGAACAAGTAAAAAAGATCAAGGAGGTTATGTAACCCAATTTGAAGCAGCTGGCAGTTCCTGAGAATGGCATGGGAGAGTACCTGTTCAACACAGCCTGAGGGAGGGCGATTAACCTGGCTGCAGGGGTGAAACTTATAGTATTAATAATCTTATTTATATAGTCTTGCGTTTGAACTGCCATTCTGTAGGGAAAGATGTCTTGTGACTTGTTTCAGAGAAGTGAGAGATCTGGGCTTAAGAAGTGAAATAGTGGGCCTGTTTAGAATCCGCCTCACGAGGTTTGCGGCGCTTGAAACGTCTCGCGTGATTTCATGAAATCTCACGAGATGTCACGATCTGGATCTTGCCCTCACTGGACAAGAGCCAGATCGGCATATTTAAATTGTTCATTAAGCTTATTTAAATCTGTGTTTGCATGATTCACCCGGCACCCGGGACCTAATGGCTGCGCCTGGGAGGCTTCACCAGTGCGCCATTTAGTACAAGTTTCCACAAATGTGGATAAGTCGTAATGGCACCTGGGAGAATCTCCCAGGCCAATAGAGATCCCCGGATGGTCAGGGACAGGGCAGAGTGGCACCCTGGTACTCCCTCTGGCACCCGGACACCTTGGCACTGCCAGCTTGGTACCCTGGCAGTGCCAATGGGGCAGTGCCACCCTGGGTTGCTGCCAGGGTGGCATGTTGGCACTGCCAGGGGCCGGGCTGAGGGGCTTTATCAGGTGGAAGGGGGCAGGGTGATGGGGTGTTCCCGGGGAGGAGGGGGAGATTTAAAATGGAGACGGGGGGCAGATAAGTGGAGGGGGGGATAGATCGGGGCAGCTAGACAAAGTGGTGCCCCGATCTGCGAGATGCCTTTATTGCAGTGCTCGTCAGCAAGAAATGACTCAAGTGCGGACTGGGCAGAGAGAAACTCCCCGAGTCCAAAAAACAGCAAGTGCCGTTGTATATCAGGATGTCTCTCCGCGCTGCAGCCATCAAGAAGCATTTGCTAAACTCGTCCAAAACCGATCATAAATATTAACTAACTACTAATTAACTGTTCAACATTGAAATAAATTCTGACAAAAAGTAATTGACCTGAAACGTTAACTCGCTTTCTCTCTCCACAGAGTTGCCAGTTTTGCTGAGATTTTCCAGCATTTTTTGCATATGTTTCGGATTTTCAACATCCACAGTATTTTGTTTCTGCATGGAAGGTTTTTTAGTTGGCTGTGATTGCTCGGTGTTTCTGATTAACACTTGCAGCAAATCAATCCTGGTGGGCAGTGGGGCCCAGGGCGGGATATTATCAACAGCAGCCAATTAAGAGGCAGCCACTGGAACGGCAGTCTCTACACTCAACAGTTTAAATTGTTCATTTCTGGGCCTGAGATTGAATGAATGGCATTATTGTAATAATGGTCGTATTAAAAGGATACTTGCAACATTAATTATTCGCCCCAATCTCTTGTCATGAATTTAATGGACAATTAAGGTACAAATCCAGAAAGTGGTTAAAAATAATAGGGGAGGTGAGGGTGAAATGTCATTTGTGGGGAAAACGGCTGAACTGTGTAAATTGATCAACAGGTTCTGGAGATTTGCTACTCATGATAAATTACTTCTTCCCCTGAACTCGCTGGCCAATTTGCACATTAATAACTACATTATTTGGACTGCCATTTTGCATTTTTATTCCTTATTTTCCCAGGAGGATTTGCATAGCTCATTATATTTAGTGTTAAATGCCAAAACATATGGCAATATGAGAAATATGGGTGTTAATTTACCAATTTGTAGGGGGAATAGAGGGATGGAGGTATAGGGAGAGTTGACCAGAGCTTGCAAAGATATATTTTTAATTGCTATTTATGATGTGAGTTCTACGTGAACTCCAATTTATTCTTATGTCTGACACATGTAGCAATTCATTCTATCACAATTTCCGATTAAATTACACTGTTGTTCTCGCATTTCAGCTTTTCTATTCAATTTTAGTGGTGCTGATTCAATCGTCCTCGCTGAACCTCTAGGTAATGATTTGGTATGTTATATTTACTTGTTATTGACTTTAGTGAATCACATGAGCGTGACTCTGAACTTCTTTGTGCCATTATATTAGA